>NW_006399932.1:4766900-4774102 GCF_000299155.1 Elephantulus edwardii | reverse complement strand
AGGAAAATTAGAAATTGTTAAGAAAGAAATGGAACGCATAAATATTGACATATTATGCACTGGAGAGATGAGATGGACTGGCATGGGGCATTTTGAGTCAGATGACCATATGATTATTTACATTAGGGGAATAAAATTTTTTTTTTTTTGCCTTAAGCATTACATTCTAATTTGAATATGACAGTGGGGTTTTTAAGTTCACATTTTCCCAATTACAGTTTCAAAATCTATCTTTATAGGTAAAACAATAATGTTCTATCCCTGGATAAATTGCATATCCAATTTAAAAAACAACAAGTGTGATTATCTTGCTATGCTAGTTTTGACCCCACAGGTGGGTAGATCTGGAGCCGAGCTGGGGAGCAGTGCCCTCCAACACACTATGTCAATTTGGAGGGAAAGATCTGGGGTTGTTCTTTGAGGTTCAGCCTTTGGCCATCCCTTGTCTAACATTTTATCAACAGCTTGCATGGAGATGGGAAAGCTGGGCTTGTCAATTCTGCAGCTGACACAAAGTTGGGAGGCAGAGCTGACGTTCTGGACAGCAGGATCGCCTCTAGTTGAGCCAACTGTGTGATCTGGCCTCCAAATATGCTAACATAAACTGAAGTTGTTTTAGGAGAAGTGCAGTGTCCAGATCCAAGGGAGTAATTATTCTGCTCACAACACACTGGACTCACCACATTTGGTCACCACATTTTAGGGGGGAAATTGACAAATAAGAAGGAATAAAATAATGAGGCATCCAAAACATGCCACAGAAAAAATGGTAGAAGAATCAGGGAATACTTAGTCTGAAAAAGAGAACACTTCAAGGGTCAGGCTAACTGCTTTCAAATATTTGTGGGATTAGATACAGTCTATGTTGGTCCAGAGGGGATACTTTAAAAAATGGAATCACAGCAATAAAAATCAATTAAAAAGTACAATCTGAGTACCTATTTTGAACTAGGCACTAGAGCAGATGTTTTATAAGCCAGTTCTTTAGTTTTCATAATGATCCTATGAGATAGGGACTATCATTTTAATAGGTGAAAACAAGAGGGTTTTCTCCTCACCATCACCAATACTAAGTTACCTCCAGTCACTCTCACTCCTTATAGCCTAAAGTTGTCTGGTTTTAAAAAATATTTATTTTTTATTGGTTTGCATTAGAAATTCATATACACAATGTTTCATACTGTCCTTCATTCACATTGTTTCAAACACAAAAGATCCAGTGTGGATCTGGAAGACAGAATGGCCTATATTTTAAAGATACAGATTTTACCATGTGTCACATTTTAGCAACATATAGAAATAGCTAGGGAGTTCCTGTGTAGTATACAAACCATTAAAGTTCTGGCTGCTAGCTGAATGGTTGGAGGTTCAAGCCCACCCAGCGTACAGTGAAAGAAAAGCCTAGGAAATCAATTTCTAAAAACTTAGTGAAAACCTATGGGGCATAGTTCTACTTTGCTACAGATGGAGTCACCATGAGTTAGAATCAACTCCACAACAACCAGTTTTTACAGAGATATTCAAAGGCAAAAGAAACTGTCTTGCAAAGACTGAGATTCCCAGCACTAGAGTGAAGCCAGAAGAGCCGGGTGGATATTTGTCAGGGATGTCACCAAAGGGATTCTTACATCAGAAGCAAGATGGTACCATTTGACCACTAAGGTCTCTTTTATTGCTAAGATTCTCTCATTTATGATACATGGCTTATACTTTGGCTCAAATGTTTCCAAAGGATTAGTAATGTGTGATAATGTTGAAAATATATTGGTTTAGCAGTTAAGAGGTCTCTTAGGAGCTAGCTAGTCCGTTCTCTCTCTATCCTGCAATGTAGTTAGGAAACCTTCACAAATCATGCAACCTCCCTGGGCTCTGTAGCCTCCTCATTAAAAGGAGGGGCATGGACCACATAATCTTTTTCCAGCTCTACTCCTCCACACATCTCTTCCTTTGTTGCATTTTATGAGACACTATCCAAACGACTTCCCAGGCCCTGATTCTTGGGCCTACATGTGTCAATCTTTCTCCATAAAGATAAACGTTTCCTAAAAATGAGCCTTCTGGAAAACAACAACTTCTTGCATATCACAATTCAAGGAACTGATCTAACACAAATTGCCATTCCTTACCCATCAAGGAGGAATTCACCATGGACCATCTTGTTGTTGTTGTTATGTGCTGTCGAGTCGCTTGCGACTCATAGCAACCCTACTCTGCTCTGTCCTGTGCCAATCACACTGTCTCTGACACTCCCATTCCGATTATCCCAGTCACTGAATCAATCCACCTCATAGGGGCCTTCCCCTCCTGCACTGTCCCTCCACCCTCCCAAGCATGATGTCCTTCTTACTTTGCTAAAATCTTTTACCCCTTTTGGTTCATGTTCCTTGACTTCCTTTTCCCTTCAAATCCTACAATCCCTTCCTCTCCATTCATTGCTCTTCTGAGGCATCAAGGGTGTGAATGGGGTGAGAACCACAGGGATAATGAGTCTTGATTGCATACTCAGTAAGCATGAGTTACAGTGATAATTGTCACTCTACATGCTTGGGCTTGGAATACAATATGTAAAAAACAACCAGCTGTGTATGAATATATGTCCCTGTTCTTAAAAACATAACTATAATTTCAGGGTGTGGTAATGAAGGACGAAGGGAAGTGGACCACAAAAGCAAATGAAGACCGGAGTGTACAGACAAAATGATGTTGGTTTCCCATAAGGTCTCAGAATATTATCTTCCGATCTATATTCCATCTAACTGCCGAGGTGCGGTACATTTATAGGTTTCTCAATAAAGAGCCAGGGTCATCCTGACACGTGTTTACAAGTTGAATTGTGCAATCTTGGGATTGTCTGCATCTTAATGATGCCCGAGCAGTTATAAAGACTTTTAGAAGTTCCCAGAAATACATAATTAAAAAACTGCATCTAAACAATATCCAAAACATCCATGAATTAACAGAGGTTGAAACTTCTGGAAGACAGGAAGTCTTTGAGAGGTGTAGGAAGGATTCTAGAAGGTCCTGACAGCTTTTCCTGCAGCTCCTAGGAGTTAGAAGAGCAGGACAGACATACTGGATCACAGTACAGGGGCGGACTGCTATAGCGCTGTGTGACTAAAGATGTATGAGGCGTTAGAAGGGGCACAGGGCAGGGGAAGAGATAACTCAGTAGCTACGCAAAATGCCTCTCCCGATATAGCATTCACTCAAGGATAACATAAAGTACAAGAGGGCATGTGAGAAACCATCTCCAGGAGCCTCGGTCAGATAGCAGAGTGATGTGAAAACTCCAGTCCTGACACACACATGTGAATTCTGTTCTTTTAAAGTTGCTGCTTACTTCTGGAGATTCTAACGGCACCATGATACAGAGGGAAAATGAGAGTTGGAGCAGCCAGACCTGGGCTCATGTTTCTATCAGTGCACTCTCTTCAGGGGCTTGGGAGTTAAGGCCTCTCTGAATATCAGTTTCCTGGTCTTTAAAATAGAGACCACACCATAATGGACAACAGTGGAGTAAGGATGAAAGGAGAAAGCACGTGGAGGAGCCAGCCCACTGACTGGCACATGGAACACACATTCAGCAAATGTTTGCTTCTTTACTCCCAAAAAGTTCAAAATGTCAAGCTGAAAGATGAACGGTCCTTGTTGGGTGGCTTTATCCCATTAAAGAATTGTTGTTGGTATGTGCTGTCGAGGCACTTGCAACTCATAGCGACCCTGTGTATAACAGCCCTAAACTGTTCTGTCCTGTGCCAATCGCACTGTCTCTGATACACTCACCCCAATTACCCCAGTCACTGAATCAATCCACCTCATGGAGGGCCTTCCCCTCCTGTGCTGTCCCTCCACCCTCCCAAGAATGATGTCCCTCTCCAAGGACCAGTCCGTCCTTACAACATGTCCAAAGCATGTTAGATGGAGCCTCAGAATCCTTGTCTCCATGGAGCCACCAGGTTTAACCCTTTCCAGGATGAATCTGTTTGTTTTCCTAACAGTCCATGGTACCCTCAATACTCTTCTCCAGGACCACAGCTCAAAGGCATCAATTCTCCTTCTATCCTCTTTAGTCACTGTCCAACTCTATGATCCATAACAAGTGATTGCAAAGACCATGACCTTAGTCTCCAGAGACACCACTGCTCTTCAGTACTTTGGGGAGGTTCCTAACAGCAGACTTTCCCATCGCAATACGTCTTTTATCAATAAAAATAAATAAAGTCATGCTAGTTTTACAATCATGATCTTATACAATATTTGTCCTTATGAGACGGAGTTAGTTCACTCAGCATAATGATCTTTAGACTCATATTATATTTTTTTTATCATTGCTCCTGAGTGCTCCATAGTATGCCATTGTGTGAATGTACTACAATTTCTCAATCTTTCGATTGTTGATGGACATTTGGACTGTTTCCATTTTCTCGGTATTGTCAATAATCCTGATAGAAATATCAGTATACAAATCTCTGTCTGTGTCTCAGATATAATTTTGTCAGGATATATTCCTAGTATTGGAATAGCTGGGTCATATGGAATTTCTGTGTTCAGCTTTTTGAAGAAAAGTCAAACTGCCTTCCAGAGCAGTGGTACCATTTTACAATCCCACCAACAGAATATGAGAGTTCTGATTTCTCCACATTCTCTCCAATCTTTATTGGTTGCCATCCTACTAACTTTGCCACTGCTACTGGGGTGAGATGATATCTCATTGTGGTTTTGATTTGCATCTCTCTGATTGACAAAGATTTTGAACATTTCTTCATGTGTCTTTTGGCCATTTGAATGTCTCCCTCTTTGAATAGTCTTTCCACATCTTTTTTTGGTAATTGGATTATCAGTCTTTTTCTTGTGAAAGTCCTGTAATATTCTGTAAACTTTTGTTATTAGACCCTTGTCTGAGATGGTATTGCCAATTTTCCCTCCAATCAGTAGGTGTATAAAATACCAAAAGGGGAAGGGGATGGGATAAGGGCACTGAGGGAGGGAATGAGGGAAATCAGGGTCCTAGAGTTTGGTGGATCAAGAAAGGGCGTGAAGAAATTAGGAAAGATCCAGAGAAGAACTGAAAAGAGGGAGTGACAGTGGGTATAGATCAAAGGTGATTAATTTTATAAAACAGAATGTACGTATGAATGATGTTAACACAATGAATGATCTGAAACAATGTGAATGAATGCACGAAACAGAATGCATGTAAATTTTGTAAGCAAACCAACATAAGGAGGAAAGAAGGAGAACTGATGCCTTTGAGCTGTGGTGCTGGAGGAGTACTGAATGTACCCTGGACCGCCAAGAAAACAAACAGACTCATCCTGGAGAGGGTTAAACCCTGCTGCTCCTTGGAGGCAAGGATTCTGAGGCTTCGTCTGACATACTTTGGACATGTTGTAAGGAGAGACAGGTCTTTGGAGAGGGACATCATGCTGGGTAGAGTGGAGGGACAGCGCAGGAGGGGAAGACCCTCTATGAGGTGGATTGATTCAGTGACTGGGGTAATCGTGATGGGTGTGTCAGAGGCAGTGAGATTGGCACAGGATAGACCAGGGTTTAGGGCTGTTGTACATAGGGTCGCTATGAGTCGTACTTGACTCGATGGCACCTAACAACAACAACAATAACTACCACCAACATAAAACCAAAATAAATTAAAAAATAAAATTAATAATGAATAACACTGATGCAGGATTGCTATTTGTCAGGAACTCAATCTTCATCATCAGTCTGTGGGGTTAGTAATCTGAATATTCCTCTTTATATAAATAAGAAAACTGAAGCACAGATCAGTTAAGTAACTGGCCCAAAAGTCACACAGCCAAAAAATGAAAGAGCTAGGACTCTGAGCCAGGATGTTTAACTTCAGAATGGCTCTTAACTACTAACCTGTACTGCTTCTATAGTTTCACTGTAAAAATATTTTCTTGTTGAAACTCACATGACAAAAAAAAAAATGATGCATGCCTGATGGCCTCTTTATGGACATGTAAAAAAGTGATTGATGAATGTTATTATGTGATCCTGAGAATTCTGTTAGCAGTCTATCTGTCATGCCACTAATTGGTATCAATGTCATCACCACCAACTTCACACCTGGAAAAGTCTGGGAGTACACCATTAATCCATTTCAGAATGATTGATTAATGTCCCTTGTCTTTGGGTCATGTTACCTGTGTGGGCATTTCCAGACAGGTTTACAGTGAACAGGGCAAATTAGGATTAGGAAGGGAAAATATGTTCAAAAAGAAAAAAGACGAAAGGAACTTTTCACTCCCTCAATTTCTGATATTACATCTCCTTCCTCAAAAGTTCTCAAGAGTTTTGCTCAGACAAAACCTGAAAGAGAAATCTTTTTGCTGCTTCTTGGACTAACTGCCAAGACAATGTCTCTTTGAACTGAGAGGAGGCACTGTGCTGGGGCAGAAGACAGCTCACACAGGGATGTGGGGTGCAACCCTCAGCTGGTGTTACCCCACTTATCCAAGTTACCAGGTAGCTGACAGCATGTCTCGGTAAGACTACAGATCTGAATAGGCAAGCTCTCCTCTAGTCCCCAAGACCGCAGTCATCTCTTCTAACACTGAGTATAGACAACAGAGGCAGCCCTGTACCATCCCTGTAAGCATTTTATAGCTATTCATTTAATGCTGTAATAAAATGTTCACAATAAATATCTTCTCCGCAGCCACCCTTGACTATGAGAAATAGTTGTCATGCATTCCTCAAAGCTCCTGCCTGTTCCTGTTGAGATTCTCAATGCCTTGGAATGCTGCTGTCTTCTGCTCTCATTACCCACTTTATTCTCTTGTCTGCTTCAGGAAAGCTAATCATACTGGTGATAAGAGAGGAAATGCCCTGTTTCTTTCAGTTTCCTGAAGTGGAACAAATTCCTGTGGCTGATGAATAGATAGATACTCTGTAGGTCGCCACCACAAAGGGCATGGCTGTACTCATCCCTGGTAAGATTCTCATTTCTCAAGACTCTTTTCCCAAAAACTGCATATTCCATCATGCCACTGTTGTTGTTGTTGTTATGTGCCGTCGAGTCGTTTGACACTCATGGCGACCCTATGTACAACAGCCCTAAACCCTGCTCTATCCTGTGCCAATCGCATGGCTTCTGACACACCCATCCCAATTACCCCAGTCACTGAATCAATCCACCTCATAGAGGGTCTTCCCCTCCTGCACTGTCCCTCCACCTT
>NW_006399932.1:4713407-4765520 GCF_000299155.1 Elephantulus edwardii | reverse complement strand
CTTCCATCTTCTTTTAATACTTCCTGGATCATTTAATATTCTGCCTAAAGCATCCTTGATTATAGCAACTCGAGGTTTGAATTTGTTCTTCAGTTCCTAGTTTCATTAAAAATTTCTAGTGGCCTCCCACCTACTTAGGCCTTCAAACTGACTAGAGTCCTTTACAGTCTGGTCCCAACCAATCTTACCCATATTATCTTCTGGCAACTCATCCATCATGCCCTCTCCCTGCACCCAGACACAAAAAGACCTCGACATTTCCTGATTCTTCTATGCCTCTTCCTTACTTTTGTGTGTAATATTTTTTCCTTGCAGAATGCCACTCAGTTGAGTGTGAAGGACACTCTGCAATGCATTTATGAGAGTCCAGCTCAGTTTTCCCCTCCCCTCTTGAGCCTTCTCCTCCCTTTCAGGCCCGATTAGTCACTTCCTTCTCTCTGCTCACACAGTGCTGTGTCCTGATGGCCTGACTCATGTCTACAAGTGCATCCTCCAGTAAACTCAGAGCAGGGAGTGTGTTATATCCATCTGAGAACAGATTGCTTGTTTCCACTCAGTAGCGTTGTTGTTGTAATGTGCCATCAAGTCACCTGAGAATCCATAGCAACACTATGTACAATCACTCTGAACTCTGCCCTACCCTGAGCTAGTGTCACTGTCTTCGACACATCTATCCCCATTATCCTAGTTACTGTGTCAATTTATCTGATCAGGGTATTTCTCTTCAGTGCTGTCCCTTCTCCCTTCCAAGCATGATGTCCCTATACAAAGACTAGTCCGTCCTGGCCATTTACCCAAAGTATGTGAGATGGAGTTTCAAAATCCTTGCCTCCAAGGAGCAGCCTAGTTTCACCTTCTCCAGGACAGACCTGTTTGTTCTCTTGGCAGTCCGTGGTATGTTCAGTACTCTTTTCCAACACCATATCTAAAAGGCATCAATTCTCCTTTTGCCACCTTAGGTCATTGTCCAGCTCTCTGATACATGATCTGAAAGGCTAATCAACATGTCTGTACTCTCATCTGAGAACTATCCTATCATTAAGCACTTGATCTTGTTTGACTTCTCTAGTCTGTGGCTTTTGATGATTAACGCATCTTTCCTTTGCTATTCTACTATCTCCAGATCATTACTGCCTTCTCTGATAGATGGACTATTGGTCAGAAGCTGCACTGAAATCCCAAAGGCATGTGGGTGAAATCCACAAGCTGCTCCATGGGAGGATGAGAAATCTCCTCCCATGTGATTTACAGCCTCTGAAAATCGACTGGGGGCTCAGCTCTGGGCTGGTTCTGACTCAGTGGCACACAACAACTACCTCCTTGTCATAGAGAGCTCTGCTGATGTAATCTAAAGTGAGCTGTATTACTAACCCGTAGACCATGTGTCCACAGCAGCTCTGAAAGAGAAACATAGGCAGTCTTCTCCTGCTAACATGAGCAGTCTCAGAACCTAATATTATTATTGTTGCGCAGCCTCAGAAACCTAATTGTCACTGAATCGAGCACAATTCATAGTGACTCTATAAACACTAGACCTGAACTCTGTCCTATCCTGTGCCATCCTCATCATGTCTGACACACTTGAATCCACTGCTGCCATCATTGTGTCAATCCATTTCATTGAGGCTCTTCCTCTTTCACTGACCTTTAGCCTTTCCAAGCATGATGTCCTTCTCTAAGCAATAGCCTCTCCTAGCAACATGCCCAAAGTATGTGAGATGAAGCTTTGTTATTTTAGTTTCCAAGGAGAACTCTGACTGCATTTTTTCCCAAGACATATATATTTATTCTTTTGGAGGTCTATGGGACATTAAGAATTCATCTCCATCACCACCACTCAAAGGCATCAATTCTTCTTCTGTCATCCTTATTCACTATTCATTCAGCTCTCTGATGAATACCATGTGACTGAAAAGACTATGGCTTGAATCATGCACACCTTAGTTTTTAAACTGACATCATTGCTCCTTAGCAGTTTGGAAAGGTCCCTGACAATGGACTTGTCCAGTACAATACATCTGATATCCGCACTGCAAGAGTGTTGATTGTGGATCCAAGTAAGTTAAGATCATTGGCAACTTCAATTTTTCCCTCCATCTATCCTGGTGTTACTTATCAATCCAGTGGTGAGGATTTTTGTCTTCTTGACATTTAGATGAAACCTATATTGAAGACTATGTAGTCTTTGACCTTCTGCAACAAGTGTTTCAAGTCCTTCTTAGTTTCAGCAAGCAATGTTGATGAGCCTACCTCTGATCCTGATTCTTCTTCATTCTTCTTCATAGAGACCACCTTTTTGAATGATTTGCTCAATGTACAGACTGAATAGGTATGAAGAAAGGATACAACCTTGACATATACCTTTCCTGATTTGAAATAATGCAGAAACCTAATAAAGGATCATAAATAACTCAAAAGCAATGAGTTTGGGGTTTGAGGCTCTTAATTCTGGCCTGCAACTGTTCCTACACTTCTACTGAATGTTAAGCCTTATAGTCTTCCCAGACCACTCCATACCCCACTGCTCAATTAACTTAGGGTAAATAAGCACTTTCTTAATGCCACTTCTGAACTCAAAAACCTTCCATACCTCCCCGTGTTCAAGACCCTACAAATGCAGCTACTATCACTACACAGATTTCCTACAGTAGCAGTCACACAATCTCCTCACTACAGACAGCCCAGATTGCATAATCTCAAATCTGTCTTTCAGTTCAAATCTATATATAAATTGGAACAGTCTGTAAGTAAGTTGCAATAGTTAGGCAGTTTTCATTTAAGTCAAATGCTTACTTTAGTATATGTTGTTGTTGTTGTTAAGTGCCACTGAGTCGCAGGAGACTCATAGCGACCCTATGAAGGAGAGTCCTCAACGTTTGGGTGTCTCTCATCCTCTCTCCAGGTTCACAGTGTTTCTGAAGGCAAGCTATTATGGAAGTGGACGCCACTCCTCCTTCCAAGCTTGTTTTAATCGGGGAGCTCTAGCCCACACTGTCCGCATTGGGTAACCATCCATTAATGCGTTTGACATATCAGTGTCACAGTGTTCAGCCTCACAGCAAGCACAAGTTACCTCTGTTTGGCAAGTGGACAAACCAGGGCTATATGACCTAAGGGAATGTTTGAACAAAAGCAATGAAAGACAGGCCCGAGGGCCACAGATGAAAAGTCACCCACCTAAGGCTTGGTAGCATCGCTTTCTGTCCACTGGGCCAGGGGATCTCTATCTTGATGTTACTGTTGTTAGTATATAGTATGTAGTATATCTTTCTGTGCATACAAACATTAGAGAAATACTTTCAAGGTTCTCCTTGGCTGTATATTCCACAGAAGGAGAGCACCCATTTTCCTTCTGAAGAACTGCTGGTGGACTTGAACTGCCAGAGAGGTGTGACCTTTGGATTGGCAGCATGACTCCCTATGGACGACGCCACCAGAGCGCCCTCTAGTAACGACAGGCTATCTATAAACCAGGGTCAGCCTATACACAACGCAGGGTCACAAACTGTCAACTTGGTAGGTATCTTCCAGGGTAGGAATTCTTTCTCTCTGCCTAACTAGACCCTGTCCTCCCAGGCAATAAATCAGTTCATATTGACAGATGGCATATCCTCAACTACAAAAAGAGGAGACACATTGTTGTTCCTTTAACATAAAGTAGAATGTACAGGAATGACTCTAGAAGAATTGTAATAGCATGTGTCCTACACAAGAGTCTTGCCGTTCTGTTCTGACATCCTCCCATTTGAATGGGTGTCTTCTTCTGCCTTCTCAGTGCATCATAAATGTCACGTCCTCAGAGAGGCTTTCTTGACATTCCTCACTAGAGGCAACCCCCCTTCATTTTCTACCTTAACACTCCAATCTTCCCTTTAGAGGGTGTTTCACAATATGCAATTGTTATCATCATTTCCTGCTCAGTACACTGTACATTCCAGGAGGGAAGAGACAATGCTTGTCTTTTTTCTTTTTTGCTTTTTCTTCAGAAATAAGTGACCACTGATGGGATGGACAAATGATGTTTCAGGTGATGGTCCAAGAGCAAGCAATAATCAGTACATAATGTCTTCTTGTCGAAGTTGGGCATAGGTCGTTGAGTGAAAAAAACTATCTGCATTCAACTAACTTGCAGGATGGTGATTCAAATCCAGCCAGCCACATTGTAGAAAAAAAGGCCTAGTGATCAGCAAGACTAAAAGTTGGTTCTCTGAGAAGATCAATCAAATTGATAAACCATTGGACAAACTGACAATAGTGGGGGGCGGGGAAGAAACAAATAACCCAAAAAAGAAGAACAAGATATTACTAAAAACTTTTCAAAAGCCCTCTCTCCCTACCTTGTAAAATAAGAAGAAGAAGAAGAAGAAGAAAAATCACTAAAGTCTAGATGGCTTCACAGGAGAAATCACCAAACCAAACATTCAAATAAAAGTTGACACCAATTGTGTTCCAACTATTCCAGAGCATAGAAAATGAAGGATTAAGGCTTGATTCATTCCCTGAAGTGAGTATAGCCTTGATACTGAAGCCAGGTAAAGGCAGCATCAAAAGAAGAAAACTACAGATCAATATCCCTCAGGAATACAGATGCCAAATTTTCCCAATAAAATTAAAAGACATCATATGAAAATAATAATTATAATTAAGGGGATTTGTGTCATGAATGCAAGGATGGTTCAACATTAGTAAATCGATCAATGTAATTCACCCCATAAATAAAACAAGCAAACGAATCACATGACCATTCAATCAAGGCAGAAAAGGCACTGGTTAAAATTTAGCTATTTTATAATAAAACTCTTAGTGAAATTTTAGTAGAAGGGAAGTTGATCAACATAATTGAGGAAATCTACACAAAGCCATGGCAAACATTGTTCTCAACTGATAAACATTGACAGCATTCCCCTTGAGAATGAGAAAGATTCCCCTTCCACAATAGCTAAAAAACAAAACAAACCAACCAACCTAAAGAATAAGTAGGAAGTCTCATAAATCCTGATCTCAAAACTTACTATACAGACAGTCCTGGTCATCAAAACAGCCTGGTACTGCTTTGCTGACACAGGCCAATGGACTAGAATTAAGAACACAAGAGTAAACCCATTCATCTGCAGGCGGCTAAACTTGGACAAAGAGCCAAAATCCATTCAATTGGGTAAAAACAGTCTCTAACCAATATTGCTGGCATAACTGGCTATTAATGTTTAAATTATGAATCAGGATTCACAGCTCATGCCAGGTATAAAACTAACTCAAAGATCTACATGTTAAAGCTAGAGTTCCTAAAACACAGTATAGAATCAGAACCTATTTCAAGCATAGCTGATCAAACAGAAGTGGTAAAAATGTACCAACCGCTTATCAGATAACCGGAACACCCTAAAATGAAATACGCAGCCAATCAAAGATTTTACGAAGTGAAAACATACAGACTGGGGAAAAATTATTTTATAACAACATATCTGGTCAGAGTCTAGACTCTAAAATTTATACAAAACTTGAACTCAATAAAAAGGCAAACAATCCAAACAAAAGAGAAGCATAGGGGGAAAAGTTAATTTTGGAAAATGTATAATATATACTACTTTGCAACAGTAATAACAAGCAAAAAACCCCAAATGTTTGGTTATTTAGGTAGATATGGATACACACGTGTATGTTGTTGTTGTTATTGATTGTCATCAAGTCAAGCACGACTCATAGCAATCCTACGAACAAAAGGCCTGAAGCCTTTCTATAACTATTGACATTTATGTAAAGTCATAGAGTTTCCAGAAGAATGTGGTTTAGGAAGTGGATGCCACTCCTGCTTCTAATACGTGTGTATAGGAAGGCATATTTGAATAAACACACATGCATGTATAATTGTATCTATAGGTATATATGCATAATATGTTTGTGTGTTTATGTATATAGCACACCACCTAGGGGTTTGGGGGATGACAACTTCAGAAACTTCCTAGCTTTATCTAAACAACTCGCTGGAATGGCTTCCTGTATCATATCTTAGCACCATATTTTCAAGTGATAAATTAGTCAACTGACATAACATTGTTTTTAAAGATCATGTTCTACATTCTAGTTTGGTGAGTTACATCTAGGATCTTAAAAATTTGTGAACTACCAGTATAAAATAAAAATTTCATTTAAAAAAAAATCTTGTTGTTTATTTAAAAAAATCTTGTGAACAGACATACAAGATACAACTATTGGTCTCTAATTATCTTGAGCAAAAAAGAATTGAGGAAATCAATGACTCAAAAAAAGAAGCTAGTCCACAGGACTAAGAGCTTTTACTATCATAACTTCTGCTCACCTGAGACCATCTAGAACTAGATGATGTCTGGCCTCAGTACCAATAATTTTGGCCAAGGATGCTACCGAATGTTCCTGTTAGAATGTGAGAAAGGTGTAAACAAAACTCCAATCCTAAAAAAAGGCCAGATAGAAACTAGAGGGATCCTGAGACTTATCACCTTAAGATTCCCTTTGAAATTGAAGTTGAAGCAATTTCAGCCAAATAATAGATTAACATATAAATAAATAAAAATCACTGTATGAGACCAAATGGCCAACACTTATCCAAAAGCAAAGATTGAGAAGGCAAGGAGGGGGAAAGAGGCTATATCAATGAAAACAAAATGAGGGAAAATATAAAACATCAGACACACTGTACAACTTAGAGCCAATGGCATGAAACAAAAATAAAGATTGTTAAAGAAAAATCTAAATTAAAATTATTAAAGAGGAGCCTAAATAAAACTTGAAGGTGATGTCTCCTTCAATATTAATTAAAACTCAACATCAGGGAACCAAAAGTCCTCACTATTGAACAAATAGGGAACATCATGATTGAGGGAGAAAAGGTTGAAGTTGTCAAGTATTTAAATTCATTCAGATCTACACTCAACACCCATGGTAGTAGCAGACAAGAAATCAAGAGACATTTTGGACAAATCTGCTGTTAAGGACCTCTTTAAAATGCCAAAAGTAAGGATATCAGTTTAAAGAGGAAAGTATGCCTGATCCAAGACAGGGTATTTCCACTTGCCTTATATGAATCTAAAAGCTGAACAATAATTAAGGATGACTGAAGACTAATCCATGCCTCCCAACACTATTGTTGGTGATGAGTATTGAATATACTGTGGACAGCTAAAAAAACAAATACATCTGTCTTTAAGGAACAGCATTCAGAGTGCTCCTTAGAGGCAATGTGAGAGTTCATTTCACATATTTTGGGACTGTTTTTAGGAGGTGCTGGTGCTTAGGAAAAGACATCATGGGAAAGTAGAGGATCAGTGAAAGAGTTGTTGTTTGCCATCAAATCAGAACCAACTCACAGCTGACGCTCCAGCTGACTTTCAGAGGCATTTAACTGCATGGGAGGAGAGATTGTCTATGCTTCTCCCATGGTGAATTTGAACTGTATTTCTTCGGGATTGCAGTGCAGCTTCTTACCACTAGGCCACCAGAGAGTACAAGTCTCAAAGAGGTGAGCAGACACATGTCTGCAACAAGGAACCTGAGCATGACGGAGACTGTAAGAATGACACAAGATAAGGCAAGGTTTTGAGTTTTTGCTCATATGGTCACTATGCATCACAGTCAACTTGATGGCACCTAACTATAATTTTCTATGTAAACTTTCACTTAAAATGCAGTGTTGTTGTTGAGCACCGTAGAGTCGGAACTGACCCATAACTGATCCTGCAGCGGGTTTTCAGAGGCAGTTAATTGCACAGGAGGAGATTGTGCATCCTGAGGAGAAACTTGTGGCCTTGAACTGCGTGCCTTTGGGATTATAGTGCAGCTTCTTGCCACTAGGCCACAAGAGCTCCATTAAAGTGCAATAAAGTATTATTTAACTTCCATAAAAATTCTTTGCTGTTGCTGTGTGTGTCACTGAATCAACTCCACTTCATAATGGCCTTATAGAACACAGCACAACTACCCCATAGAGTTTTACAGACTGTAATCTTTATGGGAGCTGACAGTCAAATCTTATCTCCTCTAGAACCACTACTGAACTACCATCCCATGGAGCAGCTCAACTCTGTGGTACATGGGGATATCACGAGTTACAATTTACTTAAGGGCAGCAAGATTCATTTGGTTCAATTTTGTAACCTGGGGACCCTGTCACTTTACACCTAAAATCTTAATGTTAAGAAATGACCTTGACTCATGTGACTCACAGCTTCATAGTCTCCTACAGCTGCCCATATGTTGTGTCTACTCAACCAAGACAGGTTTTCACAAACAACTATACAACAGGCGAGAAATAAGCAAGTAACTGGGATCTGGGGGCAGATGTGGGGAAGATAATGGAGGAGGCAACAAGGACATTATCAAGTTCTCAACATCTGTGCAGCCTGGGATAGAAGATGGACTTTAAAATCATGAACAAGGCATTGAGTACATGGAGAAATTCCGAGAGGTTAACACCAAGAACTAGGTAAAGCAGAGTGAGAGGCAAGGGCTCATTCTAGAGTTACTAAACAAATTTCTCTCCCTTCCTGACGAGAAAATGTAAAGTTATTAAAAATAAGACAGCACATAAAACTAACACAGGGATGCCAAGGGGTCTATTTTTCATCATTTAAAAGAGACCCACATACTTAATGACCAGAAATATAAATGTAGCACTCTCTTTAAAGCTGCTAATGACATATTACAGGTTTGAGAAGAGATTGCCCCTTTACCTGCCCACTTTTCAAGTCCTCCCTAAGCAGCTCCCTTTCTTTGGCCCAAAGAGCTATGAGGCAGGGCTGGTCTGAGTCAAAATTGCATGAAAACTCCCTTGCCTAGAGCATTTGCGTTCTTGAGTATTTGGCAACCGTACACTCTGAACATAAACCAGAAATGTGATCTTCAGGGAGAAGGGAAAAGTGCTACAAGATCCACTTCCTCCTGGGAAACAATAGAGAAAGAAGGTGAGGGCAGCTGTCTCACTCCTGGTGGAACCCGTCAGGTGACTCTTGGGAAAGCACTTGCTTCGTAAACTGCTTAGCACTTCACACAGCCGTTGATGGGCTGTTCTCATTGTCAGTATTTATTAAGCAGAACCATCCTACCCTGAGAAGGGGTTACTTTTTTTATTATGTTTAATGTTTTATTAATTACAAATACCTTTATAAAAAACACAAATGGTAACTATACACATAGACTTCACATGTTGGACTATATAGGAATCATTTGAGAAGCTCTATATTAACAGTCAAAACCAGGCCAAGTGCTGACTGTGGAGCAGATCATCAATTACTCATATGTAAGTTTATATTGAGGCCAAATAAAACTGAAACAAGTCCACAAGATCCAAAATATGATCTTGAATTTATACTACCTGAATTTAAAAATTATCTTGTTTTTTTTTTTTTTAACTGGAGGACAGTACCTTAGAATCACCACTGCTTCCAAACAAATTGAGTCACAGTTGGGAGAGGAAATAACCGGAGAAGGAATGCGTCAGAAAACACAAGAGAAGTCTGCTCTGTCTTATTGGATGAAACCCTCATATAAAGTGACTCACAGTGACGCCAAATGTGCACAGTAAACTGCTCACAGGGTACGGTAAGTTGGTGCCCAAGGCTGGGACGTTTTGGAAGCAGATTGCCAGGCCTTTCTTCCAACGTACCTCTGAGTGGTTTGAGACACTAACTTTTTGGCAAGCAGTTGAGCCCTTAACTATTTTTGCACAACCAAGAGTTGGAATCAACTTCACAACCTCTGCTTTCATTTTTTCTTTTAATGTAAAGAGAGAACATTTTTTCTCATTTACATTTTTTAGTTTTTATCAGTTAATTTCTTTTATTTATCTTTTTTCTTTTTTAATCATACCATGTATCTACCACCCATTCACAAACATCCCCCTTTCCTCATGCTTCTGGCAAACATCAGAGAATATTTCAATCTGTGGGGTTTCTTTTAATTGTTTTTGATGGATTGTGTTTTTGGTTGTTGGTTTGGGGGTGGTTTTTTCCCCTTTGTTTTTGATGGGTTGTATTATGGTTGTTGGTTGTTGTTTTTGTTTTGTTTTGTTTTTAATACTAGTGGGCTCCTTCAGCTTTTGTTTCTTAACCACAGTGGACCAAAGAGCATTTGTTGTGTCACACAAAGTACAGGAGCCACATTTGGTACAGTAGTCCTCAAAGAAGGTTCTGGAAACCCTGTCTGAATATTAAGAACAAATTAAAGAATCCCTTCTAGCAGCAACTTGAGCTCTGTTAATTGCAAGGAGTCCAGCGGTGTGTATTGTAATTTGCATTTTCCCAGTGTCTACAAGGGAGGTCACAGGGAGCTCTGGAAGTGTAGTACAGAGCTGCATCGCTAATCCAAAAAGCCTATATGTCCCAGTGGATTGACTGCACTAGCAGCTCTGAGGGGAAAGATAGGCAGTCTTCTCGTTGCAATTTACAACCTCAAAATCCCAATGGGAGGTCTAACATGAGTCACTTCCGACTTTTGACTCCACAGTAACACATCTGAGGTTTTTTATAACAAGGTACATACCTGACCAGGCAATCTGCTGCCATAAATATGACAGCTTACAAAACCCTACGGGTCGCTCCCATTGGGATTCTGGGAGGTAAAAAGTATCTTAGTGGAACCCAACTATAACAATATGATTAACTGGGAGTTTCATTTACTCTTACTGGAAGGTTCCTTCCCATACACTCTTATGCTCACTCCCACGTCTTTTCCAGTATTGGCTGAGATAATATCTTCTAATAAGGCCAATGGAGTCCCTGGGTGGAACAAACAGTTAAGAGCTCATAAAACACTTAACTGCTCAAACTCACTCAGAGATGTATTGGGAGAAAGGCCTGGCAATGAGCTTCTACAGGACACAGCCTTAAAAACTCCATGGAGCACAGTTCTACTCCAAAACATATGGAGTGCTGGGAGTCAGAAATGACTTAAAGGCCAAAGGTTAATGAGGCCTGTCTCTGGGGCGTGGTCAGATTAGAACTCTTCCTCCTCTATGCACTTCTCCCTTACTTTATCTGTCCTTCTCCATTCACAACGTCCATTTATTCTTCATTTCTCCCATCCCAGATGTGTCACAACATCTTTAGGCCCTGCTTTTAAAATAAGAATTCCAGAAAATAAAAATAGATCAAAAACTTACTGTTTCCACTTTCTTTTTAAACCACAAAGAATTTCCTTTTTTAAAAATAATTTTTTCCTTTCTTGGATCCTATCTTTTTACATCTGCTTCTTTGAAAGTCACGAAGTACTTGCCTGATACAACTGCCTGCCTTCAAAGCTTTCACATGCTTTCAGTCCTACAAGCAATAAACTGGTTTCCCTCCACTGTACCATCAGGTGCTACTTTTGCATGGTGTTGATAACATTCCAGTCAACCAGAAAGAAATTGATGCTTTAGTTAGTCTGGGCAGACTTACTACAGAGAAATGTACAGTTTCAATTAGAGAGTTTGACTACTGTACCATGAAAGGTTCTGGCAGGAATCAGGTAGAATATTCAAAATGGGTAGTTTTAGGAGCATCTGATTAAGTTCCTATTTACAAAGGTGGGGGCAGAACTCTTGGAAATCACAGAAATAATGCTGCATCCTGGAGCTAATTTCACTGGGAAGCTGACAGCACCGCTGGAAGTTATCCAACATCCTGGCAAAGAGAAGTTGTATGGAGACCCTACCTAGCAGTGGTTGTGAGTCTTGGAAGCAGCAGCTGAAGTAGATGGGGAAGACATAGCCCAGCCTTCTGTCCCCCCCTTCTTGGGAACTTTCTCTTGGGAAGCTCCTATGACAACTGACTGAAACCCAATGGGGAACCCACAAGACAAAGGTGTCCATTAAAGCAATGCCTTCCATGGCAGAATGCAGGGTGGAGAGAGGGGACAATGAGCCTGAATCAGGAAACAGCCAATACTATTAAGGTTTTGTTTTTACTAACTTACATCATTTGTGTTTTATAAACAATAAACTTGCAGTATGCTTATTCATAAGAGAAAACATATATGAGAAAAATAAAGAGAAAGAAAGTCACCCATAATTCAGAGAAAATGAATGATTAACTAACCTTTATGTATTGCCCATTCACTCACTCATTAGCCCTGAGTTGGAACCAAGTCATAGCTGATCATCCAGTGAGGTTTAGGGACTGTAGATTAAATAGGAGGAGACCATCCATCATTTTGCCATGGATGGGGGATTTAAACTGTCACAGAGTTGTGGCCTTTGATTAGCAGTTCAACTACCCTTGGGCTATACCACCAGCATTCCCTATATATTACTAGAAGTATTATATATGTGTGCCTGTGTATGTTTGTGTGTGTGTGTGTGTGTGTGTGTGTGTGTGTGTGTAAGGAATACCTGGGTAGGGTAGTTAACATGATCAGCTACTAACTGAAAGATATCTGAGGCTTGAATCCACCTCTTCCAAGAAGCATCTTGGAAGAATGAGCTGGTGATTTACATCAGAAAAATCATCCACTGAAACCCAATGGTGCAGAGCTCTCTTCTGATGCATACATGACTAAACAGCAACTGGGGTGTGTGTGAGAGGGGGGTGTAAAATATATATGCTGCATAAATATATGCATGTTGTGGTTGTTAAGTGCTATCAAGTTCAGTGTGATTCATAGTGGCCCTATGATATACATACATCTGAACCCTGTCCTATCTTGCTCCATCCTTTATCATCCTTAACACATTTGTGTCTACTGCTGCAGACACTGAACCAATCCATATTGTTGAGGCTCTTCCTCTCCTTTGCTGACCCTCCACCATTCCAAGCATGATACCCCTTTCCAAAGCATTGCCTCTCCTAACAGCCTCTCTCCAAAATATGTGTGATGCAGCTTCACAACCTTTGCTTCCAAGAATGTTCTGGTTGCATTTCCTCTAAGACATATTTGTTTGTTCTTTTGGCAGTCTATGGAATATTCAGCGCTCTTCTCCAGCACAACTCAAATGCATCTATCTGTTCTTCTGTCATCCTTATTCATTGTTCAGCTTTCAGATGCAGAGCAGGTGACCGAAAAGACTGTGGCTTGAATCAGGTCCACATTAGTCTAGTCTTTACATTGACATCATTGTTATTCAGGACTTTGGAGAGATCCATGACAGCTGACTTTGCCAACGCTATAAATCGCCTGATCTCCTGACTGCTGGTACCAAAAGTGTTGATTGCAAATTCAGCAAGATGAAATAACTGGCAATTTAAATTTTTTCTCTATTATGATATTGCCTATTAGTCTAGGAGTGAGGATCGTTGTTTTCTAGAAGTTGAGATGTAATCCATATTGAAGGCTGCAGTTTTTGATCCTCTGCTGCAAGTACTTCAGGTCCTCCTGACTTCCAGCAAGCAAGACTGTGTCATCTGCATAGTACAGGCTCTTCATGAGCCTTCCTCCAATACTGATGACACACCTTCCTTCATAATGTTCAGCGTCTCTCTAATGATTTGCTCAGCATACAGACTGAATAAGTGTGGAGACATGATAGAGCCTAATACACACCTTTCCTGATTTTAAACCATATGTGTTCCCTTGCTCTGTTGGGACAACAGTTTCTTAGTCTAGGTGTAGATTTTGTATAAGCATTATTAAGTGTTCTAGAATTCCCATTCTTCTTAAGGTTAGCCATAATTTGTTATGATTCATGCAGTTAAACGCCTTTGCATGGTCAATAAAACACAAATAGACATTCTTCTGATATTCTCTGCATTCAGCCATGATTCATATGACATCAGCAACAATATCCCTGCCACAGCTTTTTCTAAAGTCAATTTACATTTCAGGCAGTTCTCTGTCAATGTTCCAGTTGTTTGTGGATAATCTTCAACAGGATCTTGTTTTTGTGATATTGTTCAATCATTTCCACACTGTCAGATCACCCTTTTTGAAATGTGAACAAATATGGATCTCTTGCAGTCAGTTGGTCAGATAGTTGTCCTCCAGACAGATTATATATATATATATGAAGTGTGTGGCCTAGTAGTAAGAAGCTGCACTGTAATACCAAAGGCATTCAGTTCAATTCCTTGGAAGAAAGGTGAGCAATCTCTTCCCATGTGATTAACTGCCTCTGAAAACCCGCTAGAAGTTCAGCTATGAGTTGATTCTGACACACATGTGCATATATATATGTTGTTGTTATTGTTATGTGCCGTTGAGTCACTTGCGACTCATTGCGACCCTATGTACAAGAGCCCTGAATCCTGCTCTATCCTGTGCCAACCTCGCTGTCTCCGACACACTCACTCCCACTACTCCACTCACAGAATTGATCCGTCTCATCGAAGGTCTTCCTCTCCTGCACCGTCCCTCCTCTCTCCCAAACATGATGTCCCGCTCCAAGGACCAGTACCTCCTTGCAACATGCCCAAAGTATGTCAGATAAAGCTTCAGAATACTTGACTCCAAGAAGCAGTCCGGCGTCACATATATAAATGATATACAAGAAGACCCCAGGATGGAAGCCAGTGACACATTTTCTGCCTTATTTTATCTATTTATCACAACTTAAAAGAACATTATGTGTATTTTTTCCTCCTGCTAGATTTTAAGTCATTTAAGGGCAAAGCTGCCTTTAAGCACTTGCTCTGCATTGGCTCGTGTGTCTAACGCACCACTGTGGTGCTGATGGGAACAATGTGAGGCAGAGCTGAGACCTGCGGGTCCCATGGCATGCCCACAGTAACCCGGCCCCACCCAACAGAGATGAGCCTGGGCAAGCATGGCTCCTCCGAACCCTGCTACACACCCTGCAAACAAGGGCTCATTTTAAGGCCACAGCTTCCTATTTGTCCACATTCCTTCTGCGGAAACAATTGTGCTTGGAATCAGAACGGTTTTATGTGTGGGAGTCACAGAAGGAAGAATTTGGCACCCGGTGTTTATGGGCCATAAAGTCATTACAATACTGAGCTCAATTCTCCTTCCACAGAAGTTATTGGATGGGAGGAATGCAGGTACATTTAGAAACAACATTTTCTAGCCTAGGCAGCCAAGATTTATGGGTTGGCTTGCTAAATAGAAGCACTACAGCCAATGAAATTTTTTTATTTAGATGCTCTTGCCCAACAACCTCACCTCTCACTCCTATGCTCCAAATCTAAGTCCATAAGGACTTTCTTGATTTCCCATTTCTTAATTTATTGCTATTCTACTTGGCCACTACTATGTGTTGACAACTTCGAGATGAAACAAATGTCATGATTATATGATAGACATGTTGGTTTTGTGTACTATTGAGTCAGAACCAATCCATAGCTGACCCTCCAGGGGGTTTTCAGAGGTAGTAAATCTCACAGGAGGAGATTGCTCATCCTTCTGCAGAGCAGCTGGGGGTTAGAACTTCCTAACTTTGTGTTGGCAGCACAGTTCCGTAGCACTAAGCTACCAGAGCTCACTATATGGCAGACTGAAAATCATTTCTACATCTTAAGCAAAGATGCAAGTAGATTGCAGAGAAGCCTGTGAAATCACACATCCATCATACTGCAGCTTTTGTGACTGCTTGTGTCCTTCCACCTTTATCTTCCTGTTAACACGAATGTTCTCACTCTGAATACGTAAAAATACCTGCATTTTTGGCTTCATAGAAAAATTTTTTAAGTATTTTAATGTTGTCATTTTCCCTTAAAAATTATAAGCCTACATACCCTAGATGAGATAGATGGACACAGTGACTGTGGCAATGGGGCCAGGTGTGCCAGAGACTGTGAGGCTGGCTCTGTATAGGGCAAAGGTCAGAGTCATTGTTCATAGGGTCATAATCATCTCAATGGCACATAACAACATGTATGACGTCTTTTCACACCTATATAGTTTATTAATCACTTTATGAAATAACTTTCAAACCCAGTAGGTAAATTTAGGGATGAAAGTCTGCTCTAAACAGGGAAAAATGAACTTGAAGATGAAAAGCCTCTTTAAGGGCTTATGGCTACTGGTAGAAGTATGTTTGGGGCAAAAGACGAACCACAGTGTATTTTAATTTTGTGTTTTATCATCATCTGGTTAAAGTATCTTGCATAAAAGTCAGTGATGCATTTATGCATAGTACTAATATCTCTGGGTAACTAGCCCACCACTTCCCTTTCCACAGAACAGGGACAATCAGCATAAAATCTAACATCTGGTGTCTAGTGGTAAGAATCTGTACTGCAAATCTGAAGGCACATGGTTCAAGAACTCTGCAAGAGAAGGATGGACAATCTCCTCTCATGCGATTAACTGCCTCTGAAATCCTGCTGGAGAATCAGCTCTGGGTCAGTTCTGACTCAATGGTACGTTGTCCTAAAGAGAGACCAGACTCCAAAGTCTCAGGACTCTCGACGAAGACCACAATTTATTCTAACATCTTAGCACATCTCCACACTTCATAGAGGTTCAGCTTTATCTTGTGTGAGGAAATACTGGTGAAATGAAAATGCCCCTTATCCCCTGTCTTCTCTTTCCCTCCCTTTGTTGTTGTTTATACCGTAGAGTCAGAACCAACTCATAGCTGACCCTCTGGCAGGTTTTCAGAGGCAGTAAATGACATGTGAGGAGACTGCTCATCTTTCTCCCAAAGAGCAGCTAGTAGCTTTGAACCATGTACCCTTTGCACTGGTGGCATAATTCCTTACCATTAAGCCACTAGAGCACCAATTTCCAGTTGACACACACTTTTTCTTCTTAAATGGTCTTTTTAACATCAGGGAAGAGGACAGACCTATTTGATCCTTAGTTCATTTCTTTGTGCAAAGAGACCTCAAAGCCTGCTTTCAGATAGAAAGCTCTTTGGCATGTGGAGGTGTGAAAGGCCGTTGGAATAAGTGGTGGCATTCAATGAGAACCCTGAGACTTTTGGGATCTGTTCTCTTGTTATGACAATAGACAAGACATTGGATTTTATGCTCAGGAAAGGTGAATGCATATGGGAAGCTCTCTAGATAGCACACATGCACACATACAAAGGGGCTTACTATTGCTAAGACAATTAAAAGACCTGTGGTGCATGGACCTGAAGCACTGACTGAGCAAAATGTAAACGGAGAACAAGGAATGGGGCAGGGCTGCTCAGGCCACTCGGGGAACAAGGTAGAGGGTGGAGACCTTTTGGTCTTCTGCCTTGATTTTTGTGACATGATACAACTATATCTATTCAATAGCACCCTCTAATTACTGGTGGAGATCAATAATGAAAGGTTCTCCTTGTATTCAAGACCATCCTCACATCACAACTCACTCATGTGAACATTCTAGATTCATATATGAAGTATACCTAATTCGTTATTTGGCGGGGGGAAATGGCTAGAGCCCTCTGGGCCTTCAATAAAAGAGTATTATTAATAGGTGATCTTATGACACGGAGCATGGGTTGGAAAGGGTCCCTGCCCTGCCTCAGAGCACCTTGTCTGTAGCCAAAGCAATGGTGGGCAGCATTTAACATGTTTTAATATGCAAGATTTGGTTGTTAGACTTCAGTGGTAAGTTAGGGAGTAGAATTTTATATATATATTTTTTGGTGAAAATGTAGATCCAGGGAATTTAAAATAATTACTAAAACAGTGGAACTTGGGGCAGTTAGAGAAGGAGAAACATTATTCTACTCTCAGGAGGAGCAGAGACAAGAGTTCAGATGGATAAAAAGAAAACAAGACACCAGGGTTGGATGCAGGTTGGGAAAATAAGAGGAATAAATTGCAAATTTGGATGAAAGATGTTTTAAGACATATAATAATTAGAAATGTTAAAGTGGAAAAAAACACTAGCAAGAACTTTCCATCCATATCCTGATTCGTCAGAGATCAGGGGTCAAAGGCAGTAAAGTGACCAGCCTCCCCACCAGCATCTAAGTGGAGATAGAAACAGACTGGAATCCTCATCTATTCACTCAGAGTTTAGGGTTCTTTAGTGACCACGGGTTATTTCATAGAGTTTTACTGCACTGAAGGAACGATTTTATCTTATGTTCTCATTTGAATCTCACTACATTGGACCAATGAGATCATCTTATCAGTCTAAGGAAGGAAAAACCAAGAAGCATAGAGAGGAGGCTGGAGTGAAGGTCAAATCTGGCCAATGACTTCAGCATCAACATTAGGGGTCTGGAGTAAAAGGAGAGGGTCCTCTTTGCTGGACATTCTGGCCCTCAAGTCCTGCCTGCGGGCTGGAATCTTCCATAAGGAAGTCTGAGGACACTCTTAATTACACCACAAAGACACTTGGAGCTTCCCACAAGCAGACATCACATGGAGTACCAGCCCATCACTTGAGATAGTGTCTCAAAAATAAGAACAGAAAACAGAACAAAGAGTGAAGGGCAGTTTTTGTTCTGATAGTTCTCACACTCGGTGTGGCCAGCACCATAAGGACCACTGACTCGGGGCACATGGGAAAATGAGTCGATAAAAAGCCCAAACTTGAGAGACGAAAAAGCGCAATTGCCTCTATGGTTTCACATACAGATTGTGTCATACTTAACACTGAAATCATAAACTATATATTTTTACCCCCTCCAAGCTGCCTATTGTGTGCTTATAAACAGGAACCTGGCAGTGTGTCAGGGGTGCAAATTGATTTCCTTTCCCAAATAAAATTTTAAAAAGCAAATAAACAAGGTTATGTTGGCTAATGAAACATTACATGCCAGGCTGGGGAGAATTCCTTTAGGATGTATTTTCCTGGGCAAAGGCAACAGAGAGAATTTGTAAAGGCCCTTTGTAAACAACACGTTTACACAAAAATGTATCCCTTGAAAGAAAGGAAAAGCTAGGGTGCATCTCCCGTGATGGATCTGGATGATGTTTTCAGAAATAAATTAGGAAGAGAAGGGAGAACCCTGTGGTGCCTCAGAAGTTGGAAATTAACTGAAGCTGCTTAGAAGTCAGATCAAGTTGGCCTTGCTTAAAACATCTTTGGACCTTAATTTTGTTATTTTTATTTTTTTAAAATTATCTACCATGAAGACCTAAGTATTCCACCTTGGGTATCTCCTACTGGTGTGGAGAAATGGAATCATGTCCAGTACGCTTGGGGGATAACATACACTAGAAAGCTAACCTGGCTGGCTGGCATCAAGAGATACATCTCCTAGAGAGCAGCCCACTTCCCAACAGAGATGCCTCAGGCAGCTGGAAGCAGGTTCAGTAATCCAATGCATGAGCAATGTCTCTGCGAAATGAAGCTCGGAGATATGTCATGACATGGATGAACCCTGAAAACATTATGCTAAGTCAAAATTGTCACGCACAAAAGGACAGATATGGCATGATGCCGTGCATATGAAGTATCTAAAATAGGTAAATACATAGAATTCAAGGTAGATTTGTGGTTATTTGGGACGGGGGGCATGGAAATGGCTTAAATTGCTTAAGGAGTACCGAATTTCTGTTGAGCTTGATGAAAACTTTTGGAAATAAATAATAGTGACTGCTACAGTACAAATAAAATGGCCAAGTAGTGGGGTGCGGAGTGGAAGGTCACATCTCCAATCTCAGGCAGGGGCTCTGATGAGACAATGGTGACATTGTGAGATTATGCATTTTTTCTGTCGTGGAAATCACAGCTGCTGTCATCTTGGGTTCCCATGTACCAGCAGGGTCCCCCATGGTGGACAGAGATAGACTAAGAAGCAAGACTGGCTATCCACTCTTTTTAAATAAAAGGACTTTGAAAACTCAATAGATAACATTGTTTGATAGACCACCTCAGGTTGAAAGGTACACAACAAATGAGAAGAAATAGCTAAAACATCCATTAATAACTGGAACACGGAATGTACAAAGTATGTGGATAGGAAAATTAGAAGTTGTCAGAAAATGAAATGGCATGCATAAAGATTGGCATCTAGACATTGGTGAACTGGGATGGACTAGTACTGGTCACTTTGAAACAGACAATCATATGATCCATTATGTTAGGAGAGAAAAAATGAAAAGGAATAGTGCTGCTTTCATAGTGAAAAGGGGCATTTCAAGTTCTATCCTAAAGTGCAATGCTGTGAGTGATAGAATAGAAACTACACCCATATGAGAAATACAACTACTGTTCAAATACACGTACCAATAACTAAAGCCAAAGATGAAGAAAGTGGGGATTACTATCAATTTTTGCAGTCTGAAATGGATCAAAGATGCAATCAAGATGTATTAATAAAAGCTGATGACTGGAACACAAAAGTTTGAAACAAAGAAGGAGGCCTAGTATTTAGAAAATATGGTCTTGGTTACAGATATGAGGCTGAATATTATAGAATTTTATATAATGATTGACTTATTAATTGCAAATACCTTTTTTAAAAAAACCAGGACAAATGGTGACTATATATATGGATCTCACTTGATAGATTATACAGAAATCAGATTGACTGTATCTATGGAAAGACACACTGGAGAAGGTCAATATAAACAATTAAGACAAGGCATGGGACTGACTGTGGAATAGAGCAGTAATTTCTTATGTGCAAGTTCAAATTGAAAATGATGAAAATTTTTAAAATTCCACAAACAAAAATACTATCTTAAGTATATCTCAACCTAATTTAAAAATCACCTCAAGAAAATTTTGGAGTCACTGAACACTAATGATAAAAGACCAGTTAAGTCATAGGACATCAAGGAAGAAAGCATAGGGTCATTACAATTACAGAAAACAAAGACAAGACCAAAAGGTATATCAGAGGACATAGAATGTATGTTGTTGTTGCTGATTGTCTTCGAGTCAAGCATGACTCATAGCGACCCCATGAACAAAAGACCTGAAGCCCCTCTACAACTATCGACATTTATCAAAGTTCATAGGGGCTTCCAGAGGCATGTTATTTAGGAAGTGGATGCCAAAACAAAGGGAAGAAATGCTAAAGTAAGAGAGACAAACAGAAGGTTTCAAAGAGCAGCTTGAGAAAACAAAGCAAAATGTTATAACAAAATGTGCAATGTGCTAGAGTTAGAAGATCACAGGGAAGAATATGTGCAGCATTTCTCAAACTGATAGAACAAAGTCAAGTCTTGCATCTCAATACTGAAGAATTCTATGGGCAAAATACTGAATGATGCAGGAAACATCAAAAAAAAATGGGAAAAACAGTCACTGTAGAAATGGTTGACACCGAAATATGTCAAAAAGTAGCACATATGGGGGGGGGGGGAACAAACAAACAAAACACTGGTACCTGAAGAAGAGGTTCAAGCTTCACTGAAGAAGACATTGGGGCGGGGGAGGGGGGAGGGGGGTATAAGACTCCAAGAATTGATGGAATAGCAACTTAAACAGATTCAGTCCTGGATGTGCTAACTTCTCTGTCAAGAAATTGAAAAGACAGCTTTCTAGCCAGTTGACTGGAAGAGAGTCATATGTGTTGCCATTAAAAAAAAATAATAAAGTTATCTCATTGTGGTTTTGATTTTCATCTCTTTTATTGCCAGTGATTTTGAGCATTTCTTCATGTGGCTGTTGGCCATCCAAATGTCTTTCTCTGTCAAATGTCTTTTGCCCATTTCGGGTTATCAGACTTTTTCTTTTCTTTTTTTTCCCCGACTTTTTCTTGTGGAGACCCTATTGTATTCTGTAAACTTTTCTTATGAGACCCTTGTCTGAGATAGTATTGGCATATGTGTTTTCCCAGTCAGTAGGTTTGCTTTTCAGCCTGTTAGGAGAAGTTGTTTTGTTTTGGAGTTTTTATTTTACATTGGTTTGCTTACAATGTTCATATGCATTGTGTTTCTTCATTCACATTGTGTTTTATACAATCATTCTTGTTTATTATATTTTTAAAAAATTAATCACCATTGGACTATGCTCACCATTACCCTGTCTTTTCAGGTCCCAACTGGATCTTTCTCATTTCCTTTACCCCCTCCCACCCTTCAGAAAAAAAAGGTTTTGATGCACACAGAGATTTAATCTTAAGCATATCCCATTCATCAGTTGTATCCTCTATTGGTTGTATATTTCTGGCTGTATCATTGGCCTCTTTTACCATAGGCTAGGCCCTGTAAGCTTGGCCCCACTTTGTCTCTTATGATCTTTATGATTTTGGGCTTTACTCCTATGTTTCTTAACCACCTTGAGTTGATTTTTGTATGTGGTGTGAGATGTGGATCCTGCTTCAGCTTTCTGCAGGCAGCAGTCCAGTTTTGCCAGACCATTTGCTAGGGAAATTGTTGTTTCTCCACTTGAGAGGTTTTGTTTTCTTGTTGACTATCATTTGACCATAGATAGACCATTTCACCCCAGAAGCAGTGGCAAAATTTATCAGGACAGAAAGTTGGAGTGGATGTGGAGAGATAGGGACTTTCATACACTATTAGTGGAATTGTAAAATGTTAAAACTATTCTGGAAGGCAGTTTGGTGTTTCCTCAAAAAGCTGAACACAGAACTTCCATATGACCCAGCTATTCCACTGCTAGGAATATACCCCAAGGAAATCTGAGACACAAATGGAAATTTGTACACCACTTTCATAGTAGCACTATTCACCATCACAAGAACATGGAAATGGCCCAAATGTCCAGTCACAATCCAATGGATTGAGAAAATGTGGTATATTCACACAATGGAATACTATGCAGCACTCAAAAGCAATGATTCAAACAAATATTACATAACTTGGGAGAGACTGGAGAGCATTATTCTGAGTGAACTAACTCAGTCCCATAAGGACAAATACTGCATAAGGCCATTATTATAAAAAGAGAAGGATAACTAGTTAAATATGCATGGGGATCCAAAGAAGTAAGGTGTGGAAACAGAGGGGTAAGGATTGGTAGAGGGTAAACCATAGAGTCGCACAATTTGGTGGGTGGAGGCCGGGGAAAAGAAAATGGGACAGATCCAGTAGGGATCTGGAAAGATGGGATAATTATGGGCATAGTTCAATGATGATTAATTTTATAAAACAAAATGAATGGAAATGATTGTATGAAACACAATGTGAGAGAAAGATAGTGTGAAACACAATGTATACAAATTTTATATACAAACCAATGTAAAATAAAAACTAAAAAAGAAAAAGTTATATATGAGTATGGATATTATCAAACAATATCATCAATAGCACATGCAAGCAAATCTTGCTGAGGATTATTTCAAAACTACTGAAACAGTACATTGATAGGGAACTGCCAGAAAGTCAAGCTGGACTCAGAAGGGGCCTTGGAACTAGGGATATCATTGCTAATGTCAGATAGATTTTGGCTGAAAGCAGAGAATATCAGAAAGGTGTTTGTATGTGGTTTATTGACTATGTAAAGGCATTTGACTATGTGGATCATAAGAAATTATGGCTAAAATTGAGAAGAATGGGCATCTCAGAACACTTCATTGTGCTCATGTGAAACCAATGCATAGACCAAGAAGCAGTATTTGGATACATACACACACACACACACACACACACACACACACACACACAATTACAAAATTAAATTAGATTGGAAATAAAAAGAAGGATCTCTACCTTGCCTTCCTTACACTTCACCAAAGGATCATATTTCCATCCAGTCACAGAAACAAAGCCATACTTAGCAGACTGAGAGGCCCTAATGAAGCCATTCTAACACATCTCCTTCTCTTATGGGCCTAATACTTCCCTGTCAGTGAAATCAAGCAGCATGAATACAAAGCCATCCTGGTGGTGCCAAAGCTCAGGTTCAGCTGCTAACTGAAAGGTTGCTGGTTCAGATCCATTGAGGGGATCTGTAGAGAGAGAGATCATATAATCTGATCCTGCACCAATGACAGCACCAAACCCTCTCAAGGACAGTCTTACTCTGTCACATGGGTCAGTATAAGTCAGAATCACTTGAGGGCATCCAAAGACATCATGAACTCTGCTGACACTCCAGCGGACGAAGCCATGAGACAATACGACATCTAGCTGGAAGGAGAGAGGGGTGTCTCAAGGCTCCAGAGGACAGAGCCAAGTACAAGCAAGTATGAGATACAAGCAGAGAGTAGTATTTTGCTTGTTGTTTAAAACAAAAATCAAACCCACAGCTATCGAGTTGGTTCTGACTGCCTGAGATTCTCTATTGAGTTTCTGAGGCTGCAAATTCTTATTGAAGGCGAGAGCTCATCCTCACAGGAGCTGGTAGAGTCGAACCACTGACCTTTCAGTTAGCAGCCTGATGCATTACACACGATACCACCCCTTCTCTGTCAATTACTTCTTGTTGGGAGATTTCTCACATACCAAGCAAGAATCAAGGGCACATGATACAAAGCCTACATAGTCTTGAGATGGCTCTAATGATGATAAAAGGAAAGAACGATTTTATGCAACTCAAGAACTCTTGTTGGGCTCAAAATTTTATGCAGCTCCAGGATAGCTAATTAGAAATACTGAGCAAAACACAGGCCTCCTCATGGCTAACTGACAGGAGAGTATTTCTGTGAAATGAAATGGCTAAGAAGAAGAACAATTGTCATTCACTTAGATGGAAAAACATTTTGGCCTTTGTTACTTGACTGAAATAATAACTTACCAAGTAATAAAAGATAAGCTCCGTCTCACATACTTTGGGTGCGTGGCCAAGAGAGACCAGTCCTTGAAGAAGGACATCATGCTCAGAAGGGTGGAGGGACAGCGCAGGAGAGGAAAACCCCAGATGAGACGGATTGGTATGGGAACTGGGGAACTGGGATTAGGTGTGTCGGAGTCCATGAGACAGGCTCAGGACAGGGCAGAGTTCACAGCTAATGTACATAGGGTAGTTTTGAGTCACAGGTGACTCAACAACATATAACACCACCGTCAACAACCAAGTCATACCAAATAACACATAAAACCCAACATAAGATGAACATATAGTGTCCACACACACAATTCAAAGCAATGGCACCTTGGGTGCTGCTTTGGGGAACAACCTTGACCACCCTTCTCTCCCTACTTGGGGGGTGCACACTCCCTCTTTATTGGCTCACTATAAAACAAATGCTGACGCTAGTTTCTCTTCTTTTCTTTTCATAAAAGTAAGAACTATCGTTTGGGTTTCATCCAGCTAACAGAAACAAATACGAGTGTTGTTTTAAGGGAGCTCTGGTAGCTTAGTGGTGAGTTGTTGCACTGCCAACCCACAGGCATGTGGTTCTAATCTACTAGCTGCTTTGCAGGAGAAAGATGCTCAATCCCTTGAGATTTTACAGCCTCTGCAAAGCTAATCCAGGACCAGCTATGAGTGAGTTCCAAGTCAATAGTACACAAAACCAAAAACAGTGTTTTTAGGTGCCATCGAGTTGACTAGAGGTAGTTCTTTAACGTGACGTTTCGTAAAGTGAACTTTCAAAAAGCAAGGGATACTTTAAAAGCTTACAAAAAGTGGTTCTGTGATTCCAAAGATCCAAAGCCTCATCCCAGAGGGTTTAGTGATGCTGGGTGGTGACAGGGAGTGCACTGTGGGGGACGGGGGAGTGGGGGTCAGTGTCCGAGATGGCAAGTCCACTCCTCATCCACTCTCCACTCATCAGGCATCTTTGGCCAGGCCATTGGGCCACACGGAGCTTTCTATTTCCACCACTTTTAAATATAAGGCAAACACTGTCAACCTGATGGTCATAATGATTAATGAGGTAACATTTGTAAAATGCTAAGAGCTTTCCAGAGCACAAATGCAAATACTTTAGACCAAATACTCTGGATAATAGTTAAAACACAAAAAGGGTTAGTCACCAGTTGGCTAAGGATAGGAACCCAGGAAGAAACTGCAGAAGGGGTGTGTTTTGAGAAAGGATTTGGTTTGGAGGCAGTTTTGGGAGTGGGGATACCGGGGGAAGGAAAAAAAGAAGAGAAAGGAAGCTTTAAAGTTTGCAAAATGTGAAACATGAGATATTTTGCTTCCAAAAGAGACCATTAACATTTAAAATCTGTGCCCTTTTCAACAACACCCGAGATAATTCAATTACACAAAATCTTTTTGTATACACATAACCCTATAGGGTATAAACCAAAGTGTGAGAGTAAATTGTTCTGAAACTTTTGTTCTTATTCCAAGAAAATGATACAACATGGAACTGTGGGGGGGCGTGTACCAATTGGCTTGGCACTTGCACCCATCAGTTTTACCTCCCCCAGTGTCGGTGCAAGTGGAAGAATCGAATTAATCTTTGGCAAATTTGATAGTTATGTTTCTTTGCAAATCCACATCAAGCACTCAAGGCAGAATTACCCCCTCCAGCTTGTTGTGTTCCTCTGCACATTTGGCATCATCTCGAGACTTCAGCGGCTTTGTTTTTATCTAAAGTGAAGCAAAACCCTCGGGTGATACTCCAAGTGCTGCTTTCGATTATAAAGTCTTAACAGCCCCTCGCTTTAGGGCACTCTGTTTATTGATGCTATGTAAGCAATTTACAGCCCCTTAATAGCGAATTCACCACAATGTTACAGTGTTTAACTTGTTAAATTATATCTGGAGCTTCAGGGAACATTACATCATTGGCTTCACAAGCATGGGTTATTGATATCATGCAGGAATTATGGCAACATCCACCTGACTGGGGACAGCAGTAAGAACATGTAACAGGCTGGAGTCAAAAGGTGTGGTGTAAAATTTGAGTTGAGGAATTGAAGGTGTATGAGAGCAATGATAAGAGAAGGATTCTGGGAGAAAAGAGAGGAAACAGGGGGCTGAGGAGACCAGGGTGGGTGTCTTTTATTAAATTATAAGACAGTGACGGCCATATTGAGTCCTGGTGGCACAGTGTGAGTTGGACTGCTGACCTAAAGGTTGGCAGCCTGAATCTAAGGAAGAAGGATGAAGCAATCTCCTCCTACACAGATTTACTACCCAGTAGAGGATCACTAAACAGAAACTTGACAGCAGTGGGTTAGTTTTATTTTGGGATTTTCTTTGCTTGGAATTTTTTTTTTCCTTGCCTTCATTAGACAGTGTTCTACTCCCATTTCCTGGATCCGGGACTCTCTGGAAGGAGGCATGACCTCAAACTGCTTTAGCCGCACACCCAATGAAGGATGTTCATCCATGTTTGTTGTTTAACTCTTTAGAGCAAAAATATTCCAAGAGAAATGGTGGAGATGCTAGCAAGAAGAAGGAGGAAGGACAGAGGGAAGAGAGGAGGAGAGACAGGAGAGCCAAGGAGGGGAAGAGGTGAGAGAGAAGGAATGGAGTTGGGGGTGGGGAGAGGGAAAGAATGAGATGAGGGGAAGAAACATTCTTAAAACAGAGACCTAAAGTGCCAGCTCTGGTGGCTTGTTGTTGTTGTTGTATGCCACAGACTGAGAACCAACTCACGGCTGAGCCTCCTTCTTACCAGTGGGCCTCCACAGCTGCCAATGCAAAAGCACCTAGTTCAAATCCACCTGCTTCACAGGACAAGGATGCACAAGCTTCTCTGGTGTGATTTATTGTCTCTGAAAACCACTGGAGAGGCAGCTCTCGGTCTATTCTGACTCAACGGTACATAACAACACAACAATAAAATAAAGTTAAAATAATGTTGAACCTGAAGTTTAGTGATGTCATGTGGCTTCTGCAGAAATGCAGCCAAAGGTCAAGGTTCAGCCAAAGAGACTACAAAAGCAGGCATGTGAAACCGATCCAGTGGCTGATGTCGTCTGTGCTCCGTGTTCATGTGAGCTTGAATGTTCTCTTCTAGCACTTCAACAGCAGAGGGCTGACAACAGCTGGCAGAAGTGACAAGGCTCTCAGTGTGTGGCCTCTATGAGAAAAGAGCATTCTCTCTACCGACCTGCAGGCTCTATCCCAGGTCTCTTACGCTCAAGGAACTTCGTAACAAGTAACATCCAAAATAATACAGGCAATGAGGAAAAATACAACAGTGCAGTAGAATGTGGTGATGGAGGGCTGTTTTGGTTAATGTGATTGGTGACAAGGAATCTGTGAGGGGAGCCCTAGGTTGTATGTATCAGAAACAGAATGAGAAAGGAGGTGGGATATTGTACGGAACATAAGCTGTTACTGTTGGATGCCAGTGAGTTGAAAGGGACTCAAAGCTGATGCTCCAGTAGGTTCTCAGGCTGTAAATTGTGTGGGAAGAGATTGCTCATTTTTCTCCTGGGGAGCAGCCAGGAGATTTAAACAGTCTGCTTTTGGTTTGGCAACATAAATCCTTGCTCAATAGGCCTTCGGAGCTCCCTATAAGCCTACAGTTACTATGGAAGTGAAGAACAGTGAGGAGTATTGGTGCTAAATCTTAAGATGGGTTGATGTAAAGAGAAACCTCAGTGTTAATACAAATAGAATCAATCTTTGAGGGCTAATGGGGATGAGAAGGAAGGGAGAGGGGAGGAAAAATATTAAATAGGTAAGCTGGGTGAAGGGAAATGGAGGAGGGGAATCAATGTTAAACACAAATCAGAAATTGTTATTCCTCCTAGATTTTACAGATTTTAAAGTTGGATCAAATAGTTATTACCAAATGCACAGGTTTCCAGAGTTGGAGCTTCCCCAGGGCTCTACCCTGAACTCAGAGAGGTAACAAGATCATTCAGGTTTTTTGGGGAAACACAGAAACCCTTGACAACTGTTGGGCACTGAGCAAATTTGAGGGCTTCACAGTGTCGATATTAGACTGCACTATGTTCTTTTTGATAGCATCACACCTTTCCAAAGCTGGATTTTCAGCGCATAGTGTGACAGAAAGTAAATACCACGTGTAGGACACGAAGTTTTGGTGTTATGTCCACTCTGATTCTAAGGTCTAAAAAACAGTGCAGGGTCCAAAAGGTGCACTTATCCTATTACAAATCAATATCTGTGTATCATATATATCTATAGCTGCTACGATTTAGGAACACTACAAAAATATTACAAAATACTATTAAATTGTTTTACTCTAACTAAGGATGTTGTAGGGAATTGTGCCGGTAACACCACGAAAGGCCCACGGCTTGAGTACAGCAGATGCTTGATTGGAGAAGGATGGTCAATGTCTTCCCCTACAACTTATGACCTCAGAAACCCAATGGAGGGTGAGCTATGAGTTTCTTCTGCCCAGATAGCAATGAAAACAAGAGACAGGCTATAGACTATCAGAAGAAGGAATAAATTTATATTGGACAAAGGACTTTCAGAATACTCCTTACAGACAAGGATGGTGAGATCTTTGGCTCACAAACTTTAGATATATTTTCCAAAGAAGGTCATCATGTTAAGTAAAGTGAAAAGTCAGTAAAAAAGAGGAAGACTCTCAAGAAGATGGCCTGACACAGAGACTACGACAATGAGTGCAAGCTTGGCAATAATTGTACAGACAGTGCATGACTGGGTAATGTGCCATATTTATGTTCATGTGGTTGTTATGAGTCACAACTGACTCAATGGCATCTGACAACAACAAAATAATCAGGATTACGTGGCATTCCTTTTGACCTTGGAGCACTGTGAAAAAAAAAAACCCAACCAACCAACCAAAACAACCCTACAACCCAACACATTGAAACAGCTGGAATCAAGAAAATGTGGAAACCTCTGATGGAGTTAATAAATAGAATTAAAAATTCTCTTCTTTAACAAAGGAAAAGTAGGAAAACCTATCATTTAACTTAGAATAGCTAGTTATCTTGGCAAAAAAAGAAGCTGCTATTGTTTTCTATTGTTGTAGAAGGCATGATAGTTTGAGTTCCTTTGGAAACAGTGCCTAGTGAGCTAACATCACAGAGATTCCTATGCCATGAATTCTGGAAAGTTCCTCACACTTATAGGACCTAAAGTCTAACATTTTTGCATGTTTAACTTCTTACAATTGCTTCTCTCTCTTCCATCCCCAATGCCTTACTACTCACTTTCCTAACTCTAAATAAGTTTGTCCTGGAGAGGATGAAACCAGGTTGCTCCTTGGAGGCAAGGATTCTGAAGCTCCATCTAACATTCTCTGGGCATGTCGCAAGGAGAGACCAGTTCTTGGAAAGGTACATATGCTTGAGAGAGTGGAGGGACAGTGCAAGAAAGGAAGATCCTTGATGAGATGGACTAATTCAGTGACTGGGGTTATGGAGTCGGTGTGTCAGAGACAATAAAATTGGCTCAGGATAGAGCAGGGCTAAGAGCTGTTGTACATAGGGTCGCTATGAGTCACAGGCAACTTGACAGCAGATTAACAACAAACAACAAATATTGTGTTTAAGATGTAGTCACGAATGTCATCTGTCACTCATAATGGTCATTTTACTACTGGTAAAATTTTATTACTGGTAAAATTGAAATAGTTTATCATCCTGAAAGATGTTTCATTCATGCTAAGAAAACCATAGAGCTGAGATCTGTCAGAGTTCACCAATATTGGAATCTAATAAATCACATTCCAAGTATCATGCCTTTATTTGCCCAGGGTAAGAAATGTAATGCTAAAAAGGAATAGAGGGGCTTGTTGATGTTAGGTGCCATCGAGTCAAGAACAACTCATAGCAACCGTATGAGCAAAAAAGATCTGAACTCTGTTCTATCCTCATACTTCCTAATACGCAGGAGTCCATTGTTGCAATCACCCTATCAGTCCACCTGGTTGAGGGTCTTCCTCATGATTTAAAATGTACTTTGAGGACAGAGAGGGTCCTATCAATGGCCACGTGTTTTAAGGTACTTAAAACACTCAGAACAGCAACAAATCCATGGTCCAATTTAAAAAAGTTTCAACTAAGCTGATGCCAGAGAAAGGAGATAGCACGCTCGCTTAATCATAAACTTGACCCAACTAAAACTCTGGTTAAGAAGTTCATGAAGAATTTGTGGAAGTCCTTGAGTTGGTAACTGGGGAGTAAAAAAAAAAGGAATGTAGGAAACCATAGTCCTTTTCTTAATACCAAATATTTACTCCAATGTTATCTTCAAAAAGCCATTCTGAGTGCAACAATGAAGGAATGAAAACCCAAAATTTCTGTAAATGTTCATTAAAATGAATAAAATTTTAAAAAAAGCCATTCTGTACATTAATGCAGACAACAATTTATTAAACAAGAATATCTAACAGACCACCAGGTACTCTGGAGAAAACTATATGATGTATAATATACAGTCCTGTCTTCAAAGTGTGCAAGAAAAACTTTCTACACTTAAAAAATATTAAAAGAAAAAAAATATTAAAAGAAGACAACAGTTAAAACAACAGTTAAAAGAAGATAACACTTGCTATTGTTAGCTATCATTGTTGAGTATATCCCTGACTCACAGTGACATTCTGTTTAAGGAGCAGATGCAATGTGAAAAAGATTGAATCTGACTTCTATCTACTTCTTAAAGGGTAAATGTCCCCATGAAAAATATTTATTGCTCAAAACAAATAGCTGCTTGGTCAGACATGCCTCTCCCCCCAAATCCCATGCACCTATCTCTATGAATCATTGGGTTTGATGTTCACTGAAAGACTCAGACTGCACTCATGGTTGTGGGGGTTATTAGGGAAATCGGTTAGGAAATGGAGAAGTCATTGAACATCACACAATGCAAGTCCAGGTTCAGTGTTAAGTCCAGCAGTCTTAAGCTTGATTAACAATGCAGGATTCTTCAATTAGTCAAAGTCTAGGTTTAATTCAGCAGCACAAACATAAGAAGCCTCTGATTTCCTCAATCATCCAGCAAACTTCATCTCAGAACAATTATAAATCAACTCTTCATTCAATCATCCAGCAACAGAACTTTTAACTCCGGCTCCATTTCCAGGGTTCCTCACCCCATTATTTCCATAATCTCTCCACCTCTACCATCACCTTTTTTACAGACCATATGGGGCTGTTAAACAGAGAACTTGTCCACATCGACACCCAGTCTTTAAAATGTCTTTAATCAAGGCAGTTTTCTCCTTTGGTCCACCAAGAATCCTATATTGCTTCAAATTAACAACCTAAGTGGGCTCAGGCAATTCTATTGATTCTCATTTAGCATGTCCTATCAACACTGGCCTCAAGGCAGATTTATAAGCCCTCAGTTTTACAATATCCAGTAGAGAGAGTGTTCCTCAATTAAACATAAAATTTAAAGATGGAAAAGTCTGCTGTTAGGGAACACTTCAAAGTACTGAAGAGCAATGGTGTCACTCTGGAGACTAATGTGAGCCTGATACAGGCCATGGTCTTTGCAATCACTTGCCATACAACAGAGACCTGGGTAATGACTAGAGAGAATAGAAGGAGAATTGATGCCTTTGAGCTGTGGTGCTGGAGAAGAGTATTGAATATACCATGGACTGCTAGGAAAAATGAACAATTTTATCCTAGAGAGGGTTAAAACAGGCTGTTCCTTGGAGGCAAGGATTCTGAAGCTTTATCTGATTACTTTGGACATGTTGTAAGGAGGGGCCAATCCTTGAAGAGGAACATCATGCTTAGAAGCGTGGAGGGACAATGCAGGAGAGGAAGATCCTCTATGAGATGGGTTGATTCAGTGACTGGTGTAATGGAGGTAGGTGTGTCAGAGACAATAAGACTGGCACAGGATAGAGCAGGGTTTAGGGCTGTTATACACAGGGTCACTGTGAGTTACAGGCAACTTGACGGCACATAAGAACAACAATAATACATTCAGGTAAAGGAGATGAAACTATTTAATATAACATCTGTTTATAGTTTCCAGTTCTTATCCAGACTTTCACTCTAGTTCCATTAATTGTTGCATTTTCATATTCTCCTAAAACAACTTTGGGTCCTTTTAATATTTTATCAATAGGTTTGGGAATTACAGAATATTGGGCTCCTGTGTCCAGAGCCCCAAGAATCTTTCTTCTCCACTCCCTAGGCCATTTTACCGACACATGGTCTCCTGCTATGGGTTGAACAAGAAGACTCTGGTCAACTAGCTGGGTTCTCTTAGACTTGTTTAGGCCTTTCTGATTTGCGGGGAACAGAGGGAGTCTTTATTGGTCCACACAACCTCCTGTAGTGCTACCTTAGAACCTTTGTGTCAACTCCATCAATGTCTGCTAGATTCATCACATACCTGAGTAACCATCTAAAAATCTACTACAGTCAATCCTTTCCACATAGTCTCCTCTTGCTTGCCTATGAATCACCCTGACATTCCTTGTATTTTTGTAAAGCCCATGAAAGGAAGTCTTTTCAACAGAGCTGACACAGCTTCTTCAGTTGTCTTGTTTTCCAGTAGTGCTATCTGAGAATGCCATGTTGGAGGAGCCCCCATAATGAGTACCTCTGCCATGGCCTCTGTAAGAGGCATATTTATTGGATGAATGTCCTCAATGCCATAAAGCCATTCCAACATGGCTTATAGAACACATATAGAACATCATTGGAAGCAGGAGTGACATCCACTTCATGCCTCTGGAAATTCTATGAACTTTGCAATTGTAGAGGGGCTTCCGGCCTTTTGTTCATAGGGTCACTATAGGTCATGCTCGACTGGAAGGCAATCAACAACAACATAGAACATCAACTGCTTCCTCTGAAGTGTTCCATTTATTACGTAGACAAGAAAAGGGACAGTTTCCCTTGGAGGGATAAGCAAATCTAATCATATATTTAATCCACTCTCTCAAACTAATTATCCCCTCTGGGTTAATCTGTTGTATCTTACAAGGTTATTGCATAGATAATTGTTGGTCTTGCATAAACCCAAACATGCTCCTCCATTCTGCAGCATCCTTCATTTTGCAGTATTCAGAACAACAGAGGCTGCCCCTAATTTTATCACTCTTACAATCCATTGTACTGATAGTTCCTCAGGAAGCTGTCAATAATGAGCTATGGACTTATGTATCTCCTCTATCTCATACCCCTGTCAACAATCATTTCTTGATCCTCCCTCCCCATCTGCCTCCCAGATTACTTGTTTTTTGACCACATGTTGGAGAGATATTTCTGGTTGCTTCCACACATTTGTTTGTTTTTTTTTTCTTTCCAAGCAGAGCCTGAGATTAAGAGGCATAACTCTGTCCTGGTAGAACTTTGTTCAGTTTTGATTTCAGCCAGCTCAGCTCCTACATTTAATTCCCTTTGCCTATGTTGCCACTACTGATAGCAAAAACCAAGGAGCTTTAAGTTCTGTTCTTTCTTTACCTCCCTGTTTTTCTGCCTGTATCAAATTAACCAGCTTCTCAGGAGTTCAGTCCACTAACTTCATATCCATGAATAAATTTTGCCTTTGGTAACTGTCTTCAACATAATAGCTGGATTATTCCATGAGTATTCCTTCATCCACCCAGAGTCTGAAGGTTTCTTATTATTTTGTTTACCGCTTCCCCCCCCGCCCCCCCAACACATGCTACAGAGAATCTGGACTTTTTTTAGCAAATCTTAGGTTATCCGGACATCAATAGTTTTTATCATTCTTTGTGCTAAGATTAATAGCAGACTATCTCAGAACACCTGATCGTGCTAATGCAAAACCTATACTTGGACCAGGAGGCAGTCGTCAGAACAGAGCAAGGGAACAATGCATGGTTCAAAATTGAGAAGGGTGTACACCAGGGATGCATCCTATCTCCATACCTTTTCAACCTATATGCAAAACAGATTATTCGGGAGGCTGAGCTCTATGAGGAGAAATGTGGGGTCAAAATTGGTGGACGATTTATCAACAATCTGTGTTATGCAGATGACACAACCTTGCTTGCTGAAACTGAAGAGGCCCTGAAGCACCTGCTGCAGAGGGTCAAGGACTGCAGCCTACAATATGGATTGAGGCTCAATGTCAAGAAGACAAAGATTCTCACCACTGCACCAATTGGCAGCATCAGGATGGATGGTGAAGAGATTGAGATTGTACACAACTTTAGTTTGCTTGGTTCCACAGTCAACACTCTTGGCACCAGTAGCCATGAAATTAAAAGGTGCATTGCCATGGGAAAGTCTGCTGTTAGGGACCTCTCCAAAGTACTGAAGAGCAATGGTGTCTCTCTGGAGACTAAGGTGCGTTTGATACAGGCCATGGTCTTCGCAATCACTTGTTATACATCAGAGAGTTGGACAATGACCAAGGAGGATAGAAGGAGAATTGATGCCTTTGAGCTGTGGTGCTGGAGAAGAGTATTGAGAATACCATGGGCTGCTAGGAAAACAAACAGATTCGTCCTGGAAAGGGTTAAACCCGGTGGCTCCTTGGAGGCAAGGATTCTGAGGCTGCATCTAACATACTTTGAACATGTTGTGAGGAGAGACCAGTCCTTGGAGAAGGACATCATGCTTGGGAGGGTGGAGGGAAGGCACAGGAGAGGAAGGCCCTCTATGAGGTGGATTGATTCAGTGACTAGGATAATCTGGATGGGAGTGTCAGAGACAGTGCGATTGGCACAGGACAGAGCAGAGTTTAGGGCTGTTGTACATAGGGTTGCTATGAGTCTCAAGCGACTCAATGGCACATAACAACAACAACATCTATAAGAAGTCTCAGGTCAATGTAGTCCTAAATGCTTAATCAGCATTAAGTTTATAATGCTGAATAACTCAGCTATACACAACTCAACACTGTGGCTCAAAATGAACTTAATAAAAAAAAGTTTGGTGAAGGGAAAAATGATATGAAATGGACGATAATTTTCAGATGTTATAATCAATGTCATGGAACAATCCATGCATGAATGATTGAGGGAGGGAACCCCAGTATGTTTTGTAAACCTTCACTTGTTGTTTTTGTTATGTGCTGTCAAGTCACTTGCAACTATAGAGACCCAATGTACAAGAGCTCTAAACCCTGCTCTATCCTATGCCAACCTCACTGTTTCTGACACTCTACCCATTACCCCAATAACTGAATTGATCCATCTCATCGAGGGTCTTCCTCTCCTGCACTGTCCTTCCACCCTCCCAAGCATGACATTGCTCTCCAAGGACTGGTCCCTCCTTGCAACATGTCCAAAATATGTCAGACAAAGCTTCAGAATCGTTGACTCTAAGGAGCAGCTCAGCTTCACCCTCTCCAGGACAAATCTGTTTGTTCTCCTATCAGTCAACACTCTTCTCCAGCATCACAGGTCAAAGGCATCAATCCTCTTTCTATCATCCCTACTCACCGTCCAGCTCCCCAATGCATAGCACGCAATTGCGAAGACTATAGGCCTGATCAGTTGCACCTTAGTCTCCAGCCTGACATCACTGCTCTTCAGTACTCTTGAGAGGTCCCTCACAGCTGACTTTCCCAATGCAATTAGTCTCTTTATTTCCTGGCTGCTGGTACCAAGAGAGTTGACTGTAGGGCCAAGCAACTAACACTGTTAACTATCTCAATCTCTTCACCATCCATACTAATGCTGCCGATCGGCCCAGTGGTGAGAATCTTTGTTTTCTTGATGTTGAGTTTCAATCCATATTGAAGGCTGCAGCAGGTCCTCCTTAGTTTCAGCAAGCAGGATTGTGTTATCTACATAAACTCAGGTTGCTGATGAATCTTCCACCAATCCTGATGCCACATTCTTCCTCATTCAGCCCAGCGCCCTGGATGATCTGTTCTGCATCCAGATTGAAAAGGTATGGAGACAGAATACATCCCTAGCGGACCCACTTTCCAGTTCTGAACCATGCTATTTCTCCTCGTTCTGTTCTGATGACTGCCTCTTGGTCCAAGTATAGGTTTCACATAAGCACAATCAAATGTTTCAAGATTCCCATTCTTCTTGGAGTCAGCCACAGCTTGTTGTGATCCACACAGTCAAAAGCTTTTGCATAATCAATGAAGCACACATAGACATTCCTCTGGTACTCTCTGCGCTTTCTGCCAAGATCCATCTAACATTAACTATTACATCCCTAGTAATAAACTGTTGTTGTTGTTGTTGTTGTTGTTATGTGCTGTTGAGTCGCTTGCGACTCATAGCAACCCTATGTACAACAGCCCTAAACTTGTCTCTGTCCTGTGCCAATCGCACTGTCTCTGACACTCCCATCCCAAATATCCCAGTCACTGAATCAATCCACCTCATAGAGGGCTTCCTCTCCTGTGCTGTCCCTCCACCCTCCCAAGCATGATGTCCCTCTCTTAAGGACAAGTCTCTCCTCACTGTAAAAAAAATTAAAAGAAACTTAATAAGTCTACACTTTTTCTTCAAAATGTATCAGCAGTAGATGGTATTTCTTAAGTTTTGAATATAATATGAACAAGTAAATGATAGGTATAACATTTGTATAAGAAGAAATAAAGGTGTGTTTCTGATGTTTTCTTTATTCTAGGCCAGTAAGATTTTTGTTTTAGCAATAAGACATAGAAGATAGAATTCTACACATATTCCTAAGCCTTGGCCATATCTCCTCCCTTCAGAAGAACACCTGTCCAAGGAAATTCCATTAATCCCAAACCCAGGTGGATCCTTCCCGAGACAGGAGTCTTTAAATGTTCAGGTCAAAAGTAAAGAAATATGTGTTAGTTTACAGTGGAAAAAAAATAAGGTGGTGGCCACAGAATACAGAGGCAACAAGTGAAAAAAGTATACAAATGAATCACCCAGAAACATACTTACTAGTCAAGAGGTAATACATAATCTCAGAAATTCCAGAAAAGCTTCAAAAGTAAACAGAGAAAGTGGGAAGGGAGGAAGAAACAAAACCTTGTTCTATTCTTCTTTTTACTCATATTGTTTTGTTTGGCTTGGTCTGGGCTGGGTTTAGGTTCGGACATAGGACAGGGGAGTAACGTAGCCTTTTAAACTTTGTTTTAGCTTAAAAACTGTTCAAAAGGAAAAGTTTGCTAACTTATAGAGGGTTGGTCATCTCCTTTATGTAGTAGTGGCCTATGCAGCGCTGAAATAAAAAAGCCTTCTTTCCAGTGACAGACAAAACACATCTGCCTCTTCTGGCCATCCTGATGGCTAATGCTCCAGAGGGGCGCTGACCCTGCCAGCCAATTACATTATGCTAATCTGTTCACTCCTGTAACTTCTGCAGGAGAATTCACTGAAGAGAATGGTCCCAGATTTATGCTACCTCTTGCCACCTCTGCACACCACCCGGGTTAATGGATCTTCTGCCACTCCCGTGCCCCTGCCCCTCACTGCTTCCAGCTCTGGTGGTAGATGGAGGTATCTTCAAGAGACAACAGTGCATTTTCCAAATGACAGCTCAACACTCTCTGGGCTTTCTCCTACACATCTCCTCCTTGCAATGCACCGTTTATCTTTGAAGCCCTGTCCTCTGGAGGAACTTGTTTTCCTAATACAACACATTGCCACCTTTTCTTTGTCAACGGCAAATTCCCAGGAAAATGTATCAGCCTGTGGCAGCAATGGATTTTACAAAGCACACGTCACTTCACAGGAAGACTATTCGAGTAAAAGTTAAATCACAAAATGATGCATGACTGAGTGTCCGTTTAAGGTGATAGAATAATGCAGAAAAAGATATTCTCTTATGTATATCTCTGCAGTAATATGTTGTTGTTGTTATGTGCCGTCGAGTCGCTTGCGACTCATAGCGACCCTATGTACAAGAACCCTAAACTCCGCTCTGTCCTGTGCCAATCGCACTGTCTCCAACATTCCCATCCCAATTATCCCAGTCACTGAATCAATCCACCTCATAGAGGGCCTTCCTTTCCTGCGCCGTCCCTACACCCTCCCAAGCATGATGTTCCTCTGAAAGGACCGGTCTCTCCTCACATGTCCAAAGTATGTTAGACGGAGCCTCAGAATCCTTGCCTCCAAGGAGCCACCCGGTTTAACCCTTTCCAGGACAAATCTGTTTGTTTTCCTAGCAGTCCACGGTATTCTCAATACTCCAGCACCACAGCTCAAAGGCATCAATTCTCCTTCTATCCTCCTTGGTCATTGTCCAACTCTCTGATGCATAACAAGTGATTGCGAAGACCATGGCCTGTATCAAACGCACCTTAGTCTCCAGAGAGACACCATTGCTCTTCAGTACTTTGGAGAGGTCCCTAACAGCAGACTTTCCCATGGCAATGCGCCTTTTAATTTCCTGGCTGCTGGTGCCAAGACTGTTGACTATGGAGCCAAGCAAACTAAAGCTGTGTACAATCTCAATCTCTTCACCATCCATCCTGATGCTGCCAATTGGTGCAGTGGTGAGAATCTTTGTCTTCTTGACATTGAGCCTCAATCCATATTGTAGGCTGCAGTCCTTGACACTCTGCAGCAGGCGCTTCATAGCTCTCTAACTAGTTGAATTTTTTTTTCTGTAAGCACCTCTTCTTCTTGTGGTTGTTATATGCTGTCTAGTCGCTTGCGACTCATAGCGACCCTATGTACAACAGCCCTAAACCCTGCTCTATCCTGTGCCAATCGCACTGCCTCCAACACACCCATCCCAATTACCCCAGTCATTGAATCAATCCACCTCATAGAGGGTCTTCCCCTCCTGCTCTGTCCCTCCACCCTACCAAGCATGATGTCCCTCTCCAAGGACCTGTCTCTCCTTACAACATATGCAAAGTATGTCAGACGGAGCCTCAGAATCCTTGCCTCCAAGGAGTAGCCTGGTTTAACCCTCTCCAGGATGAATCTGTTTGTTTTCTTGGCAGTCCATGGTACATTCAACACTTTCCTCCAGCACCACACCTCAAAGGCATCAATTCTCCTACTATTCTCCCTAGTCATTGTCCAACTCTCTGATGCATAACAAGTGATTGCAAAGACCATGGCCTGTATCAGATGCACCTTAGTCTCCAGAGTGACACCATTGCTCTTCAGTACTTTGGCACGGTCCCTAACAGCAGACTTACCCATAGCAATACGTCTTTTAATTTCCTGGCTGCTGGTGATGTATCAAAATGCCTCACTCACTCTTCACTCACTGTCTGATTCCGAGCTGACCCTCCACGTGTTTCCCCAACGCTATGAATCTCAAGAGGGGATTACTCATCTTTCACCCATGAAGCAGCTGGTAGATTTAAATCTCCAGAGAGACGTTCCCTGCCTTGGACCATCAGTACAGATTTCTACGAACTATTCAAAAAGAACTCTCAATCAATATGCCTAACCAAAACTCTCTGCTAATTTATTTTTTGAACTTTACAGTATGTTCCAGTCAGAGCTCTCAATTTTACCCAGTTACAAGATGTTTCATATCACATGGTTTCAACTACACACACTGTTGTTTTTACAGTAGTGAAAACACTGCCTGTCTTTTCACAGTAGTCAGTTTAGGCAAATTTTCTGCTTTTTCACTACAATATGTTAGTTAGGACTATTTATAAGTCTGTGTGGATAAGTTTAAAATACTAATATTGTAATTAAAGAAAAAGGAGAAAAATTTTAAAAGGCTTCTGCTAAGTAATACTAGACCTAATATTGTAATTCCATGTAGAAAGATTTTTACAAAACATTTTGATGGTGGCTTAGTGGCAAGAAGCTGCACTGCAATTCTAAAGGCACATAGTTTGAATCCACAAGCTGCTCCATGGAAAAAGGATGAGCAATCTCCTCCCGTGCAATTAAGTGCGTCTGAAAACCCGCTGGAGAGTCAGTTATGGATCAGTTCTGACTCAACCATATACAACAAGAACATTCATGATCTAAGAAATAGTTACATTAAAGCAATCTGCAACTTATATTTATCACATATAAATGTATGTATTCTAGTAAACCTTACTAAGGATTCTGTATGGTCAGGAATAGGGATGACCAGGAAGGGAGGGGTTGTTGACACTAACCCAAGTGGTGTCTCTGCTGATTAGACACACATATTACACACTTGAAAATGTAGCCCTTTATCCCAATGAGAACAATTCACTGGGCATAGTCAGTAGCTACCATTCCAAGGGGATGTACAAAGTTCCCATATCTCTGGATCAACCAGGATTTATTTAAAAAGCTCGGGCTATGCACCAGGCTGTGAGAGAGAAAATAACAAACAGTATGGCACTATAAAGCAAATAAAGCAAATATCCAATTTCAAAGTAAATTTCAATGCTTTAGAAGCTTGCAATTTATAGGATAGCAAAATGCTAAGTTATTGAAATACAATACCTGTTAAAAAAAAATCCAGCCTCTTCTGAGAAAGGCTCTGTCATCAGATCTAAACAGAAGTAGTCTTCAAGCACTCAGAAAATCCACTATTTATCAAGGCAAAGTAATCATCAAATCTAATGATCACAGGATGCATAAGAACAATTGATTGACTACTTCACAGATAAGAAAACTGCGCTCAGATGAGTTAAGCGACTCACCCAATGTGATGGAGCCAGAATTCAAAAGCAGCCTACACCACTCCTAACCTCTGTCCAGACCTGGTTAGGTGTACTCAACTGTCCTATTTTGCAGAAAAAGAAACAGAAGTTTAAAAGAATAAATCTTCCCATGCCCTTGAATCAAAACAGAGACCCAGAGAAGTTCAAGATTTTGATTGTTCTCCAGACACAAAATCCAAAGCACAAAAACTCTCCCTGTCGCTCCACCACAAGCTACATAGGAGTAAGATAATGCAATGGCTTTTTTTTTTCTTTCTTTTTTTTTTTTTTTTAAGGGAACGCAAGCGACTCGACGGTTGAATAACAACAACAACAACAACTGGTGGCCTAGTCGTAAGAACCTGCACTGCAATACTGAAGGCGTGCGGTTTGAATCCACCAGCTGCTCTGTGGGAGAATGAGCAATCTCCACCCCGGCAAGTAAGTGCCACTGGAAATTTGCTGAAGGATCAGCCGGATCTGTTCCGTCTCGATAGTTCTCCACAACAACAACAGCAGCAATGGCATTTTTAGAATGTGCTACTTTTAGATTAAGCACAGAATCCCCCAAATAATTTTCAAAACACAAAATCAATTTCCTTTTCTGTCTGATAAATTAGGCAGAGATAAGTCCTAACAGATTGGGCTAATACAAGCCCATCTCTTCAACCTGAGGGATCCTGAGCTCACACATTTTATGACACAATGAATACTCTGAAAATACAGGTGTTTGCTGTTTGTTTTTTTTTTAAAAAAAAAACAATTGGTATTAATATGCGGTGGCTACAGAGAAAGAAAATAAGCTTCTTTTAATAATATGGGCAGATGCCAAAGATAAATAATTTTTGTAAAAAGCATTGAGTAGATAACTTGATTTGAAGAAGTAAGAATAGTAGAGATTCACAGGTAAATAGTGCGGTAAACATAAATATTCAGTATCTTTTTTTCTGGAAAACCCTAAAGAATGGTATATGAATAAATTTGTTTTGGAGTGATATAAAAGAAATTAACAGAGTTCTTCTCTGGAGAGAGGTACTATGAGGGAGCAGAAAGAAAAGGAAATTTTTTATTTTGTGCCTTCCTGTGCTGTGTGATAGTTTCCAATGCACACGCACAAATTTTATTTTTAAAAGATAAACATTTTTTCATTCATTCCAGATAAAGGAAATAATTCCATTTTAAAGGTTCAAGTGGAGAGAAGTTCCTAAGAAGATACCATGTAATCATATCTACAAGATATCACTGTCTCAACTGGAAAGAAAGTTCTATGGAAAGAAGACATTCATTAGGATGAGGATGGGAATCATTGTGCTGACAAAATCATCATCAGAAGCAGAGTGAGCGAGAACAAAGACCCGGAATTGTTTGAGGCTTGATGCCACTGTGAAGCACAAACAGCCAGATGGCATCAGCTGATTTGTTTTTAACAGGATTCAACATTAAGTAATGTACCCCTCAATATGTATACCCAGTAAATTAAGGCTGTAATTCCATCTTGGTGTTATGGTGACATGAAAATCCACTCAAGCTTTTCTGTCAGGGTTTATGAAGTTATCAAAGCCCCTTGATGGAATTACAACACTATTATGTACAGCTTGGGGGACATTACTCCTTATCTTAACAGCAGTTAAAAGCACAGTGGCACAAAAGGGCACTAAAATGCCAGTTCCTCATTAGTGAGCAGCAGGGGACGAGGACACACATGTGTGCGTATGAGCTGCACATACAATCAATATCTATGTCTCTTTCTCTCTCATATCCCTCTGTATTACAGACTTGGGTCTAAAGTGCAAAGTGCTACGTTTTCCATGCTGTTTTATGAGATTGCACAGTTGTTCCCAGATAACACAGTCTAACAGTGTTTTGCCATACTCTGGACATAAAGGAGCATTTTTGGCAGACAATTAATCTTTACTTTCCAGCATCCTTATCCCCAAAAAAGGAGTCATAAATGCATTGGTCAGAAAAACAGCTATGTAATAAAGATAAAAAGCACGAAGTGTGTAAGACCATCCAGATACAGTGTGGGTTGGAGTTCCAGCTCTAGCACTTTCTAAGTGGGTTGCATTGGATGATGTGTTTGCCCTTTCTGTGCCTCAATCTTCCAATCTGTAAAATGGAGAGAACAATAAAACCTGCTCCTTTGTTACAAGATTTCATTAAGAGCAGGAGTGGGATCCACTTCCTAAAACACATGCCTCTGGAAACTCTGTGGATATAGAGAAACAACAATAGTTATAGAACAGGGTTCTGGTCTTTTGTTCATAGGGTTGCTATGAGTTGTGCTCGATTCAACAGCACTTAACAACAGCAACAATGTGGATTTAATGTGACCAGTCAGTAAGGAGTTGCTCTGCCAACCCAAAGGCAAGCAGTTCGAATCCACCAGCTGCTCCCTGGGAGAAATATGGGCAATTTCCTCATGTGTAATTTACAGTCTCTGAAAACCTACTGGAGGGTCACCTATGAGTCAGTTCCAACTTGACAGCAATAAGAAAAAGTGAGAGTCTAGATATGATGGGAGTCTCTGTTAAAAGGTGTTGTATACAATCCCCCCCCGCACCTCCCCAAACCCCACCCCCTAGCCCTAAATATAATCCACTCTACAACCCTCATTGCATACTCCTACGATAAAAATAATGCCCTAAAATATAATACTTTTAGACTATTCTCTCCCCCATAGATTTCAAAAGGAGGAATGATCTATATTGCATTGAAACAGATGAGGGAGAGAACTGTTTAAAAGGGATATATGAATGGGTATTCCCGTCATTACAGAAGTCCAGAGTGAAGGCTGCATAGTGGAGTGGTCTTGGGGGGGAGGGATTGCATAACAGAGTTTTTCTTTCTTTTCAAGGAGAAGAATGAATTGGGGGAGAGTGGGTGGGGAGGGAGAAAAGTGCAACAATGAATGACTGGAAACCCTAAGTCTCTGTAAACTTTCATTAAAATTAATTTTTTTTTTAAAAAAAGGTGTTGTATTATTAACAGCAGTACTAACTTAATTGATCAGCATATTTGCCAAACCTGAAATTGTAAGCAGTTTTAAAAAAGACAATAAAGACTTTAAAGAGTATGTAGGGCTCTCAAGGGAAAAGCTCTCACTTTTGAAGGTGACAAAAAGGAAGATTACAGGGAAGGATTTTTAAATTACATTAAAAGTTTTCTTACTGAGACCATTGGGACAACTAGTTGATTAATTAAAAGTGGAATAGAAGTGTCGGCATAAAAATGTTAGGTATCTAAAGATAATTTTTTACCTAAAACATACACACACACTGTCAATCTTCTGCAACAGGATCAAGGCCTCTCTTTGAATGTGAGTCTGTCCATGAAGTTCTGTATGTTCTTCTGTGCATAAGCCCCACACTTGATGGAGAGTTGATGATTTCTAGAGATGGATATTAACAACAGAGCAAGACCTTGGGTAATACAGTAAAGTCATCTCACTGAGTGCAAAGACTGCCTGATCTCAGCTTTTTTCATAATCTCTCTTGCTTATAGTTAAGTTGATTACTTTTTAAAAAAGACTCTCCTCAGAGTTAAAAAACTGTAAATAGATAAGTTAGGCAAGAGAAGTGCAATGCACAATAAAGGGTTGGCAAAATACATTGTAAATAATTCTGTTAATCCACGGTAGTTAATGTTATAAAACAAAACGTCTGCAAGTGACTATATGAAAAAACCAGTATGATTTGTAAAATTTCACTTAAACATTAAATTCATTATCATTTCATTACTTATTTTAAAAAGAAGGAGAAGAAAAAGATATAGCCTAGGAAACCCCATGGGCACATGGGACCACAAGGACTTGCAACTTGATTTCAACCAATAAGCAAGAAAGTAAATAAATGAAAGAGATTTTTTTTCCCACCTTAATCTGTGCAAATATTTAGGTCAAGTTCTTGGGAACAATTATTTCTTTTCACGGTTTGATTTATTATTATTTTTCCCTATTCTTTTCTTTTTTAATTGGAATTATTATTATTATTATTATTATTATTTATACGTTATTCTGTCATACAAATACAATAGATATATATAACTGGCTTTCATTCTCAGGGAAACAATGTTTGGTAAGCACATTAATCAACTGGTCATTTAAGCATTTCATGCATTGTGAACAATGGTGAATACGATTTAAAGAGAATGAAGACCATCAGTTAATCAATGGGTATGTTCCAAGTGTAGATGTGTGTGTTGGGAGGTGTCTATCAACATTTCTCCACCAGTTGCTCCTAAGAGTCCTCGGGTTCCTCCACCTTTCAGCTATTATCTGATATTCTTACAATCTCATCACACTTTTGTGTCGTCTTTACTATGAAAATTAACCCTAAAAATAGTTGTTGTGGAGGGACCAGTCCTTGGAGAGGGACATGGAGGGACAGTGCAAGAGAAGAAGACCCTTAATGAAATGGATTGATTCAGGGACTGGGGTAATTGGGATGGGTGTGTCAGAGGCAGTGTGATTGGCACAGGACAGAGCAGGGTTTAGGGCTGTTGTACAAAGGGTCACTATGATTCGCAGACAACTCAATGGCACATAACAACAAGAGTCATTGTTAGGTGCCATCAAGTGAAGTACAACTCACAGCAACAGCATTGTTGGAACCAACCATTGGAACATTAATTTTGGTAATAAGTATATTAAAACTTTTTAGAGAAATATTATCCCTTTGTAAGCACTAAATAAATATTAGCTATTAGTAACCCTGTGAACAACAGATCCTAACCCTGTTTAAAATCTTGTGCTATTCTCATCATCTCTGGCATATTTGAGACCACTGCATATTCCTGGCAAGCTCTGCATGTCTAGTCACCAGTTAAGGTTTTAGGTGTTTGTTGTTGTTGTTGTTTTTTAAAAAAAATGTACCATTTAATAACATTAAAAAACTGCCCTGAAAGAAGTACAGCAAGATAGGTATTCCTTAGAAGTGAGCAGAGTTGGCCTCAGGTAAAATGCAAAAGCTCCTTAGCCATTCCCTGACCAGCCTCAGACAACTGGGCTCTTCCATCAAGCCCTCTCAAACTCAGACACCCACAATCCTCAATTCCTCCTCTTGTTCCACTGCTTCTCTTCAATTTAAACAAAGCAATATATTCAGTACATAATCTGTCTGTTATCAATATATACTCAGTATATCTCAGGCCAACTGAGAAAATTCATTCACTCACATAATGAACTATTTGTAAGATTTAATGTTATCCTTCTCAAGATTTTGTATTTTGGTTTATTGGAACCAAAATACATAGTATCAGCATTACATATATTAAAGGAATAAAGTTCAAATTGTAGCGTTACAAGGGTATCAATGGAGATTTGGGATAATTAGAAGAGTCACACCAGTCTTTTTTTAAAATTTTTAATCTACTAAGAAAGCGAGTAATAGCTCTGTATAATTATAAGATAGTTTAGAAAGTAGCATTAATATGCCTTTGACAATACCCTTAACAGAATATGTTAAAGTCTTCAATATTCCTTGAAAATACAAACTGGTCTCTGAAGACTCTAGGCTTGATGTCAAATTCCCCTGAAAGATCTCCACATGCATGAGTACCACGCATCCTTGGAAACAGCCATAACAGTTTATGCCCAATGAATGGGAAAGAATGTTGATTTCACCTGCTTTACAACTTGGGAGACGGAGGACTGGCAACCAAAAATGTCTGTGCTTATTTTCAGAACTGTTACCATGACGGTCCATTGACCACCATTTGTTGAGGTCCCACAGGGTGATGACGGTGGATTTTATCTTCGGAGAATATTAAAGACTAAGAACCATGACATATTTTCAGCTCTAAAGGGACCTGCCTTAATTCAGGGTGAAAGTGTGGCCATGATGGAACTGGAGTTCTTTAGATTTCACACACTGACTAGGGAACAGACAAGCCTTTGACCTAAAGGAAAGAGATGACCACAGGGAACACACGACATAAAAACATTTCCTTGTAAAATTATTCTTTTGTAAATATTTGTATGAAATAAAATACGAGTTAGCAATATAAGTGACTGAGAGAATGAGCTGTTGATGTATTGTGAAACAGAATCTACTTTTCAAATATATCAGTTTTGTGCCTTAATCCTCTTATTTGTCAAAGATAAGAGATTGTGTTGTTGATGATTTCATCCTGCTCAAATGAAACCATTTGCACCAGCAGTCAGGAAATCAAAAGATGAGCTGCATTGAGAAAATATGGTATGAAGAACATCTCCAGAGTGTTAAAGAATGATGATGTCGATCTAGATTAAGTGTGCCTGATCCAGGCCATGGTCTTCTCAAATGCTTGCTTACTAAGCATCAGAGAGCTGGACAATGACTAAGGATGACGGAAGAAGAATTGATGCCTTTGAATTATGGTTCTAGAGAAGAATATTAGACACACCATGGACTAACAAGAGAACAAACAGGACTGTCATGGAGAGGGTGAAATCTGATTGTTCCCTGGAGGCAAGGGTTTTGAAGCTCCATCTCACATACTTTGGGCATGTTGCCAGAAGGGACCAGTTCCTGGAGAAAGACATCATGCTTGGAAAGGTCTGGAGTCAACTCAGAAGAGAAAGATTGGATGAGATAGATTGACATAGTGATTGTGGCAATGACATTAAATGTGCCAGAGATGGTGAGGTTCGCTCAGGATAGGGCAAGGTTCAAAGCTATTGTCCATAGGATCTCTATGATTTGTAGTCAACTCAATGGCACATAACAACAACTTGGAGATAGTGTGAGATTTAAACAACATTTAAAACATTTCTCCAGCAAATGAGAGCAGAAAGGGCAGATGGGCTACTCCCTAGGAACAGATGTTTGAATTATAGCTAAACATAAAACCCAGTGATACCAGTTAGTTAATAGCTACTTATTTATTGAATGTTTACTAAATGCCAAATATTTCTCTAAAAAGTTTTCACACACTTATTATCAAGCTTAGTGCTTGGAAGATCTCTTTAAGGATATGATTATTATTATCATCTCCGTTTTGCAGACAAGGAAACAAGCATGGAGAAGTGGAGTAACTTGCCAGTCATACCTGAAATAACTTCTCCAGCAGGAGTGACAGTGCAAAAGTGCTAAGAGCAAAATGCAGTGGGAGGGGACTGGCTTCAACTTATGAGGCAAGACTCAGCAAATTCCAAAGTAGTAAAACAATACTGAATAGATGTTCTCTGGTCATTTAAGAAAGTGACCTTAAATTGGCTCCAACTCATAGCAAGCCTCTACACAATAGAATAAAATGCTACCCGGTTTTATGCCATTCTCACAATCTTATACAGCCAGGGTAATCAGCCTGCCTAGCTCAGAATCTTCCTCATTTTCACGGAATCTCTGCTTTATTTTTTTTTTTTGTCCTGTCTCCATATTTTTTTTTTTTACTTTATTTTTCCTACTAGTTTATTTACAAAATCAGAATACAAATTCAAACAAATTCTTTCAATTTCCCTCATGGCCCCACCTATCGGATTGCAAAACCCAATGATTAATCCCCTCCTCTCCCTGCACTTCCACATCCCTCTGCTTCCAGCCTCTCCCACCCCTCTTGGATCTTTATATTCATTCTACAATAATGGTTTTATACAATATTTATCTTTGTGGGGCTGAGTTAGTTCACTCAGCTTAATGCTCTCCTAACTGGGAATCTCTACTTTATCCACACTTGACACTTTCTCAAGGCACTGACTCCTCCTGACAGCACTCCCAAAGGATGTGAGTTCAAATCTCACCACCCTCACTTCTAAGGAATACTTATCTTGCTGTACTTCTTTCAGGGCAGTTTTTTAATGTTATTAAATGGTACATTTAATACTCTTCACCAACATCACAATTCAAAGACAGCTTCTTTGGAAGACACACCTATTCGTCAGAGTGCTATCATTGCTTTTAGACATTTTAAAGAGGTCCTTTGCCCCAGATTTTCTCAGTGTAATACCTCACTTGATTTTTTTACTATTGCTTCCATGGGATTGATTGCAGATCCCAATACAATGAAATTATTCACAACATTAAGTTTTTACCTGTTCAGCGTGATGTTGTTTATAGGTCTAGGTATGAGGATCTTGTTTCTTTATTCTGTGGTGTAATCCTTACTGAAGGGGTACTGTGGTGGTTTAGTTGTAAGAAACTGTGCTGCAATCCCAAAAGCAAGTGATTCTGTACTACCAGCTGCAAAGATGTGCAATGTCCTCCTCTGTGATTTAAAGCCTCTGAAAACCACTGGAGGGTCAGGTATGGGTCAGTTCTGACTCAATGGCACAAACAACACAACCACAATTCTTATGTTCTTATACTGAAGGCTATAATCTTTAAGCTACATCACTAAGTGCTTCAAGTCTTCTTTATTTTCAGTAAGCAAAGTTGTGTCATAGGCATATATATCATAGGCTGTTAGTGAGTCTTCCTCTAGTTCTGATATTCTTTATATAGTTTGATTTTCAAATTATATGCTTAGCATACATATTGAATAGGTATGGTGAAAGTAGACAACTGTGACACGCATCTTTCCTGATTTTAAAACATGCGCATTCCCCTTGTTCTGTTTGAAGGGCTGCTTCTTGGTGTGTGTGTGTGTGTGTGTGTGTGTGTGTGTGTGTGTGTGTGTGTGTGTGTTTCTACATAAGCTCAATTCAGTGTTTCCATTCTTGGCAAAGTTACGCATAATTTATTTTGATCTGCACAATTTAATGTCTTGGCATGGTCAATAAAACCCAAGCAAATGTCTTTATGGTAATCCATCTAGTATTAACAATAATCTCTCATTTCACATCCTCTTCTGAATCCAGATTGAATTTCTGGAAGTTCCTTGTCAAGGTACTGTTCCAATCATTTTTACCCATCTTCAGTAAAATTCTAACTGCATATGATATTGTTCAATGGTTTCCATGTTCTATTGGGTCATCTTATGGATCTCTTCTAGTTAATTAATGAATCTTTGAAATCCCTGGGCACAGACAAGTGAGCACAGCATCATGTCTGTTTGTTGAAACATCTCAATTAGTATCCCTTTAATTCATAGAGCCTTACTTTTGGTCAGTATCTTCAGTGCATCTTAGACTTTGTCCTTCAGTACCACTGGTTCTGACAATTTGCGACCTACTGAAATGGCTGAGAATCAACCTTTTTGCTAGAGTACCCCTGTGATTCTTTCCATTGTCATTTGATGCTTCCTATATCATTCAATATTGTGTCCACAATTTCAACTCCAGGCTGGAATTTTTTTTCTTCCTTCCTTCCTTTTTAGATTGAGAAGTACTGGAAGTGTTCTTTTCTTTTTGGTTTCATAACTCCAGGTCCTTATACATTTCCATGTAATACTTTGCTTTGAATCTTCTGTTCAGCTCCCTTATGTCACTCTTTCTCCCTTTCACATTAGCTTCTCTACACTGAAGTTGCAGAGTCTCTGTTGACATCCATTTTTGTCTTTCCGTTCATTCCTTTCTTTTAAATGGTCTTCTGCTGTCTTCCTGTATGATGCCCTTGATACCATCTCACAGCTCATCTAGTCTGTGGTCATTAAGGTTCTACATTTCAGAGGTATTGTTGGTCTCTACATTCAGTAGGAATGGTTTGGTTCTTGTGGATTTACTTTCATTTTCTTATTTTCACTGAACTTTCGTATGAATTACTAAAGATCTGTTCCATAGTTGGTCCTTGACCTTATTCTCACTGATAAAATTGGACTTTTCCATTGTCCTTTTCCACAGATATAGTTAATTTGAATCTTGCATATTCCTGGCAAGCTCTGCATGTCTAGTCACCAGTTAGGGTTTTAGGTGTTTGTTGTTGTTGTTTTAAAAAAAATATTTTCAACAAATAAATCACTGGTCTTACTAAGTTCTATCATATGACTTCTAGCCTCAAATTTATTATCAAGGCCATATTTTCCAGGCATTAATCTTTCTTCTTTGCTTCCAACTCTACCATTCCAATAACCAGTTACTATTAAAGCATTTTGATAACATGTCTGATGAATTTTAGACTACAAAAATTGGTAAAAATTCCTGATTTCTTTAGTACTTGGTGTGTGAATTTGCATGGTAGTTTTATTAACATATCTGTCAGTTCATTGCTCTGTGGTGGCTTGTACATTGTTGTGATGCTGGAGGCTGTAATATAGATAATTCAAATACCAGATGGGTCAGGTGATGGATAGTTTTCAGCAGAGCTTCCAGATTATAAACCAAAAATGGGCATCCTCCAGTGAAATAATGGGCCAGAGAAAATTTTAGTAGACCAACAGAACATAGTCTGATATAAAGCCTGAAGATAAGCTCCTCAGATTGGAAGGCACAGAAATACAACTGAGAAAGAGTTGTCTCATCAAGCAGAGTTGGATAAATGATGTGGATACAATAAAGTATTCACCAATACAGGAGCTTCATTGCTTATATGGAACAGTGTCAAATAAAGAGAAATAATTACAAATATCTATTAAATGGAAATGTGGGAGGTATAAAGTATGAACCTAGGCATTAGTGAGCCTCAATACTCTGGCATTAGGTTTTTTAAATCAATCATATTGTCTCTATACCAGAAATTACAAACTGGAGAGGAATGCCATAGCACTCATTGTCAAAAAGAGCACTTCAAAAATCTATCCTGAAGTATAGCCCAGTCAATGATAGGATTATATCTATATTAATACAAGGAATTAAGTTGGAAGTCAGTAAAAGATAATTAAAAATTATACTTTAAAAGCATATATTCTTTCTCACACACATTATGTTTGAGTCAGAATAGAATGATAGCTGACCCTCCAGTGAGTTTCCAAGGTTATAAATCACATGAAAGGAGATTTATCATCTCTCTCCCTCAGAACCACTAGTGAACTTGAACCTCTATAGAGGCACCACCTTTGGTTAATAGCACAATTTCCTATAGATTATGCCACCAGAGCTTCCCAAATGCATATATTAGAAAGAATTAATGCCTACAATTAATGACCTAAATGCCCAGCTCAAATTATTACAAATGGCAGGAAAACAATACTAAGAGAAAGTAAAATAAAATTATGGTAACAAAAGCAATCGATCTGATTCCTATGCATACCATCAGATGAAGTCCATGTGTATAACCTGCGTTTGTGTCTCTTATAAAATGTATTTGCAATGAATAAGTCATT
>NW_006399932.1:4687811-4710432 GCF_000299155.1 Elephantulus edwardii | reverse complement strand
TCGGGATGGGTGTGTCAGAGGCAGTGTGGTTGGTGCAGGATAGAGCAGGCTTTAGGGCTGTTGTGCATAGGGTCGCTATGAGTTGCAAACGACTCAACGGCACATAACAAGAACAACAACAAAAGCAAAAAAAAAGAAATGAATTTTTTAGAAAATACAATGAAGAAAAAATTTTAAAAGTCACAATTCTTTGACAGTGCTGTAAAACTAATAGTTAGCCTAGCAAGGCTAATCAAAGAGAATGACTTAGGAATACCAAGAATGATAAAGGTGTCACTACATGTGCTATATGCCTCACAAAGATAAAGAGAAAATAGTTGAACAATTTTATGGTAATAAATTTGACAATTTATTAAAAAGAACAAGTTGGTAGGTAATCTCTGTTTACAAAGATGACCCATAAAGAAATAGAAATCATGGTAGGTGATGACTAAGATACATAATTTCCCCAGATTTTTCAGATGTTGTTTTGAAAAAGAGTTATGTAGATGCACCTTGACCACTACTAAAATCTTATTATTAATCGTTGTTATAATTCTGAAATATTATTATTAATAATTATTATAGTTCTTTTCATAAGCATTGCTCATTTGAATAATTGTTATATAATAATTATCATATACCTATTCCCTTTTATTTTAATAATTGTCTTTAAAAGACTATTGATACAAGTGATTATTTTTGCAGTGCTTTTCAAAGCTATTTTTAAATACCATTGAGATGATGCTAACTCATAGCAACTGTATGAAAAACAATGAAATTCTGTCATATTACTGCACCATTTTCACAGTCTCAGCTGTGCTTGAGCCCATACGTTGCAGCCACTGCATCAATTCATCTTCCCCTTTTTTCAATGATCTTCTGCAATTTTAGGCAGGCAGGAATACTTCCAGTAACACTGCCTATGGAAACACCTAACTTTGAATACCAGGATTCTACTTAAAAATATATTGACATCCAAAGGAAATTTTTCCTCTTAGTTCTGAGTTCCAGCAGACTAGGGGGTAAGAAGTCATGCTGCCAACCCAAAGACTTGCAGTTTGATTCCTCCAGCTACTCCAAAGGACAAAGATGGAAAATTTCTTACTGTATGATTTACATAGTCTCTAAAAACTTGCTGGAAGGTCAGCTATAAGTCAGTTCTGACTTGAGAGCAATGAGTGAGTTCCAAAGAGTCTAAATGGTCTATTTTAAGTTCATTTCACAGGTATCTACATGTACAGTTCCCTTTAATGCAAAATTCATAAGGTTTCAAAACTATGACTGTGTTGGTCTTTATGATTTTCTTCTAGTCTCTACAGACTGTGGGACCTTTCCAGAGTTTGGTTACAAAGAAGAGTTCACATTTCATTTCCCAGAAACCCTGGGAGGTAAGCACATGGGTAATTATTCTGCATCTTATAGATATTTAACAAAATAAGTGATTTGTCCAAGATCCCTGGGTAACACAAAGAGCTAGTACTACCAAGTTAAAGGTGGCAGTCCAGCAGCACTATGGAAGAAAAACTCAGGGTTCTATTTCCAAAAATAGTAAAGCCATGAATACTCGATGGAGCAGTTCTATGCTGTAGCACATATGGTATGATGAATCCAAACCAACCTAATGGCAATGATTTTGGTGTATTACTTATTTTCATCCATGTCTCCTATAACCAGTGATAGATGAGCTAGGGTTTAAGTATGAACTTCAGACTTAAAAGTGGGTGTTCCAATCTGAAGAGGATAAAATTGATGCATGGGACCTTCTAAAGATTAAATCCCTGTGCACATAATTTTTCCTTCCCCCCAGCAGAGTGAAAAGAAAGCCTACCAACTAGGAAGAAATATTTGGAAATACCAACTCAGACATGAGTTTCATAATGAAAGTTTATAGAAAACTCCTGTGCCTCCATAAGAAAAAGACTGATGACCCAATTACAAAATGGGCAAAAATCATAGAAAGAGTTTTTATAGAGGAAGACATTTGAATGGCCAACAGACACATGAAGAAATGATCAAAATCACTGGCAATAAGAGATATGCAGATCAAACCCACAATTAGATACCATCTCACTATAGTAGCAGTGGCAAAGTTTAACAGGACAATAAGTAAAAAATGTTGGAGAGAATGTGGTGAGATAGGAACTCTTATACATTGTTGATGGGATTGTAAAATGGTAAAACCACGCTGGAAGGCAGTTTGGCACTTTCTCAAAAAGATGAACATAGAAATTCCATATGACCCAGCTATTCCATTGTTTGGAATATACCCCCCAAAAATGAGAACTGAGTCTCATACGAAGACTTATGCACTAATGTTCATAGCAACATTATTCACCATTGCAAGGACGTGGAAACAGCCCAGATGTCCAATCATAAACAAATGGATTAAGAAGTTGTGGTACATTCACACAATGGAACACTACACAGCACACAGGAGCAACAATTTTGTAAATTATCATCTAACTTTGGAGAGACTGGAGAGTATTATGCTGAGTGAACTAACTCAGTCCCACAAGGACAAATACTATATAAAACCAGCATATGAGGAACCAAGGGGTGGGTGTGGAAGCAGAGAGAGGTGGGGGGGTATTAATCATAAGGTTGCACAATTCAATGGATGGGAGGTGAAGAAAATGGGAAAGATCTTGTGTGAGGAACAATGTATTCAAACTTTGTAAATAAAGCAATAGAATTTTTTTTAAAGTGTGTGCCCTTTTCAAATCTCTGCTATATTAGTCATCATCATCTTATCTCACTGGCATCAAGTTGGAACTGATTCATTTGGAAACCCTCCATCAGGTATCCAAAGCTGGAAACTGCACAGAAAGAGATTGTCCATCTTTCTGCCAGAGTTGCTGATAATTTCAATCACTAGAGACAAACAGCCTATATAAATGAACACTAGACAGTACAGCTGGAAGCAATAATGGCATCCACTTCCTAAACCACATGCCTCTGGAAACTCTATGAACATAGAGAAATGATGATAGTCATAGTACAGGGTTCAGGTCTTTTGTTCACAGGGTCCTTATGAGTCGTTCTCGACTAGATGGCAATCAACAACAGCAACAATAGACAGTATAGAATTAGAAGTATGTAATTTCGCCTTTGGACAACATTGGATTTGAAGTGATAAAAGAGAAGATTTGCCCAGGAGATAAGTTTGTCAAAAGTAGAATTTGGTAGAACCTGTTAAGGCTTGGTTAAGGAGAAAGACTGAGTCCCACCCAGTACTATGAGGAGATGTGCATTGGACTAAATTGGTGGACCCATACTGGAATATTAATTGAAGAGATATACTTTTGAAAGAAGGCGAAACAGTTAATAAGAGAAGGAAAAAGAAACAAGGAAAGGAAAATTATTTTTTCAAAACTGGAACAAACTGTTTGGCTTCTGAGGCAGGGTAAAGTTGGTGCCCATCAGAGCCCAACTCCAAGACCTGAGGTTGTAATATTCTTACTCATAAAAATGACCTGGATCCACAAAAGTGGAAATTGAAGGAATGTAACAATGGACAAACAGACTGAACTTGGACATGTTCCTTCAGTGTTGCCCACCTAGCATGCAAAGATGTTGAGATGACCAAGGGAAGCTTGTTGGCTTGAGGAACAGTGAGAACCCCTGGCTTATTAACTTAGCCCCATATGGTGGCTAGGACTGAGTGAGGAGACCAACAGGTCTGGGAATCAGGGAGAAGTGTAAACTCCTGAGCTGGCAGTGGATGCCCACCTGAACTTAGACACTAATGGCTGGGGATGAGTTGACCAGAACCCAACGAGATGAAGAGAAGATGATCCATGCTGTGAGCAAGGGTTGATTTCTACAACTTGGTGGATTGCTCTGGGCTGGACTTTGCTTGTGGATGCAGATGCTGAAAGTTGCAAAGTTGAACCGAGGATTCTTCAATAAAAAGGGCATACTTGTTCCCTCCAAGTACTGGTTTGATCAGAAGGGACAAATCAGAAATTGGCTATATGTATTGTCTACGACTCGACAGCACCTAACAACACAACAAAAGGGGATAGGGGCACGGGGCATAAAGACTTACACGTTTTCACAAAGGTAGTTATTAATATGAAGATTGTAAGGGGGGAACCCTACAATATACATGAACAAACTATAATGTAAATGAAAATAATTATAACATTTTTTAAGATTTTTTTTTTAAAAGATGGTGCAGTCTGCTTCCTAAAAGATTTACACAAACTCTATGAGCAGGTTTATTCTCTTTTACAGAATCACTATGAATTGAATCCACTAGATGGCTGTGTAGCTGACATTCTGACTTTTCACTGACACCAACTAGCTCCTACATTCTGTGTTAGCTAAACCCAGTTGCTATCAGAGGGTTCATTTTATGGTGACCTCAATGAGTGTCAGAGTAGAACTATGTTCCTCTGCTGGCCCAATGTTATGAAGATGTGCTGCAATCCCTAAAGCACACAGTTCAAATCCACCAGCTGTTCCAAGGGAGAAAGATGGACAATCTCCTCCTGTGTGATTAATTGCCTTTGAAAACCCAGTGGAGGGTCAGGAATAGGTAGGTTCCAATCTGATGGCACACCACTACCACAACTTTCTTTAGAAGTGACTCTGATGTGCTCAAACCAACAACTCTTCTTTGAGGAGCTGAGCAAATAAACCATTTGCACTATCCAGGGTTAGCTGCTCCATGTTTATCTAGCTTAGACTGCTCCAACTCCCTCAAGTAATCGCAGCCTTCTGTTTAGCCTCCCCCTCAAAGAGTTCACACACCTCCACGGTCATTTCCAAGGCATTTACATCAGGTGAGCTGCCTCAGGGTATAATTTTAAATGACCATGTGCTCAAAATAAATGCAGACACTGTGCTGTGCTGAAAAAAACAAAGTCTTAAAAGTGTGTTATAGAAGGGTTTTGTGTTTTGGGTAGTGAAATCTGCAGTTTTTGGACTCCAGTGAGTATGCCAGAGGCATAAAATCTTACCTTTTCAAACTTCAACTTCCTTGTATGAAAAACGTGGTCAATACCTCCTTATTTCTAAAAATTAGAGTGATGATTAAATACAAGAGTTCATGCTAAACTTCCAAGGTCACTGGACATTCTTTATATATGGTAGATGGAATTAGTTTCGTTGTTATATTTAGAGCTGCAATGAGTTGAAGCCAACTAGAGGGACCATATAACAACAAAACCAGCAGTCCTCTAAGGTGAGGCACTGGTAGCTCAGTGGTAGGCTTCCACATCTCCTATGCAGATGATCAGTCTAGAGACTAAAGTGCATTTGATCCAGACCTTTGCAATGGTCTTTGCAATTATATGCTATGCATCAGAGAGCTGGGTAATGAATAAAGATGACACAAGAAGAATCAATGCCTTTGAGTTGTGGTGTAAGAGAACAGTATTGAACATACCATGGACTGCCAAGAGAACAAACAGGTTTGTCCTGGAAAGAGTGAAACCAGGTTGCTCCTTAGAGACAAAGATTTTGAAGCTCCTTCTAACTTACTTTTGGCATGTGGCCAGGAGGAACTAGTCCTTGGAAAAGGAAGGATATCATGCTTGGAAGGGTGGAAGGACAGCATCAGAGAAGACAACCAAGTATGAGACGGATTGACTAACTGCAGTAATGGGAACAGATGTGTTGAAGATAGTGATAATGGCTCAGAAAAGGGCAGGGCTATTAGAGCTATTCAAACTTCTGGATATGTATGACCTTTTGGTTAGCTTCCTTTTCCATTAAAGAAGCTCTAATGGTGAAGTTGATAGCATTTGTACAGCTCACCAAAAGGCTGCACTTTTCTGGTTGTTTGAATTTAATAGTGAGTGACTCCTTGGGAGAAATATTAAAGATCTCCTTCCATAAAATTGTACTACCTTGGGGGGCCACCATGAGTTGGAATCTGCTTAATAGCAGTGGGCTTAGTTTTGTTAACTCTTCCAGAGGACCCTGGGAATTTGAGGGTTCAAACACATCCATTGGTTCCACAGAAGAAAGGACTAGTGAATTGCTTTTTAAAATATTACAACCAAGGAGAGCTCATGGATTTTGGTTTCCACTGAGTCATGATAAATTGGAAGTGAATTTTATAACAGTTGACAATATCACCACCAAACACTATTAATAGTTTTAGCAATTTTAAAACCAGTAATAATGGCTTCTGGTCTAGAATGTTACAGGGGAATGGTTATCTATGAAGTGATTCCACAAACACTAGATGCTCCAATCTCTGAAGCTGACAAGTTCTTTTCCAAGGAACTTGAAGCCTGAGCTCCAGGGCTGAAAACAGTAGGGGCAGACTTACTTACTAGGAGAGCCACTGAGCTTGAGGGATAGAAGGAAATTCTTGATTTGACAGGCAGAAAGCGAACACACAGTCCAAGGAGGTGTCCTTCATGATGGAGTTGAGACGAGGATGTGATCTGCAGGCTAAGTGGACCTTGAGATGTGATCAGTAGAATACACAGGTGTCTTGTTGTGTCTACACTATAAAGGCCTGCATTTCCTGGTTTTTGGTTGTGGGTTTGTTTTTTGGGGTTTTTTTTTCTTGTTTTTGTTTGTTTTTTTAAAACTGCTGTATGTCTTTGACACAAAGAGAGAACATCTGAAAGATTGCCTGCTAGACTCAGGCATCATGATGGAGGAAACATAGGTATGTGCAGGGATAAGGAAATCAAGATTCTTGATAACTGTGACAATAAACACTTGGGTAGCCCTAAGAAAGACCCAGGGTCTCCAAGGGACCATTCACAGCTCTGGGATTTGATCCGATGTGTTGCAGTTAAATTGTAAAATTTGCCCGCCTCATTCTTTCTTTTAGATGAGAAACTTGAAAAGGACAGCCAAGCTTAAAATATAGAGTCTTAATGGGATAAAAGTTAACATGATCCAATCAGGGGTGGGGGGAAAGTGCCACAGAAATGGCTAATGATGGCAGGCAGAAAGAATAGCTTTCCTAAGAAGCTCAGGTTCACCACACCAAAGGATAATCTTTCAATAGGGAGCGACATGATGGATGTAGAGATTAAAAGTGTCAGCAGCTTCATCTTACCTGGATCTACAATTACCACCCTTCATCAGGAAATAAGAAGACATGTTGCACTGGGAAAATCTGCAGCTAGGAACTGTTCCAAATTAGTGAGGAGTAGTGATGTCACAGACTTTCCAATTACTTGCTTTGTATCTGAGAGCTGGACAATGAATAAGGATGACAGAAGAATAATTGATGTCTGTGGTGTTGGAGAAGAGCACTGAACATCCCATGGACGATTAAGAGAACAATTAGCTAGTCTTGGAGAGGGTACAGCCAGAGTGCTTTCTGGAGGCAAGAATGATGAGGCTTCTCCTCACATACTTTGGGCATGTTGCTAGGAGGGGCTATTCCTTGGAGAGGGACATGATGCTGGGAGAGTGGAGGGTCAGCAAAGGAGAGGTAGACTCTCGACCAGATGGACTGAAATGATGGCTGCCGCAATGGGCTCTTGTGTGTTAGGGAGTGTGGGGATGATGCAAGATAGAACAGGGTTCAGATCTTTTGTTCATAGGGTCGCCATGAGTTGTACTCGACTCAACAGCACCTAACAAGAACAACTTCTTTGCCTTATTTCATCCTTTCTTCATTCCCTTTGCACCTTTATCCATTTCCTTCTTCCATTCTGTTTCCTTATTCTTCCTTCCCTTGTTACTTACCTGCCTTCCTCTCGCTCTACAAGTTGCCACTGACTCAACTCCAACTCACAGAACACACAGCCAACACCCCTGTAATGCAACGTGTTGAGTGAAACTGTGGTCCACAGGGTTTTCGGTGACTGATGGTTTGGGAAGTAGATTGTTAGGCCTTTCTTCCAAAATGCCTCTGAGTGGACTTGAACCTCTAACCTTTTAGTCAGCGATCTAGTGTTTTAACCATCTGCATCACCCAAGTACTCCTTCTGCTTCCCTCTCTTCCTTCCTTCATGACTTACTTCCTTTTTTAAAAAATATTTATTCTTTTTTTCCATCTTCTCTCTCCCCTCCCTCCTGTCTTTCTGTCTATTCTTTCTTATTGTCATCCTTCCAACCTTCTTTCTTCCATTCTTCTCTCTCTTCTTTCCTTCTACTTTAACTAAAGGAAATGATTTAATACATGGGAGACTTATACATTTGCAGGGAGCAGAGGACAAAGCTTCTACTGTTAAGCCCACAAGTAAGAAAGATGGGAGTTTATCAGAATCAGGTCTGACCCAGCATTCCTGGCAGGGCTTCCCTGCGTGACTGTGTTGGGCCTTACTTGAGGGGACTGGAGACGGAGGGGTCATGTTGTAGGCCAATAGTTTATCTTATCTCACTGCTTAATTCACCCAGGACTGGGAGGGACCTGGAAAGGGAGGTGTCTCATGTTATTCTTCAGCTAAAAAATAAACGAACTGTGAGGGTGAGGGAGAGTGAATTCCTAAGCTAAATTAGTAACTGGGAAGAAGTAATGTAGAAGGTCAAGGCCTTGAGAACACAGACTCTGGAAGCAAACTGCCTAGATCTAAATGCAGGTTCTGCCATTAATACTGTGTGATCATCTGTGTGATGATTGGAGAGTCATCTTATCTGTTCTGATCTCTAAAACAGAGATGATAATAGTACTTGGGCACTTTGAGTCCACCTGTTTCTATGTGGGAAAAGGACCAGCAGTCTCCTCCCATGTGATTCATTGCCTCTGAAAACCCTCTAGAAGGTCAGGAATGGGTCAGTTCCGACTCGATGGTACACAACAACAATAACCTACTGCTTAGTTGTAAGGAACTGTGCTGCCAACCCAAAGGTATGCAATTCAAATCCACGAGCTACTTTCCAAGAGAAAGATAAGCTCTTGTATGATTTACAGCCTCTGAAAACCCTCTGGAGAGTCAGCTCTGTGTCAGTTCTAATCCAATGGCACACAACAACAACAACCTACTTCTAGGGTTGTTTTGATATTGATGAATTAATTTATGTAAGCACTGAGTAATGGCTTGTGATGATGACAGTGAAGATAGTGCTCAAAAAATGCAGGCCTTTTAAGCAAGTATGAATGAAGGGAAAAAAGCATGATGAATGAAAATCAAGATGGAGCTGAAGAGGAGGCCGTACTGAGACTTCTACTTCTGCTTGAAACTTCTCATATTTGGGGACAACATAGGTTAAGAAGAAAGAGCCCTCTTGTAGGGTGAATTGTGTGTCTTCAAAAATATCTATCAGAATGTTCTCAACCTGTGTTTATAAATCCATTTGGGAAAAGGGGGTTCTTTTACTCTACTTGGGTAGAGTGTGGCCTAGGTCTAATCACTTCTGAGTTATGAACAGAGCAGAGGGAACAGGAGCAGTGCAATGGGGCTAGGCAGGTGCCATGTGAAGGTCACTATGGAACAGAAGAAGGTAGAGAGAAAGCTAAGGTTCCTGGTCTATAGAGAGCAGAGACAGACTTTCCCTGGAGCCAGAGCCTCCACTTGTGACTGCTCGTTTTCTGAACTGTGAGAAAAGAAAAAAATAAATGTCTGTTCTTTAAAGTCACCTATTTATGGTATTTTTGTGAGCAGTTCTCAGTAGCTAAGACAACCCCATTATCCTGGGGCCCCAGTTAGAAATGTCATATCACCCCAGTGGCAGTTTTCAAAGGACTCCCAGTTATGAAAGTGAATGTCTTAATGGCAGCTTGGCCTGCAATGGTGTTCTCCCCTCGGCCTAGATAAAGGAGCCAGGTCCATACAGCTCTTCCCCTTCACTAGAAAAAGAAGTGTTGAGAGGGTTTTGGTAGGAAGCCACAGGGTGGAGCTCAGGGTACAGGAGGCCAGAACACGCATCTGCCCTTCCTAGAAGCCAGGGCCTCCCTATTTTACTTAATAAAGAGTCCCTTGTCCCTCAACATACAGAGTAATCGCTTAAAGACTGTACTCCAATTTGAAACTTAGCCAAGAGCCAGTGGGAAATTCTCTAGCCAATTGCACAGAGAGACAAAAGTATGAAGGGCAAACGGATCAAAGTGGCCTTTTCTTTCTTCTGGAAATTCCTGTCCCCAAGCCCCGAGGCACTGTTGGTCTGGGGCTCTTCTCACTCTCCTGTTGTCAGATTCATGCTGTGAACAGAATATACACAGATCTGCAGTTCTAGGCTTGGGTGGTAGGATCTGGGTCCCTGGAATGTAACTCCTAATTCAAAAGCAAGTGTTGGGACATCAAATTTGACCCGTCCTTCTGACTCATAAATGTTTCTCTTGGTTTTTATTTTAAACAGAAATAGTGAACCCATCTATGCAACACCATTTACAAAGATGAGAAGGAAGAAGGGGAAGAAAGAAGTAAAGAAGAGGAGAAGGGGAGGGAAAGAAGGATGAAGAAGGCGGGGGGAGGGAAGGAAAAGGAGCAGAAAAAGAGTCTCTCAGGACTTTGGCTCAAAATAGAAACCCTGTTAGTGCCAGGGAGCACTAGTGGCTTAGCAATGGCACTGCTAACCTAAAGGCATGTGGTTCAAATCCCCCAGGTGCTCCACGACAGAAAGATGTGCAATCTTATGCAGTTTACTGCCTCTGAAAACCCCACTACAAGGTCAGCTATGGGCGAATTCTGATTCGATGATACTTAACAACAATAAACAACAGTTCAATTTGAGTATAAATAGTCATGCGAATTTATAACAAAAGTGGAAGCATCTCTGCCCAACTATGAATTCAATTCCTTGAAGCTTCATAGAGAATGTTATGGAAAATAGAGGGCTCAGAAGCCTATGAAAAATATCCCTCATCTTTTAGAAATGATGAATGGGGAACTTAGCAAGTGGCTTTTTAAAGCATTATATCCTTCACATCAGGATCCCCCTATAAAGAAAGGATGTGAGAGAAAGGGAAGTGTTGTCCCAGTCCATCAGAGCTGAGGTGATAATTGTGTGTGTTGGGTGTCTTCCTTCCCTGAACAAGCTACATGACCTAAGTATCCACTCTCTAACTGTTGTTGTTAGGTACCATCGAGTCGAGTCTGACTCATAGCGACCCTATGAACAACATATCTGAATCCTCTCTTATCCTGGGCCATCCTCATAATTTTAGACATACTTGAGCCCACTGCTACAGTCACTGTGTCAATGCATCTCATGAAGGGTCTTCTTCTTTTTTGACAGCCCTCTTCAAGCATGAGGCCCCTTTCCAAGGAGTAATCTCTCCTAATAACAAGGTCAAGGTATGTGAGATGAAGCTTTAACATCTTTTCCTCCAAATTTATTGTGTGAATGTTGTTTCTGGGTTGTTTTTTGTTTGTTGGGTTTTTTAATTTTTTTTAAATAAAAATAAAATAAAAGGGGGCTCGTTTATTGTTTCTGTTCCAAATGCACACACAAAAATTAGAAAATAAGCCCCATTCAGGCCCTCCCACCCCCATATTTTCCCCAACATAAATAATTTCCTCTCAAACCACAAATTGGTCCTGGTGTTTCCATAAACAGTATAGCTAAGAAAAAGCTTAGAGAAAATTTAACAGGATTCAGATTATAGTCATTCTGTGCTCTCAGAATAATCTTATGTGGGTCCCAGTCCTCCTCAGCAGTTTTCCCATCTCTCGTGGAGGAGTCCTTTTACTAAATAGAATGTTTGGCTGCTGCATTAGAAGTCTTCCAGTGCCTTTTTCTTTATCTTGGGTTTTTCTTCTTGAATTGGAGGGGGATTTGTAACTTCTCACTGTAGGTAGCTGATAAAGTAATTTAATTCATGGCCCACCCTCGTATTTCTTTGGAGTTAGCTCCTTGTTGGCTAGAGAAAAGCAGATGGTAGGGAAACCTCCGGCTTCATGTGGAGAAAGCTCATCATTGGCTGTAGCATCCATCTTGGCTATGACAATATTTGGATCTTTGCTAAGCCTCTCTCCAAGTTCTTTATACTTACTTGTTGTTGTTGTTATGTGCCGTCGAGTCGCTTGCGACTCATAGCGACCCTATGTACAGCAGCCCTAAACCCTGCTCTATCCTGTGCCAATCGCATTGCCTCTGACACACCCATCCCGATTACCCCAGTCACTGAATCAATCCACCTCATAGAGAGCCTTCCCCTCCTGCACTGTCTCTCCACCCTACCAAGCATTAAGTCCCTCTCCAAGGACCTGTCTCTCCTTACAACATGTCCAAAATATGTCAGACAAAGCCTCAGAATCCTTGCCTCCAAGGAGTAGCCTGGTTTAACCCTCTTCTGGATGAATCTGGTTTTTTTCTTGGCAGTCCACGGTACATTCAATACTCTTCTCCAGCACCACAGCACCACAGCTCAAAGGCATCAATTCTCCTTCTATCCTCCCTAGTCATTGTCCAGCTCTCTGATGCATAACAAGTGATTGCAAAGACTATGGCCTGTATCAGGTGCACCTTAGTCTCCAGAGAGACAATGTTGCTCTTGAGCACTTTAGAGAGGTCCCTAACAGCAGACTTTCCCATCGCAAAACGTTTTTTTATTTCCTGGCTGCTGGTGCTAAGAGTGTTGACTGTGGAGCCGAGCAAACTGAAGCTGTGAACACTCTCAATCTCTTCGTCATCCATCCTGATGCTACCAATTGGCCCAGTGGTGAGAATCTTTGTCTTCCTGACATTGAGCCTCAGTCCATACTGAAGGCTGCAGTCCTTGACCCTCTGCACCAAGTGCATGAGGTCCTCCTCAGTTTCTGCAAGGTTCCAGATTTTTACAATGTCCAAGCAAGGGGCATAAAATTCAATCAGCACATGTTTATTTTCATTGTTCACTATTTCATTAAAATTTTCTGCTACCACTACCTTCACAGGCCCATCACTGCTCTCTGGGGTAGCCCAGATTTCAAGATTTCAGTATGCCATCAAAGTCATCCTGCATGAATTTCTCAAGAGCCTCACCATCACGCAAGAACTCTTAGTGCATGATAAACTTCTCTCCTTTAGCAGTTCTGATGGCCACAACAGGAATATCTCCAGCAGTGCTTTCCAAGCCAAAATCAGAAAGTTCATGGCTAAAGGTTTTGCGGCTAGCTATAGCAAAGTTGAGTTTGTGTCCAGCATCCAAAAATTTCTTTGCCACCATCATTACTCTGTTTCTCCAATATTTGAAACATTTTCATAGTCTACATCATAGCAAGCCACGCGTAAGCCCTTGCCTTGCGTCAAATCTTTATTATCTTCTGTCATGTGAGGGCAGATCCCAAAAATGTTTTCTCAGATAATTTTTTTAATATCTTTCCACTAGTCATTTTCTGTTCTATATATGCCACAATCTTGTTCACAAACTTGTTAATCAAATGTGAAGGATGAAAAGAGTTATTCCCTCTCCATCATCATCATATTTGTTCACCAGAGACTCAACACTGATATGTGCCAATCAGTAGTTATCCCTCAAGTTACTGGCTGCTTTTGGGAACTCAGAGTGAGCTTCACTGAGTAAGTCCTTGAAGAAACCCACTACAGTGGCATCTTTATCTCTAATGAACTTCTCAAATTCTTCCTCGCTTCTGAGGGGAACTGAAGTAGGCCCTGCTTGCATCTTCAGGTGACTGACGATTCCATCAGCAGTCCTCGGCCCATCATAAGCACCTGCTTCTCTTCACTGTCTCTAAGTATCTTCGTAGTTAGATATCAACTGACTCCATACTTATGACCGGTGTTTGTGTTGGCAGTGCAATCAACTTTTGCTAACGGGACTATTCCTTTTAATCTAGTAGCAGCTTAATATTCAGGGGCAAGCCTCTTGCAGTGTCCACACCACGGGCAAAGAACTCGACAAGCCTGAGGCCAACTGAACCAGTGTCCACGGCGTGACTCTCGAAGTTATTGTAGGTGAGTCCCAGTACTTCAGAGGCAGAGGCAAAGCAGGCCGCAGCGAGGAACAGTGCCATGACCAGAAAGGCGCTAAGTAGTGGAGGTGAGTGGTGGTGAGGTGAGGTGGGGGCAGCCAGAAGGGTCGGGGCTCAGTGGGGACAACCGAAGTCAGACCGCACACCCCCAGCCAGCACATGCTTTTCTAGCCTGACTCAGGCTACATTACGTTGTTTCTGTTTTAAAGTAGGTTATAAAAACATGGTTTTGTCTTCATTACATAAGTTCTGCATTCTTATTTGAGGAAATTCCTCTTTCACTAAATGTTCTAACTCAACATTTTATGTCAGAACTGCATTATTCTATCTCTGTGTTCCCCAAACAGATAATTAGGGAATGATAAAGTGGTTAAAAAAAAGATGCAAATGGCTTACTATGTGCCAAAGACAGTTCTAATGAGTTCCAATTAACTCATTTCCATGAGGAAAGTGTTATGATTATTATCCCACTATAGAGATGAGTGAAAACTAAGGCTGCAAGCTTCAGTAACTTCTCCAAGGTTGCACAGCTGATAGACACTGGGTATGTATGAAGGGAAAAGACAGCCAGGCTCAGATATGCTCCAATCCTTTAACTCGCCTGCTACCCAAGTGAGTAAGCTTCCACGTTAGCCAAATATGCTCTTAGTTTATAAACAAAAACTAAACAAAAAATTTTCCTATCCCCAAGGCCTGAGACACCTGCCTGGGATTTATTTCACCCTAACGTCAGGTGATACTGTCCACAAAGTAGATAAAGTTTTGTCTCTCTAGGAGTGAGGTGATACATTAGATCTATATCGCTGCTTAACAAATGGTCCCCAAACTTAGTGACATAAGTATTTACTATCTAGGTCAGAAACTCAAAAGTAGCTTAGGGGGGTTGTTTCTGACTCAGGGTCTCTCACAGGCTGCAATCAATATATTAATGGGGGCATCAGTCATGGGAAGGCTTGGCTGGTTCCGGGCTTGCTCCCACGCTGTGGGCAGGAGGCCTCAGCTCCCAGCTGCATGGACCACTCCACTGGGCAGCTTGAGGGTCTTCAATGCGTGGTACTGGTTCATCACCCAGCAGAACCCTCTTGCAAAAGCAAACACTGGAGCTTTGAATAGAATCAATAATTCTCTAACGACAGACATAAAGTCTCAGTCCATTTAGAGTGTTCTCATCCTTCTCTCCTCCCCTGCTTTCTCAGTTGCTGTATAAGAAGAGAGCTCTGCTAAGACTGGAAGATGGTGGGAAGAAAGCAAAACAAAACTCATAACTTACTGCCATCAATTTGGAACCAAGTCCTGGCTGACCCTCTGGAGGGTTTCCAAAGCTGTAAATCGCATGGCAGGAAATGATCCATCTTCCTCCTGAGGAGCCACTGAGATTTGAACTGCTGGAGAGGCCCAGCCTTTGGGGGGGGGGGGCGGTAGCACAGCTCCCTCGGGACCGTGGCACCAGAGCACCCTCAAATAAAATTCTCACTCCTTGTTGTTGTTATGTACCAGCAAATGAGAAGCGATTCATAGCTGACCCTTCAATGAGTTTTCAGATACAGTGACTTGCACTTGAGGAGATTACTCATCTTTTTCCTTCAGCGCAGCCGGCATATTTGAACCTTGTGGCTTTGGGCTGGCAGCTCAGCTCTAAATACCATGGTAACCTCTGAAGGACAAGGCATTGAGCTTATCTTGCATCTGTGGTTTGACCAGGGACATTCCTCAAAAGAATGCTTTGTGCCTCTCTCCTGCTGTCACTCATTTAAAAAAAAACACAAACAACACTTAAAAAAAATTACATTCTCAATTAAAACTGGGAAGAACTCAGAGCAGACAGTCCAGGCTTCCTGATCTCACACAAGAAAAAAGGAGATTTCCTTTCTACTTCATGACCACAAGATATTTCCTAAGTTCCTTAAGCACATTTTTTCTGCAGAAGATCCTGTCTTTGGAAGGTCGCTGCCACCCCTGTCCTGCAGCCCCATCACTGGGCAGGATGAAAGCTGAAATAAAGCAAGGGGTGCGGGTGGAGATGAGAAGGGACGCTGGCTGGGGAGTCCCAGCGCTGCTTATTTATTTTAAGACACACTTGTGATTCGATTGAGGCCATCACAACTGTGGTCAAAGGACTTGGAATCTGAAGAACACAAACAGAGCTCTGGTGGCCAAGGGCCAGGGTAAAGTTTTCCTCAGCGGCATACAGGGAGGGCACTTTGCATAGCCTTTTATATGATAATCATAGCTCCTCCACACTGAACTTTGCAGCAAGGAGGAAAAATAAATAAATAAGGCTGACTAATGGCTTGTTTCCCCAGAGGCGGCTTTTTATGGGATCATATGTTTTTTCAGCTTTTCAGTCGCAGTTTCCTGCTTGGAAGTTAGGAGTCCTTGACATTGGCTGTGACTTAGAACACTCTGGACAGCGGCCGAGCTTCCCCTTAGTGGCTGGAGAGGGGTCCACCTGGACGCGGCACCTTCCCAGGTCACAGCAATGGCGAAGCTTGTCCCCTGCCGTGAGCTACACTCAGCAGCTGATCTTTCAGCACCTTTCAGGTCAAGCGGGGCCCTTTTCATCCGGAGTGTGTGGAAAATGAGGGTCAGGTGGATGGGGAGTCCATGACAAAAGGACCTAAGAACTGGAAAGTAATCCCAGCCACTCTGAGTTGCTGTTACTTGCAAATTGCTGCTAGGTTGTTGCCTACCCCAGTGCTCTTGTCTAGCCTCAGAGGGAGAATTTGCAGTTGCACTGATGAGTTTAAAGTCCTGCTCTACTGCAAATTGATGACTCTGGACAGTGACTTAATTTCTTAGCCTCATTTCTTTTCAGTTCCACTGTAAGGTGTTAAAGGTTGCTTCATGGAGTTGTAAACAGGCTAAAGTTTATAAAGTACTTGTCTAACTTAGGTGCTCAGGAATTGGTGGTGGTTGTTAACTGCCATGGAGCTGGTCTCCAACTTGCAGCAAATGAATTTATGCCTAGTCCTGTATCATTCCTTTGATTGATGGGTTGTCAATTAGACTAACATGATTGCTAGTGTTTTCGTTGGCTGATTTGTGGAAATGCATCACCAGTCCTTTCTTCCTATTCTTTTTCTAAATCTCTGTAGCATCACAGCAACAAATAAAGCTTCCACTGACAGACAGACAATAAGTGGTCTGTTAACTGGCCAGGAGTCCACCTTGAATCTCCTGCACGAAAGCGAGAATCTTGCCACCAAATCACCACTACCTCACAAGAAGTGGTAGCTGGTGCTATTATCAGGTGTCCCAAATACAGCCGTCACAAAGGAAGTCAATTTCGTGGCAGTGGACACACAGCCAGTGTAAAGTGTGGTGGAGCTGAAGAGATCTTGACACTCGACTGAGTACAGAAACAAGCACATAACAATGACGGTCTTGCAGCCCTCTCTGTACAGGCTATACTTTTTCCTCAACTTCTTCATAGAAGAAAGTTATTATTCTGGAATGCTTATCTGCCCCTCCATTCTCATCAGAGAGCCCTGGAACCGTGGCAATAAGGTTAGGAGGAAAGGAGAGACACAATTTTCATTCTATTTCTCTCACCTTGGATGGTGTGGTTTAGGGAAGGGGTGGATTAAATTGCACCACCCTTTCTCTCTGGGGTAATTGCAGTTTAATTTTACTCTTACTCTTGGGTAATTGCAGTGGTTTTATCATGTTAAATTTGGGAGAAAGTCACAGGATGAGTCATGGAAAATTTTTTGATAAAATTGTGGAAACTTGGGACATCTGTGATTTTTCCCCTCCTTGCCTCACAGCTTTTCTACTTTTCTGGTCCACCCTTTTCTGCCTGCCAACAGGGCCCTCTGCAGGGATCTGAGAGGGCTCCTTCCCATCCCTCGGCATGCATCTACTCCCTGCGCCTCAGGCATTGCCTGGGCTTCTCCAGCTGAGCTTTAGAGTAAGATGCTTCCCTACTTGCTAAAGTGGAAAAGCCTTGTTCCAGCTCCTTCCAGGGGGCTAGCTTGTCTCAGGAAGTCTGCAACACAACGAGCCAGTCATTCAATTACATTACAGAAGCAAGTCCAGGCCTCCCAACTGCATTGCTCCCACAGAATAACTAAGAACCTGCTTCTTTTCCTCCTCAATCATTCCCTCCCACTTTCAAATTTGCTGTCTCTGAATCTAGATGTTTCCTTGGATATGGTGATTCATTGAAAAGTCATTTGATGTTCTACTCTCCCACTGTCTCTCTGAGGTCCAACCACAAAGCAATTGACCTAGAATCTCCTTACTGCTGTGGAGGTCCCACAAAGATTCTGAGACAGATGGGGATCAGAGACTCAAAGAAAGTAATGTCATATGTAGCTTAGAAAAGTGAGAAAAACCATCTGTTCTGCACTATCAATTATTTTCAAAACATAGGTTCAGAGAATAATAATTATAATCACATATATTACGCTATAACCTATCAACTGTTTTCACATCATTTGGAATTGAAATGCTGACCACTCTTGATGTCATGTAGCTGTTAAGTCAGTTTCTACCCATGGTGACCCCACATGTACAGCAAAGAACAGCTTCATTGGGTTCTCAGGATTGGCAACAGATCACCCAACCTGTTTTCTGAGTGTCTGTGACTGACTTTGAATGGCCATCTTTTCAATTATTGTTAGAGTGTTGTTAATGACCATTGTGACAGGTTCAAGTAAGTTCTTGAAAGCTGGAAAATCACATTTTTGCATATAGTTACTGTTGTCAGGGGCCATTGATTCTGAATCTATTCATAGCTGAGCCTCTAGTGGGTTTTCATAGGGAGTAAACGGCATAGGATGACATTACTCATCTTTCTCCCAGTTGAACAGCTGGTGGATTCAAACAGCGTGTCTTTGGGTTGACAGCCCAGGTCCTTACCACTAGACTGCCTGCTCTTTCATTTTGGCATGCTGTTATTATTGTCATGTACCTTCCAGTCAGAACACTCACAGCTGACTTTCTAGCAGGTTTTCAGAGCTAATAAATCACATGGGAGAAGCTACCCATCTTTCTCCCATGGAACAGCTGGTGGATTTGAACTGCAGGCCTTTGGGTTGGCAGCACAGTTGCTACAGACACTATGTATCTCAGCTCTAATTCTCTGAGGAGAAAGATGGAAAAGTCAAGATCCTAGTACCATCAACAACATCAGATTTCACAATTTACCATTTTAGTAAGTAGTGCAAAGTATCTGTCCAAAAGTTAAGGACCTGCATCACTGGAGTAATAAAACATGTTGCTGCTGTTAGACACCATTGACAACTCATAACAATTCTGTAACGTAAAGTTCTGCCCCATTGATCATCATCACAACCTCCATCATGCTCAAGCCCATTGTTGTCGTCAATGTGTCAATCCACCTTGCTGAGGGTCTTCCTCTCTTCTGCTGGCCATAAATCTTTCTGAGCATGATACCTCTTTCCAAGGATTTGCCTCTCCTGACAAAGGCCCAAAGTATGTGAGATGAAGTTTTACTTGTTTTTCCTCTAAAGAGCACCCTAGTTGCACTTCCCGCCAGATAAATTTGTTTTTTCTTTTGACCATCTATATGATATTCAGTAATCTTCACCAGCACCACAATTCAAAGGCCGAGGCAGCAACTCTTTTGTCTTCCTTATTCATTTTCTGAAGCATAAAAAGCTTTTGAAAATACCATCAGGTGCTGCATAACCATGTCAATCCACCTCATCGGGGGTCTTCTTCTCTTTCACTGACCATCCACCTTTCCAAGCCTGATATGCAGCAACGGGCTCAAGAGTATCAAAGATCGTGAGGTTGGTACAGGATAGGACAGCAGTCAGATCTGCTGTTCATAGTGTCACTATGAGTTGTATTCAACTCAATGGCATCTAACAACTACAACAACAATAATGGTATCAGGTGCTAAAATTTAGTCTTTATAGTGACAAAATATAGACAAATCTACAAAAAAAAACCCACAAAAAAAACCAAATAGATGAACCACAGCAGGCTTGAGCATGACAGATCGTGAGAGTGGTGCAGCACAGGACGGGGTTCAGATCTGTTGTTCAAAAGTTGTTATGAGTTGTAGTTAGCTTGATGACACTTAACAACAACAAATATGAATCTAGAGCAGAGAACAGGGTCTGTAACATTTGAGGGGAAAAAAGGTTAATTACTCATGCAGGTCTCCTTTTAAGCTAGTTTGGACCAACACTGTCTCCTGGGTGCCTGCCCCGAGAGGGACAGAGCTGGCTGCCAGGCAGCATCTCTTTCAGTACACCAGTGTCCAGCTGTCACCAACTCAATTCTAACTCACAGCAACCACATGTGTCCGAGAAGACTGTGTTCCATAGGCTTTCAGTGGCTGGTTTTCTGAATCTGATCCCAACCACTTGTGCCATGACATTCCAAGGATGCACAGGCATCCTGCATGGCTACACTGTTCTCCCAGCTGGACTAGTCTAAACTGAGAGCACAGCTTTCATTGTGTGCCTGCCTTAAGAGCTGTGCTGCAATCCCAAAAGCCTGCAGTTCAAATTCACCAGCTGTTTTGTGAGAAAAGTTTGAGCAATCTCCTTCTATTTTATTTACTGTCTCTGAAAACCCACTGAAGGGCCGGCTATGAGTCAGTTCCAACTCTATGGCACACAACAACAACAACTGCCTGAAGAACAGATTAATTTTTTCTTTCCCATCACTGTCCGGAGGTAACCAAAACTCTGGTAGTCCCAAACAGCCAGATGCGTAACAAATGCCTCTTGCCAGGAAGATACTCAAATATCAGAGAAGGCTGAGTAAGTATAATAAGCAGGATAGCAATTTCATGAGCAAGTGAGGACTGTTGTTGTTATTGTTATATGCTGTCAAGTCAGAGTTGACTCATGGCTGACCCTCCAGTGGGTTTTCAGAGTCAATGAATCACATGGGAGGAAACTGCACATTTTTCTCCCCTGGAGCAGCTGGTGTCCTTGAACTATGTACATCTGGGTTGGTAGCACAATTTCTTACCCACTAAGCTGAGGACTAGGGTTGTTCTAATTGTTGATACATCCCATGGGAAGCCCTATTACATTGCTCTGAACAAATCATCTTTCAACATTGTTTCTGACCTGGAAGTCAGTCTAGCTAACATCTGCCAAACCTTCCTAAAAATAAATACTGGCTATTCCACACTAGCTGGCTGTGAAGGAGACTTTGAGCAAGCCTGGAGCCTTGGGATTTATACAATAATCACCTGTAATAACATAAAGATTGTGTCCTGTTAGGTATGGATCATAGACACTAAACCTACCTCTGAGTTTTAACTCAACTCTTTTGGCAGGTTTTGTTTCTGAGCCCATGGTCATGATGAATGGGACTTCTGAGTCACAACCACCACCGAAAATCCTGGAAACATTACGGGCGTGGAGTATTTGCTTAATTTCCCATCCCAGAAATGGCACTAAAACCTCAGCAGCCTCTGACACTTGCAGATGTGTATGGTAAAGGAACAAAGAATTTTTAAAAAGAGGAAGAACTCCAACTCACTTCACTGCTGCCTTGTTGATCCTAGCCCATAGCAAGCCTCCTCCTGTGGTTTCCCAAGACTATAAATCCTATGGGAGGAGACTTCCTAGCCTTCTCCCACTCCCACGGAGTGACTAATAGATTCGAACTGCCAACTCTTTTGGTTAGAAGCCCGATACATTATGCTCTCTGCCACCAGAGATTCCTTACAGTAAAGAGGAAGAAAACAGAATTCTTGAGCACCACGAGGTAAAAAGAGACAGTACTTTACTTACATATAAGGTTACACTTATCATTTGAGGTTACACTTATCATGAACTCTATGAGATAAGTAATTATCACTCCTACTTTACTGGTGATTCATTGTTGATTAACTTCAGCTAGTTTGGTTCCACAATCAACACTCTTAGCACCAGCCATCAGACTATCAAAAGATGAATTACACTGGGAAAGTCTGCTGTCAGGGACCTCGCCAGAGTGCTGAAGAGCAATGATATCAGTCTGGAGACTATGGTGCACCTGAACCAGTCCATAGTCTTCACAATTACTTGCTATGCATCTGAGACCTAGAACAGTTACTAAGGATGACAGAAGAAGAATCAATGCCTTTGAGTTGTGGTGCTGGAGAAGACTATTGAACATATCATGGACTGTCAGGAGAACAAACAGGTCTGTACCAGAGAGGGTAAAATAGGGCTGCTCCTTGGAGGCAAGGATTTTTAAACTCTCCATCTCACATACTTTGGGCACATGGCCAAGAGGAACCAGTCCTTGAAGAGGGACATCATGCTTGGAAGGGTGAAGGGACAGTGCAAGAGAGGAAGACCCTGGATGAGATGGATTAACTCAGTCGCTGGTGAAAAGGGACTAAGTCTGTCAGAGACAATTGGCTCAAGATAGGGCAGGTTTCAGAGTTAAGGTACATGGGGTCACTATGAGTCAAAAACAACTCGATGGCACATAACCACAACTTTACCGGTGATAGGATATTGTCAGGTGACCTAAACAAGACTTATTACCAAAATCTACTTCCCATCACATCACCCACTCACACATACATGATGTGTGCAAGTCGATTCTAACTTATATAGTTTCCAGGTGTTAAGAGTAGAATCACACTCAATAGGATTTCCAAACAGTTGTGATCTTTGGGAACTAGATTGCCTGGCATTTCTTTTGGGGTAAATCTAAGTCAATTCAATTAGGAGCTAAGTGCTTAACTATCTGTGACACCCACAAACATACACATTTATCCAAAATCTCTCACTAATGTAAAACATTCCCCACACAAACACTGGAGGGTTAGGAGACCTATTTTAAAACTATGTCATACTCTCAGTCACAAAGGGACAAATGCTATATGGTGCCACTGTTGTAGAATGAGGTTGGCATTGGGTGGGGGTAAG
>NW_006399932.1:4635348-4687454 GCF_000299155.1 Elephantulus edwardii | reverse complement strand
CAAACTGTATCTCACTGCACCCTACTGACCGACACCTATAAAACTTTGTGGAAGCTACAAAATAGCTTCTTATTTAAAGCCTGTCTTTTTTTCCATTCCAGGTTCTCTGAACAGTAAGAGGGTTAACAAAGAACTATGCCATTAGGTTGTTTTTGTCCTCGGTAATCCTAGTTCCTTCATGAATTCGAAAATCTCTTGAGGGAAAAAGTAGACACAAAATACAGAAATAGAGAACACTTCAGTTCTTTGTACTTCAAGAAAAACACTGAACAATCTCAGAAAAGGTCACATTGTAAGAACATTCAGTTCATGGATTCACTCCTAGTAATTCTTCATAGAGCTTTTTTATATGCAAATCCATGATGTTTTTCACAGTCAAGAGGAGCAGATAAGAAAACAAAGCAAATATCAAAACATATGGTGAGAAGTCAGAAATGCTCTAAGAAGGAACACAAAGCATTGAGGAGTCAGTCGGAGCCAAGACGGCATCATACTGAGGTGATCCAGGAAGCCTTCATGCAGGTAGCATATGACATGAGCTTCCAGAGATGAGTTAGACTTGGCCAAAGAGGAGAGAGGAAGTGGAAGGACTTTTTGGGAGCAGACAATAACATGAACAAGGGCAGTGGAAAGGTGAAGTCATGAGTAGGTTTAGGGAAGGATGGCTTCATTTATTGCCCCTCAGTTAAAAGGTGTAAAAGAGACAAATGTGAAAGAAAATTGAGGAGTCAGAACAAAGAATACAAAGCTAACCTGAGTATCCAAAGTCACTGTTATTTCCTCTGTACCTATGATTCCAGAAGATCTTGGGATCTCACAACAAATGAAACTAAATCAATCACTCTCTCTCTCTCTCTCTCCTTAAGTATAGCAAGTCCCCTGCTAGAATGTATCCTTGGCATCTGGCCCACCTAACACAGCACCTGGGACATATTAAGGCCTCAATAAAAGTTTGCTCCATTAGGAGAGGACATAATGGAAGCATTTCAAGTGGTGGAAGTTGGGTGATGGAAAGAGGGTACCGGGCAAAATGTTCCTTTATGATCTGGAATTTAAATATATAGCACCAACCACAACCTGTACACCAGTGATTAATCTTTATCCTACTGCCAATTCTCTGCAAACTCCAGAAACTCCACTGTTAAGACCCCCTGCAGGAAAAAAAAATTTCCAGGCGATATACTTTCAAATGTCAGCCAATGGAAATACTACAGATCACAACAGTCTGGACCATGACTGATCCTGAAGATGGTACAGACCATGCAATCTTTCGGTCCCTCATTCATATGCTCATTATGAGTGGAAACCTGCCTGTGGGTGAATAACCACAAGAAATCCCAGTCACTAGAGCCTTATGCCTAACCCAAGCTCTGAGACCTAATCTAAGCCCCAAACACATCTGCACTCAACCAATGTTCCTTTGACTGCAGGAGAGCAATCATCACTAGGACCAAGCATCGAAGGAAATGTCGAAGTAGAAGTTACACTGAGAATATTAGAGATGAGAGAACTGTACCACATTTGACTTGAAACTGGAGCTCAGCATTTTAGTGAGGAAAGAGTTCACAGAAAACACATGCTGTTGATGGTCTTGATAAATGCTATCATGGAGTGCAAGGTGCCTTTAATTTTCAGTTTCAAGGTTGGCCTTCTTTGTAGTCATAGTTACAGAATGCAAAAGAATCTGGACGCTGCCACTGTAGATCTTGCAGAAACTTAGGGAGGACTATTTAAAGATGAGGGTACAGTCCATGTAGTTAAGATGTTTTTGTGTATTCATGGAGGTCAAATATGGCTTGATGTTTTGCAAAGCTTCCACAGAACACTTTTTTAAAGTTATTTTGAAACATGCATACACCATATGAAATAAAGAAACGAAGAGGCAGCCTGAAGCGGTGGGAAGTATGCATCATAGAGCAGAGTCCTGCTTATGAATACTCAATTCCACTGTCTTCATTTACAATCTTCAGGAAATTAACATGTTAAATTTTAATTTCTTATTATGTACAATGAGGTAAGCATACCTATAGAAGGTTTTTGTGACAATCAGAGAATAACATAAAACTTTTGCAACTATGTCTGATAAATATTAGGTGGCCAGAGAATGACAAAACAAAACCAAAAAGTTCACCACAGAACCAACAGGCAGCAACACATGACAGGAGGAGAAAATATGATGTTGTCAACAGTCAGTCACTGTACTGAGACCCACAATTAATCTCATAGTAGCTGTTGCTGTTGTTGTATTGTTACGTGACACTGAGTTGACCACAACTCACAGTGATCCTATGAACAACAGATCTGAACCTTGCCCTATTCTACTGCATCCTCATCATTTCTGGAACGCTCCAGCCTGTTGTTTTAGTAACGGTGCCAATCCACCTCACTGAGGATCTTCCTTTCTGTTTTGGATCCTCTACCTTTCCCAGTCTGACACCCTTTCCCAAGCAGAGGCCCTTCCTGACAACATATGCCAAGTATGTGAGATGAAGTTTCATCATTCTTGCCTTTAAAAAAATCACCCTGATTGTACTTCCTCCGAAGTCGACTTTGTTGTTATTTTGGCAGTCCATGGGATAGTCAGTACTCTTCTCCAACCACACAATTCAAAAACGTTGATTCTTTTTGTGTCATATTTGTTCACTGTTCAACTTTCAGGTGCATAGGAATGAATTAAAAATACCATAGCGTGACTCAGGTGCCCTCTAGTCTTTATACTGATATCCTTGCTCTTTAGCACTTTGGAGAGGTCCTTGACAGCTACGCATCTTTTGATTTCTTGACTCCTGTGATCACAAGTGTTGATTGCAGAAATAAGTAAAATTAAATTGTTGACAACTTCAATATTTTCTCCATCTCTCATGATGTTGTCTATTGGTCCAATAATGAAGATTTTTGCCTTCTTGATGTTGAGATGTAATCTATATTGAATGCTGTAGTATTTGATCTTCTGCAGCAAGTATTTCAATTTGTCTTCCCTTTCAGCCATCAACATTGTGTCATTTGCATAATGTTGGTTATTGATGATGAGTCTTCCTCCAATTCTGATGTCACATTCTTCTTCATTGAGTCCAGATGCTTAAATTATTTTCCTGGTCTCTCTCCCTACTTCCTTTCAAGGAGTGAGGTCCATCCCTTTGAGGATGTAACTTTCTAATAAATCTATCATTACCATTTTATCCTAAAAGAAATCACTTTCTCAGCATACAGATTGAGTAGGTGTAGATATATCCCTGGCACTCATCCTTCCTGATTTTTAACCATGGTAGCAGCAGTCAAGAAATTAAAAGATGTCCCAGAGTACTAGGAATAGTGCTGTCAATAATTTCTCCAAAGTGCTAAAAAAAGATGTCAGTTTAAAGACTACGCTATATTTTCTATTTCTTCTATTCCTGACTCTAAATTTTCCTAGTGCAAGACATCTCCTGCTCTCCTGACTGCTGAGACATGGTATTTTCAATGGTTTCCTTCACAGAAAAATTGATGCCCCTGAATTGTGGAATTAGAGAATATCCCATGGACTGCCAAAAGATGGTAATGCTTCGTCTCATATACATTGGGAGTGTTGCTAGGAGAAGCTATCCCTTGGAGAGGCATATCAAGCTTGGAAAGGTGGAGGATCACGGAAAGAAAGACCCTCAACCAGGTGGATTGCTGCAGTGACTGCTGCAGTGGGCTCTAGGATGTCAGGAAGTGTGAGGATGACACAGGACAGAGCAGGATTCAGATCTATTGTTTATAGATTATTACTATGGGTTGCACTCGACTCTACAGCACCTAAGAACAACAACAACCACAAGCCAAAAGAACAATCGTTTTCCCCAGAGGAAGCATGACCAAGGTGCTCCTTAAAAGGAAAGACTGGCGAAACTCCACCTGATATTCTTTGGAAATGTTAGAAAAGGACATCCTGTTAGACAAGCTGGAGGGTCAGCAAAAGAGCTGAGGAACCTCAACAAGATGGATTGACACTGCCTGCCACAATGGGCTGGGGCACGTCAAAGATGATGAGGATGGAGCAGGAAGGGCGAGTTCTAATTCATTACTCATAAGGTCTCTATGCGTTGTAGTCTACTCAATGGCCCATAATGACAATAAATGATGAACCCACTGCCAACACGTCAGTTCTGACTCACAGCGAATCTCCATCAGATCTGTACATCCTTAGAGAGGAAGACTGCCAATCATCCTCCCACAGACCAGCTTGTGATTCTAACCATCGAGCCTTCAGTTAGCAATCCAACAAGTAACACATTAGGATAACAGCCCATGTTACTATTACCAGTTTATAATCTAAATTTCTAATAATTCATTGTCATATTTTCTCATTATATCTAAGCAGGAACAAAATAGCCTTACCCTCCCCTCGCCTTGTCTCTAGTTCCAAACTCTCTTTTTAGAAAATCCTAGAGACAATAAATTTAAATGAACCTTAGGAGCTGCATGACCCAACCTGAACATGATCCTAAGGGCACATTAATACCCTTTTTGAAAACAGCTTCCTGGCTCCGCAGCTCTCTTTGGGCGCTAAGAAACAGCCCTAACTCATCTGGTCAGACACACAAGTCTTCTTTCAGAAAGGTCAAGGAAGATTCCCAAGCATGAAGCTTCAATCTCAATACAAGAAGAAAGTCAGTCATTTAGCAAATGCTTTCGCTATCTTTAAAAATCTATTAAACACAAGCAATTGGAGCAGTAGATGTAGATAATAAAGAAACAATAAATCATGAAATTATTACTGTTTGGATTTTGGCAAGATAATAAAAAGAACAGGGGTAGAATCGAGAAGTAATAGAAAAGATCTGCGAGGCGCTCCTGCAATTAGTGATCAACAGAGCTTGGCTCGGAGCTGGAGCCCCAGTATGGCTCTCATTAGCGAGCTGGGGGCCTGTTCCTGAGGCAGACTTGGGGAAAAGTGAGGTAACCAAAATGTCAGTGCACACCCCCACCCCCAAACTTCAGATAATCTTTTACTACAGTATTATAACCACCTGGGTTGAAATGACTACCTTATGCGGAGTGAAGTCCAATCCCCGGCCTTCCGAAACTCTAATTGAGATGTTTCCTGTTCTCAGCTTTTTCACTCTTTTTCCTTTGTAATACCATAAACACACACAAACACGCATGGCCGAGCACACATGTGCGCACACACATGCACATGAGCACTCGGCAATGGGCACCCCCGCTCACCTTTCCTTCTCCCTTCTTTTATTAATGGTCCCTCTTAAAGAGATAAATGCTCCCACACAAGTGATACCACTTAAACAGATAAATAGTCCATACTGGGGAGAGACACAGGCCACGCAGGAGAGGCCCTGTCTTATTAGACTGGAAACAGACACTCTACATTAATGCAAAAAAATCAGCATATGGTTCTAACAGGCTTTCTTCAGATGATTTATCAGCTGTGATTAAGCCCTCACCCAGCATGTCTATCTTCATAAATAAAGCAAAAGTGCACCTTGCTCTAAAATGTATCTGCAGGCTCTGATTACCCGGTCCTGCACACTGCACTCCATTAACAACACGGCTCTGGGGAGCCAAGAATTTGTGTGCAATCACGAAGTGTGCGCTCGAAAGAGACTGCCAAGATTTAGGACTCTTATCTCAGAGATAGTCTTACGAAAAATCCATTACAATGAAGGTTTATCCCTGCTCTCTGTGCCACGGAGTTTGGCGCTGCTGAAATATGAACAGGTAATCAAAAGGTTATGCCTGATCTTACAGAGAGCCCAGTGATACTGAATCGCCAAACAGCTGTTGGCAAAGGGATCTGGCATTCAGAGCAGGATCCTCTGCAAGGGGGTGGGTGGGGGGCACAAGAAGTGCAGACTACTTGAGAAATCATATGGGGTCTCTGCTTTTCTATGGATAGAAAGTGGGACACACATATTAGTAATCTTTGCTTGGAACTTATCTCCCAGTTGATTTGTATGTCAAATGGCCGCAGGGCTGACTTGAAAAAAAAGGACCTTGCAAAAGCCCCAAGCACAAGGTCAAGGTGGCAAGTGCTGTGACTCTGAAACTAAGGACGAACTGGGTAAAAAGATATGAACAGAATAACTTATAAAATGATGTCTGAAAATGGCATTGAATCAGCACATAATGAGTGGGCCCAGCCCTACTGGGGTAGCCCTCTGTTGTTGTTGACTTGAAAAAAAAGGACCTTGCAAAAGCCCCAAGCACAAGGTCAAGGTGGCAAGTGCTGTGACTCTGAAACTAAGGATGAACTGGGTAAAAAGATATGAACAGAATAACTTATAAAATGATGTCTGAAAATGGCATTGAATCAGCACATAATGAGTGGGCCCAGCCCTACTGGGGTAGCCCTCTGTTGTTGTTTATGGGTTTTGAGTATTGTCACAACTCATGACAACCCCATACACAATGGGACAAAATGCTGCTCAATTCTATACCATCCCTATCATCACTTATGTTTATGGACCTTCTGATCCATAAGGCTTTCTTTGCCAATTTTCAGAAATCAATCATTAGGCCTTTCTGCCAGGTCCACCTTCATCCACAAGCTTTGCTAAAACTGTTCAGTATCGCAGAAAGGCTCAACATCCACAGGCTCCACCATCTCATCTGAGATCCCCCAACTAGGACTCAAACTCTGGTCTCTCACAAGGAAAGGGAGAACTCTCTAAATCACTGCTACCCACAAAGTGGTTCATACCCAGTGACAGAATGCCAATAAGCCCAGAGGGATGAACAAGATTAATCCTACAACACATCCAAGTAAATTATTTTTATTTCCTGCAAGCCATCATGAACACACAAAGTACCATTCATAATCTCCCTTCTAAGACAGACTCACACGCCCTTCTATAAGGGCTGCTCAGGCAATTCTCCACACATCTTTTTTCAGTTTGTCTCGAAGCGCAAAAGTGAGACCTCAATGCGTTGTGACTGCAACAAGTCATTATATTTCAGGCAAGTTTGCTCCATTGTGAGATTTCTGGCAATGTGTGGTAGCATGATTAAGCAAAGGCAAAATATGAACACTCTGAAAATGGTACTTGGATGATACCATGGGCCGTGGACAGAGAGTTTTGCCTGTGAAATGTACCCAGGCATCACATGGTAAGTGCACTTTCTAGGTTGCCGTGCTGGGACTACTGTGCTCAATTAGAAAAATTCCACTAATGAGGTCAAAGCAGCTTCTCTCTCCTGAGATCACAGACTGCACCTCTGGCCCTGGCCAGCTGTCTTGCAATATGTGCCCCTGGCCACAGGGCTTCTGTGCTCGGGCATGTGTATGGAGATCTATGCAGAGCCATCACTGGAATAAGAAGGAAAAAAAAAAAGAACAGACATCAAGCAGTGGAAACCCATGTCAGTCAGAGCAGAACAGAGCTCTGGAGAGAGTTTTTAGGGACTAATCTTCCAGAGCAGATCTCCAAGCTTTCTTCAAGTCCTCCCAGGATGGCCTCAATCACCAACCTTTGGGTTTGCAGCCGAGCATGTTATCCATTTGCACCATTCACTTCCTAAACAACATGCCTCCGGAAACTTTGATAAATGTCAATAGCTGTAGAGGGGCTTCAAGCCTTTTGTTCATAGGGTCACTGTGACTTGTGCTCGACTTGAAGGCAATCAACTGCAACAACAATGCTAATCCATTCGAAATTCATATCCAGCTGGCAGGCAAGTCAGCCATGCCTCTTCCCAATCAAAGGCCAGCTAAACTCTGATTGTGAATGTCAAAAGGTAGGGCCCTGTGGGCAATTCTGAATGACGAAGGGGAAACCTGGCAGGGTTGAGAGAAAAATCACTACTCCAAAAGCCTAAATGACCCACTTTACCTGAAATTCATACACACGTGTGAGCACATTATTGTGAGATGAATAAAGAGCAAGCAGTAGCAGGGACCTGGAAACGCTTGGTCAGGCAGGGATGGCACAACTGTTTCATTGTTTCTCTGAATGTGACATTTAGTTTCCAGTTCCAGGATCCATTTTTGGACAATTTAGAAAGAACTTTTGAGGTAGCACGCTGTAGGGATATGTGAATACCACTCTCTGCTTAGGAACCAATGTTCTTCTAATCTCTAAGTTTTGATATATTCTTAACTATGGGTGTTTCTAACCCCACGCTCGCTGAAAGGCCTGCTCTAACAGTGAGAACATGATGTCTTGTATGAGACCAAAGTGCTAGATTTGGGATTCCTCATCTTTTTCCTGAATTTAGACAACCCTCCGTTTATGTCTCCATAGTCCATGCCCAGGCTCTTGCAGGCACAGGAAGTGTTGACAATCATTTTCAGGTGGACCTTCTGCACTGGGAGGGGCTCTTTGGAATACAGCACCACAAAAGGGGCTGCCAGAATTGTGGAATGTCTTATTTCTATCACGCCTCTTGGGGACCAAGCAAGTGCTGCCAGTAGGGTGGGGCTGCCATCATCGTTGGATATTCAAGAGCACTGTTCCAGGCTTCCTCACCTGGTGGCCCTAGTTAGAGAGCAAAGGGCAAGAACCCCTAGGTTGGCCGTGCCAACACGCCCAGCAATAACCATAGTTCATAAATCCTCCAGAAGTCCCTGAGCTCCGTGCATAACAAATTATCTCGGGAGGAGCCGTGAAAAGGATGACTTCTTAGAGAGTGGTTGTGATTCAAAATGCCCAGCACTGCGTCATCTGTGGTCAATCAACCTCACGGTCACACAGAAACTCTCCTTCTCCTGGGAGATGACTGTTCACAGAGTGAAAAATAAGCCCCCACCCAAACAGGTTGCCACAGAAGACAGCCGTGCCCAGTATGGATTCAGGCTCGATTTGGTCGGCACTGTGATCAGCTTTCAAAGTTGTAATAGAACAGATGATACACTCCACAAGTAACAGTGATCTCCAGGACATGACACCAAGCCCCAAATGTAAGGCTGCCTCACTTCACATAGGGGACTGTGGAAGCCCCCATGGAGAGAGACCTCTTAGGGAAACCATACAGGTCAACACCATCATGCAAAACAGACCACATCTATCTGATTCAGATCAGACAACAAAATGCCATCTGCATGTACAATGGTCTCATCTGGCCAATCCATGTGAGTTTTACACAGGCATGTGTGTTCAGAGGAGATGCTCAGAGGGACACCCTTTGGAATTCCACTTCATTTGTATATCCTGTCAAAAGGCACACAAGGGCTAGATCCATCACACAAAACACAGCCACTATTTCTGACAGGTTAAACCATGTTGTTGTTGTTGTCAGTCGTCGTTAAGTCAGTTCTGACTCATGCTGACCTTATGTATGGACATCAGAATGCAATAATGTATATCTTCAACATCATTAGGACATTTGAATCCATTGTTGTATCATTGATTTTTATTATTTTTTTTTTAAGTGGTTAACTTTTGGAAGTAGATTACCAGGCCTTGCGTCCTAGTCTGTCTTCATCTGGAAACTTTGCCAAAACCCATGCCACACAAACGACCCCTGCTGGTATTTGACATCCTGGTGGATAGCTTCTACATCACAGTGACGTGCACACTGCCACAGTATGACCAACTGACAGATGGATGGTCTGTGAGAAGCAATGAAATAAGTATAATAATATAATCTGCAGAGGCCTGCGTCACATACTTCTACACAAAAGGGGCAAGAAGGGAACATTGTAGGTGATGACTACAGGGGCCCCATTTAGCCTCATCTCAGTCAGATCCAGCCTGCACGTGAACTCCTATGTTTCATCAGAATAGCTGGATCCACACGTGGGTAGTAGGCACGTGGGCAGAAGAGGACATAGTTGTTGCTTTGTGCCTTTCAGTAGATCCCAGCTGAAGAAGACCTCATGTATTACAGAATAGAACTTCTCCAAAGGGTTTTCTTGACTGTAATCATTAGAGAAGGGAGGAGATCACCAGGCCTTTTCTTCCGTGGTTCTTCAAACTACCAAACTTCTGTATCTGTCACTTGGGGACTTTATTCATAGGTAAAATCCAACATTTCATAAATTTTCCGAAGTCTATCAATTTTGCTAGTACTTGGTGAGAGACAAGAAAAATGCCCTGTCTGAAATTAGTCCTTCATTGCTCCCCAGGTTCGACTTGACAGCCAATGTACGGGAAATCTCCGGCAGGAGGAATGTTTGGAATCCTGCTTCGAGGCCCCTCGGACTTATCAGTATGGAAATAACTTAACAGCACACAAATGCAGGGTTCCCAGAGTAAATCACTCCCATCCCTGCTCCTAACTACACTTCACACTTACCTGAATTGATGAGATGATGGAGGCAGAGACTGTTTCTTGTAGCTATTATATTATTTCCCTTTTCTTTTCACAACGTCAATTACCACACACACACACACACACACACACACACACACACACCCCTCTGTGAGGAGTTCAGGTAAGTGACTCTTACTCTACAGAGGCTCATGGGAGCTAACATTTGGTCCAATTTTCCAAATGTTGGTGCTGTTCTCTGGAAACACTTCCCCCCCCCCCCCCAAGAATGGAAGTTTCACCTTTCAATCATTTTGCTGTAATCTGGCCCAGAGAACAGGTCTGTTTTCCTGGTTGCGGTCAGGAACACTGACACAGGGCCTGTGGAGGACAGTGTGGGCTTCTAGGGCAGATGGAAAAGCCTCTTACACCCAGGTACACTTCCGGTGCGCTGGGCCTGCCTAGTTCCTGGGAAGTCCTGAATTCCTCATAATCCATAGGCAAACAAACAAACAAACAAACAAACAAAAAAACCCAAACAAAACCAACACGTTTCCTGGGAGGAGAGACCCTTCACTGCTGTGATTCCCTTTGAGGCTCAGTCCTGAAGTCAGGGCCTGGCTTGCCTGAGCACAGGTAACAGTGACACAAGCTAAGATCCCTACTCAACCTGGAACACAAAAACAATCCTGAGGAGAAAGCCCCCTGCTTGGAAAAGCTGCCCTTTTGTCAGCCTCAAAAGCTAAGCTTCATAATTGTTTTAGTGAGGACCATCCCAGCCAAATAATTCAATTGGGCTAATTTTCATCTCCAGTAAGTGGCCTGATGGGAAGCCTGGCCAGCAAGCATCCCTCACAGACTGACTCTGAGCTCACTGAGGTGCCTGGGAACCTCAGCGCTCCACTGCGGTTTAGGTTATTTTTTGTTTTCTTTCTCTTCCCTGTTGTTTTATTTTAGTGATCCCCTCCCCTCATTGGCCCTTTTAATGTATCCCATGCATAGAATGCTGGAGAATCAGGACCTGATTGACCACATGTTGCTGTAATAAGACATGTCACAATTCTGTGTTTAACAGCTTCCAACACACTCCCGCTGTTATTCCCATGACATAGCACACCAGTCCCTCTCTCTTTGAGCAATGATAATATTTGGAGGAACTTCGGCTTAACCACCAGAGAGAGGCAAAGGGCTTCAAGAGTCTTTGTTTGCTTGTTTGTTTTACTTTCAAACATTCCAGTATGTTTCTATTTGTTTAAATAATTTAAAAAAGCAGTTGTTTTATAATGATATTTAATGGCAGGCATTGACTTAAAGAGTCTAAGAATTTTCTTAGAGTTCATGGCAAGAACCCAGCAAGAAGTGATGCAAGTCTAGATTTGAGGTGATAGACATAGGAAATAGAGAGAGTGGGGCATCTTTTTCCTAAGAAGGTTGACTGGATCCAAGGAATAGGGCAAAGCTGACTCCTTGGTGTGTCTGTGATGGAACCAGAAGTGTCAGGCATTGGAGTGGGAATGGTACGGGTAATGGGGTGAAAGATAGAACACTGGCATATTTAAATGAGAATGTCAGTAATAGCTTCATGTTTATGTTGCTGCTGTTACTATATGCTACTGAATCAAGCCAATTCAAAGTAATGCCATACATAGTGGCATCACTGACTGGAACTCACGGTGTCACCTTCCTTTGACCATGGATGTCCCTGCATACCAGCAGACTACACAGAATCTTTGGTAATACTCATTATCAATTTTCATTATAGAATAATATGTGATAAATATACATGCAAAGTACCTAAATATAATATTTCTCAGATTATATGAATACAACAAAAATCATCTTCTTCCTTCCTGCATTTAATGACATTATTATTTACAACAGTATTTGTAACCGAGCAGAAGCCTTTAAAGTTTCTCTCCTTCTTTTCCTTCAATTATTATTTAATTCTCAAAAAAGTATTGAGTATAGGTTCAAACACACTAATTACTACAATATCATGCTGAAGAGCAGAGAATTTGACAAATATGCAACTTTGAAAACCCTGGTAGCAACCAAAGCAGCACATCTGCTTGTAGCAGGTCAGAAATAGCCTTGTGATTTAGAGTATCATAGTAATTGGATAATACTGACACATCAGACCACAGAATATTAGAAGGTTTAAAAAGTAAATTAACAAACAACTATGAGATATAATCTCACCCTTGCAACAACAGCAAAGTTCAAACAACAAAAGCTGACAAGATTGTGGAGAGATTAGAACCCTTATTCAACCCTGGTGGGAGTATAAAATGGTGCAACCACTATGGAAGGCGGTATGATGCTTTCACCAACAGTCAGAAATAGAAACAGCATTTCACCCAGCAATGACACTAATGGAAATATACTCTAAAGAAATCAGAGCTGCTTTCTACGAAGATGGCACTGAAAGCGAAGAAGGAAGCCCCTGCGCCTCCCAAAACTGAAGCCAAAGCAAAGACATTAAAGGCCAAGAAGGCAGTCCTGAAGGGCATCCACAGCCAAAAAAAAAGGAAGATCTGCATGTCACCCACCTTCTGGCGGCCAAAGATGCTGAGACTCCGAAGGTAGCCCAAATACCCCCAGAAGAGCACCCCCAGGAGAAACAAGCTTGACCACTATGCCATCATCAAATTTCCCCTGACCACTGAGTCAGCCATGAAGATAGAAGATAACAACACACTTGTGTTCATTGTAGATATCAAGGCCAACAAGCACCAAATTAAACAAGCTGTAAAGAAGCTCTATGACATTGATGTGGCCAAGGTCAACACTGATTAGGCCTGATGGAGAGAAGAAGGCCTATATTCGACTTGCTCCTGACTATGGTGCTTTGGATGTTGCCAACAAAATTGGGATCATCTAAACTGAGTCCAGCTGGCTAATTTTTAATATAAATTTTTCTCACAAAAAAACAAGAAATCAGAACTGCCACCCAAACAGATATATATGCACACTTATGTTTATTGCTGTGTTAGTCACAGTAGCAAAGAGAAAGGCAACACAAGTGTTCATCAACAAATGACTGGATAGAAAAAGTATGGTATATTAACACAATGGACTACTATGCGGCAATGAAAAACAAGGAACTCATAAAACATTACACAAAATGAGTGACCCTGGAGGACATTATGCTGAGTGAAATATCTCAGTGACATGGGGGACCACCATGGGTGGCTGCAGGGAAACTAGAAAAGAGGAGATAAACAATGAACAATGTATTGGAACAGATGAAGGAAAGAGCTATTTAAAAGGAATATATGATTATGCATTATTTGTATGACAACAGTCCAGAATAAAAGGTGCATTACAAAGTGGACTAGGGAAAGGGTGGAGAGAGGGAAGAAAATGTGCAACAATGAATTAATGGAAACCCACTTTTCTGTAAACTTTTGTTAAAATCATAAGAGAAAAAGTAAATTAATATAGATTTAGCTTTATGAATATTGTTGTTGATTGCCATTGAGTCAGCATGACTCACAGCAGCCCTATGAACGAAAGACTTGAAGCCTTTTGATAATTATAGTTTCTCAAAGTTCATAGAGTTTCCAGAAGCATCTTGTTTAAGAAGCGATGCCACTCCTCCTTCTAATATTAGTGGTTAAAAATTCGGCTTGTGAAAAAATATTTCTGTTGTTATCACTAAATACAGAGATATTTTTATTAAAATAATAAATTTCTGTCAAAATGCTGCATGGAAATGTCCTCTATAGTCATTTAGGCATCACTCCCTTAGACTGTCACTTGGTACGGTGCACACCTCCTCTCCCAGCCTGCTGAGTCACCACTGCCACACATGATGGAACTAAATTCATCATCAAGTAGTGATCGGACCGCTGTGATCCACAGGATTTTCACTAGCTGACTTTCTGAAGCAGACCACCAGTCCGTCTTAGTCTGGAAGCATCAAGGAGACTGTTCAGCACCATGACAACACTCCCATCTCCATGACACACAGGTGGTGGCTGCTCTGGCAGCCTGCTCACAGGTAACCCAGCCCACGTTTCCCAGAGGCAGATGCAAACTCTGTCACCACTGCCCACAGTGGGAGGCTGTTGTTGTTGCTGTGTACCAAAGAGTGGGAACTGACTCATAGCTGACTCTCCAGCTGGCTTTAGGGGGCAGTGTAATCGCAGGGGTGGAGGAGACTGCCCATCTTTCACATGGAGGGGTTAGAGGCTTGTATTCAGGTCTGAGGTTAGAGCTAGGCATTTAGATAAAGGAAACATCTGGCTAGAGTTGATCATTCTGCCATTAGAACGGATGAATTTTCTAAAGAGAAAGTGTAAACAGAAAGAGACTAGGAGGCAGAACAGTCTGAGAGGTAAGAGAAAAGCCAGAAAATGTCACACCTACAACAGGTTCTCCATGATGAGGACCTAAAAGCTCTTCTTAAATCTCTCACGTCTGCATCTCGCTTTGCATTTGTAGAAATTATTATTAGTAACACCTGCAACTATATCATCTGTTAAAGAGATCAAAATAAAAATCATCATTCATAATTTTGCTGAAAATAACATATGTGGGCCTGCATAAGCTTTACGGGTATAGATCCTTTGATTGCAAGCATACTCAATTTCAACTGATTAGGAAATATTGAAACAAGAAAATATCGTATTCTTCAATCTTTCTACTACTAAGAAAGGCTCCAAGAGTCAATGTTCAGCTTCTCCTAACAGTCTCCATGTTCCATATTACACTAGCCTCGTCTTTCCTCAGGTTCTTCACTTGAGAACACCCATCATGGGCATGGCGTGAAATGAGTGCACAATCTTTCTAATTCAGATTTTCGCTTCTTAAATCCTTGGGATATGTTATCAAAAAGACAGAGACTCCAGTATCACTAGAATAAATATAATGAGATTGCAAACGTAAATAAGACCTATGACCAAAACCTGAACGCTTAATATTGGACTCAGAGATTGCAAATACAAAGACTCACAGCTCAGAGACATTCACCTATAATCACTATCGATCATTTTGGGGGTTGTTTTTGTTTGTTTATAACACTGCTTGAAAGTAGAAACAAAAACTGCAAAATACTTCAGCAGTTCTATCTTCAGGTTTAAGAAACAGGATTTTTATTTTTTAAATGTAAGGTTATGCAGATTCACCCAATAAGGCTCAAATTATCTAAATACTTACCCAGATATTTTTAATTTTTTTTATTTTATTATTTTTGTGTGAGTGTACCATCAAATCAGATCTGACTGGTACAGGAGGAGACTGTCCCTCCTTCCCAGGCAGAGCATCTGGTGGATTCAAACCGTGCACCTCCGGGATTGTAGTTGCAGCTCCTTGCCACTAGGCCACGAGAGCTCCCCTTATACTTACCCAGATATTACAAGGGAAATACCCGGTGCCTATGTCCACCAGTCTTCCTTCAAACCATGGGCTTTCCCTTAACATCTACATTAAACATATTGGGAATCAATTTGCCACTTTTTTTCAAGGTGTTAGTCTAAGAATTTCATTGATCAGAGAATGTCTTGATTTTGCACCAAAGGGGAAGGAGAACTGTATGAATTTTTGTTACTTGTCAACTTCTTTTTAAAGTTGAGGCAGGTTTGAAGATCACATCATGATTCATTTGTATGTGTGGAAACAGAAACCAATTCTTAACAATCCCTCTTAAGACTGTGCTCTTATGGGAGCTCTGGTGGCACAGTGGTAAGCAGCTGCACTGCCACCTGAAGGCATGCGGTCCAAATCCAACAGCTGCTCCACATAAGAAGGACAGGCAGTCTCCTTGCACGTGATTAACTTCTGCCTATGAAAACCCACCTGAGAATCAGCTAGGGGTCAGTTCCAAGTCAACGGTATAAAACAACAAGATTGTTCTCATTATTAATAAATCCCAGTGGCTCAAAACACAAGAGACTTCTGGTTTATCCTCTGAGATAAACCACTTTATCCACTTCCTGCCTAAAAAGGTAGAAGACTAAAAGTGATTTACATTTGGGTGCTAAAGTGGGGGGACAAGAGGTATCCTCGTAAGACTTGGATTTGCCATCACTGGGGTGAGGAAAGTAACAGCTTGTCATCTCCAATAACATTGTCAATTGGTGTTTCCTTTCAGTCATGCTGATAAAAAGATCAAAAACGGTCTCAGCAAAGGCAGTAATCTACCTTCAAAGAACAAAACAGGTCAACATTTTCAGTCATGAACGACAAAATCTCTCAAGGAAGTATTCATCCAAGAAGGATTAAGCAAACATGGTGAGATTTTCAAAACCTGGATAAGACAAGATTTAGGTTTCAGAATATTCTTTTTCTCCAGACTTCCAGGGGCACGGAAGGATTATTTCACACAAATATCACAGAAGCAGCATGCCGATGGAGCCGGAAACATGCAGCTGTTGGACTTAGCGCGGTGGCTTTTACTTTCCACCCATTGCTGTTCACATCATGTCCAGAGAGCAGGCATGCTTACTAAGGGCTGGGAGAAGCAGGACTAAGAGAGACAGTAAAGAATCTCCCTCCCTGCACCCTCTGCCCTCAAATAACTTGTGATATCGGGTAACATGACTTCCAGGTATAGAGTTTAATCAGATTGAACAGCCGACTTCTCTCTGAGCTGAGGCTGACCTAGCTATGCCCTGTTCTGTGGTGCCTGTTGCGCTAGAATACATGATCTTAAGATTGTAGCCTGTCCCCTGCTCCCATGTGTTAAACAGGCAACACTCTCTGGGGACAGACTGCACATTTCATCAGTTGAGTAGGAATTCTGGAGCATGGAAATGTCCTAATTTGCTATTGCTGCATCAGCATAATGAGCCAGAGTTAGGTCCTATGGGAGAATAACAACACTTAGCACTTATACACAGTGCTTTTCATCTTCAGGGTCCTTAACCACGTTAGGATGTAACGCTATATTTCTCAGCAAGACAAAGGAGTTCATTTTTAGCCCCTTTATTCCCTTTCTTCCTACCTTTCTACACACACAAACACACACACACACACATACACACACACACACACACTACCAAATTATGAATCTCTCTCCTTCTCAGATGTATATATTCAATTTCTTTTTAAGAAAAAGAATAGAATGTAAAAGGTCAATTAATTTAATCTCCTTTTTCTTTCTCCTTTTTTTTCTTTGCTTTGCTTTCTTCTCATATGAAACTTTCAATCAACTCATCGATTGTCAGACGCTGGAGTCCGTTCAGCATTACCTCTGGAACTGGGGCTCTTATACTTGATTTGACTCGCTCTGGATCACAGAGCTCTAGTGGCTTAGTGGTAAGGAGCTGTGCTGCCAACTCAAAGACATGCAGTTCAAATGCACCAGCTGCTCTGAGGAAGAATAATGAGGAATCTTCCCGTGAGATTTGCCATTTCTGAAAACCCACAAGAGGGTCAGCTGTGAATTCATTCCAACTCAACAGTACACAACAACAACAACATGGATGGATCATGTTCTCCTGCTTTGTCTCTGGCCACTGAGGAAAGCAGAATATTCCACCCTGAGGGATTCTGAAGACCTTTTCCAAGCTCCACACTCAAACTCATCTAGATTCAGGCCTGGCCTAGAAGATGGCATCTAGTCTTACATACTTGAACACCAACCCTAATGACTTAGTGATAAGGTGCTGTGCTGCCAAGTCAAAGGTACATGGTTTGAATTCAACAGCTTCTCAGAGGGAGAAAGGTGAAAAACCTCGTCCTTTGTGATTTACTGCCTCTAAAAACCACTGGAGGGTCAACTATGAGTGGGTTCCAACTCAATGGCACATAACAACAACAGTAACATATGTCTGTAGGAATGTCTGGGTGATGCAAATCGTTCATGTGCTTGGCTATTAATAGAAGGATTGACGGTTCAAGATGACTTTTTAAAAAAATAGAATTTTTTTTTAAATGTCAAGTGACCTATACCACATAAAGCAATAATTAAAGAAACCTCTATGGAGGAAAGATGAAGGTGAAGTACATATGGTTTGACAAAGATAAGCAATATCACTTTTTTTTATTTAAAAAATGGCTTATTGGTAATTGTTCTGGTATGTATCACTTTGAAACATCAGCAAAAGTAACCATAATGTATGTTGAGTATATATGCACATATTGCTGCTGTTGTGGGTCATGAAGTCAGAACTGACTCATTACTGATCCTCCAAAAGGTTTCCAGAGGCAGTAAATCACCCAGAGGAGACTGTCCATCCTTCTCCCACAGAGAGCTGGTGGATTTGAGCCATGGGCCTTTGGATTGCAGCACAGCTTCTTACCACTAGGCTTCCAGAGGATGACAGAGGAGAGGGCAAAATTAAAATCTGTTGTTCACAGAGTTTCTGTGAGTAATAGATGAATCAATAGCCACAAATAACAACATCAATAAGTGTTAATAATTGTATTTTCAATTGCCTATATAGAAATATATGTGTTGGAATCCCATGGATGCATATGCACCTACAGATTGTTAAGTGACATAGAGTCAGCTATGACTCACAAAGTAATATTTTATATCTCAATTTGGTGAGCTGTGTTCAGGGTCTTTAAAAAGCTTGCAAATTACTTTCCAAGATACAACTATGGGCCATATGCACCCAGAGCAAAGAGAAAGAATAAAACCAAAGATTTAAGAAGAAACTAGTTTATAAGGCAAATCTTTCTACATGAACCAGGTAGACAAATTTTTGTTAGGTGCCACTGAGTTGACTAAGACTCATAGTGACCCTATGAACTATGAGTCTGAACCTGCCCTGTCCTGTGCCAGCTTCATCACACATCTCATGTGTGAGTCCATTATTGTTACAGTCACTGTGTCAATCCATCTTGTTGAGGGTCTTCCTCTCTTACACTGACCATCCACCCTTCCAAGCACAATGTCTTTTTCCAAAGACTAGTCTCTCCTAACAACATTGCCAAAGTATGTGGGAGGAAGCATCACCATCCTTCTACATGAATTATGCTCTCGTCTCTTTTTAGAAGGATTAGATGGTGCTCAGTCACATACCATAGACCTAGATATAATGGGAAAGTGTGTGGAACAGTACCTCAAATTCCTAAAACAAAGCAAAAACCTTGACTCACTGTACTAGTGGAGACTAGAAGACTCCCTGATCCTATTGCCCTATGATACTCTTCACACCTTGAACTGAAACCAACTCCTTTAGTAGTAACCTAGTTGCTATGAGTTACAGGTGACTCAACAGCACAAAACCACCACAACAGTCGCTAAATAACAATTTGATAAAAAAAGAGTGCATATCACCCATACATCAGTCATTCTTTTAAAAGATCAGTTATGTGAGGCCAGTAAGTCAATACAAAGATGAAAATGTAAAGGAATAGGAAAGTTCGGTTAATAAAATCAAAACAAGCTGAACTGAAATAATGAGAAAGTTCATGCATTGAGACGAATATAACCAATGTCACTGAACAACTGATGTTGAAATTGCTGAAAGAGAATCCACACTACTGTATAAATCTTCAAAAAGCACAATAAGATAATATCTAACAAAAGCCCTAAACACTATGGAGCACACTTCTACTGTGACACACATGGGTGCCCATGAATCAGTTGACTTGACAGTAACTGACGGTAATAGGTGCATTTGCCCAATTACATCTCCAGGCTGGTCTGCCCTTCCTGAATTACATCCTTCAATGTCCAACCGCCTATCCAGTTTTCCACGTTGTTGTTTTTATGTGCTGTCTGGTTGCCTGTGACTCATAGAAACCCTATGTACGAAAGCCCTAAAAACCTTGCTCTATCCTGTGCCAATCTTATAGTTTCTGACATACCTACCCCCATTACCCCAGTCACTTAATCAAACCATCTCACGGAAGGGCCTTCCTCTCCTGTGCTGTCCCTCCACCCTCCTAGGCATGACGTCCCTCTCCAACTACTGGTCCCTCCTTACAACATGTCCAAAGTATGTCAGAGCTTCAAAATCCTTGCCTCTAAGGAGCAGCTTGGTTTTACCCTCTCTAGGTCAAACCTGTTCATTCTCTTAACAGTCCATTGTATATTCAATATTCTTCTCCAACACCAGAGCTCAAAGGCATCAATTCTTCTTCTATTACCCATAGTCACTGTCCATCTCTCTGATGCATAGCAAGTGACTGCAAAGACCATGGCCTGTATCAGGTGCACCTTACTCTCCAGACTAACATCGTTGCCCTTCAGTACTTTAGAGAGGTCTCTTAACAGCAGATTTTCCCAATGCAACACATCTTTAAATTTCCTGGCTGCTGGTACCAAGAGTGTTGATTGTGAAGCCAAGCAAACTAAAGCTGTTTACAATCTCAATCGCTTCATCATCCATCATGATGCTGCCAATCGGCCCAGTGGTGAGAATCTTTGTTTCTTTGATGTTGAGCTTCAATCTATATTGAAGGCTGCAGTCCTTGACCTTCTGCAGGAGGCACTTCAGGTTCTCCTCTGTTTTAGCAAGCAGGGTTGTGTCACCTAATTCCCTATTATTTCTTCTAACCGCTTCTTCCCACAGACAACTATCTTTCCAATTGCTCAGGACTAAAAGCTGGATCCATTCCTTTTTTTTTTTTTAAAAAGTTCTGTTTTGTTTTACTAATTTTGTAATGGGTGCTGCAACTGGGTGAGTTTTGACTCAGAGCAGCCCCGTATACAACAGAACAAAATTGTCTAGTTCTGCAAAATGTTTGCAATGGTTACGATGCTTGATTTCATTGTTGTAGTCACTTTGTTAATTCTTCTCATTGAGGTGCCTTCCCATTTCTGATGACTCTCTAATGTGCTAAGAATTATATTATTGTCTAATGACTGGCCCCACCTTATATCCAAAGTATGTGAGGCATAGTTTAATAATTGTTGTTTCTAATGAAAAAGAATTCATTCTTGATTCTATTTTTTCATTACTCCTCACATTAAAACCATGAGAAAAATCTGCTGATTCTATACCTCCAAAATAAATTGCACAATTTAACAACTCCCTGCTTCTCCACCTTAGTCTCATCTTTCTGATTTCTTTCAATATCCTTTATCCCCCCTTCAATATCCTAATTAATGATCCTCCTCTTCTGCCAGTGTCCTCCAACTAGTAATATTCAACTCAGCGGCCAAAAGAAATATTCTAAGGTATGAGCATGCTCTTATCATTCTTGCAATCCACATTGTCCAGTGGTTCCTCATCTTACCAGCAGTAAAGGCCAAAGTCTAGAAAGGCCCCATCAATGTCTCTTTCTTCCCATATGCAGCTCACTAGCCTTCAGCCAAACAGGTCAGTGCAATTCTGCAAACATTGGGTAACAGGTTGTTTCGAAGTCTTTACATTAGCTCCACTTGGACCATTCTTCTTCCAGATATGTTCCTAGTTTAGGCCTTTTTCTACCAGCCGACTATCCACTTAATAGCAATACCACTAATCATCATGTGATGGTATACAAGTTTTTACTAGTTTGTTTGTCTTGCTCATTAGTGGTAAGCCTCAGAAAGCTTTCAATAAAAATTCATTGCTGGCTTTTCGGCTTTCGGCTCAGAGGAGGCCTCGGTGCAACTTTCTTCGGTTGTCCTGCATCTGGGTTCATCCAACACCAGCCGTCTCCGCCATGCTGCCAAGTTCGACCCCAACGAGATAAAAGTCGTGTACCTGAGGTGTACCGGTGGGGAAGTCAGTGCCACTTCCGCTCTGGCCCCCAAGATCGGCCCCCTGGGTCTGTCTCCAAAAAAGGTTGGTGTTGGCATTGCCAAGGCCACCGGTGACTGGAAGGGACTAAGGATTACAGTGAAACTGACGATTCAGAACAGACAGGCCCAGATTGAAGCGGTGCCTTCTGCCTCTGCCCTGATCATCAAAGCCCTAAAGGAACCACCCAGAGACAGAAAGAAGCAGAAAAATATTAAGCACAGTGGAAATATAACTTTTGATGAGATTGTTGGCATTGCCCGGCAGATGCGACACCAGTCTTTAGCCAGAGAACTCTCTGGAATTATTAAAGAGATCCTGGGAACTGCCCAATCTGTGGGCTGCAATGCTGATGGCCGTCACCCTCATGACATCATAGAAGACATCAAGAGTGGTGCTGTGGAATGCCCAGCTAGCTAAGGAACTACAGATGAAAATATTTCAATAAAGGATCATTTGTTTAAAAAAAATAAAATATTCATTGCTGAGGAGACAGAACTTCTCCTCTGATCCTTGATCATATTTTAGGAGACTGTAAATCACACAGGAAGAGATTGCCCCTCTTTCCTCTGTGGAGCAGCTGGTGGATTCAAACCACCAGAAAGGTTTTCTGCCTTTGAGTTAGCACCACAACTACCTACAGACTACACCACCAGAGCTCACACTACACTATTCCAGAATCTGGACTTCATGACGAAGAATGTGGCATTAGGATCAGAGGAAGACTCACCAAAACCCTGCATTATGCAGATGACCTTGCTTGCAGAAAGCAAGGAGGACTTAAAATGCTTGCTGTAGAAGATCAAAGACCATACCTTTCAGTGTGGATCACACCTGGATAGCCAGAAAACAACATCTCCTTTAGATTTGGCTTCCTGATGTTCCAGTGCAACCTTTAGAGTCTCTTCTGACGTCCATTTCAGTTTTTTCTTTCTTCTCTGTATTTATTATGACTTTTTGCTTTCTTCATGGATGATATTCTTGATATCATCCCACAACCAATCTGACCTTCAATCATTGGTGTGCAATGCCTCAAACCTTTTCTTAAGATGATCATGAAATTGCAATGGAACTGATTCAAGATCATATCTTGGTTCATGTGAACTTATTCTAATTTTCTTCGGCCTCAATTTGAGCTTGCATATGTGTAATTGATGATCTGACCCACAGTCGGCCTCTGGCCTACTTTTTACTGCTCATATTGAGCTTCTCCAACAATTTCTTCCACGAATGTAGTAAATCTGATTCCTATGCAGGCCACTGAGTGAAATCCATGTATAATCTTTTATAAAAAGTATTTGCAATGAATAAATCATTGTAAATGCACAATTCAATCATTCTATTTCCAGCCTCATTTCTATCACAAAGCCCATATTTTCCAACTACTGTTCCTTCTTCATTGTTCCCTACTTTTGCATTTTAGTCACCATTTATCATTAACACATCTTGTTTCCATGTTTGGTCAATTTCAGACTGCAAAATTTGGTAAAAATTCTCAATTTTTTTCCTCTTTGGCACTGGAACATATGTTGTTGTTATGTGCCGTCGAGTCGCTTGAGACTCATAGTGTGACCCTATGTACAAGAGCCCTAAACTCTGCTCTGTCCTGTGCCAATCGCACTGTCTCTGACACTCCCATCCCGATTATCCCAGCCACTGAATCAATCCACCTCATAGAGGGCCTTCCCCTCCTGAGATGTCCCTCCACCCTCCCAAGCATGATGTTCTTCTTCAAGGACCGGTCTGTCCCCACAACATGTCCAAAGTATGTTAGACGGAGCCTCAGAATCTTTGCCTTGAATAAAAGTCATGTTAATGGTCTTCCTTGAGCTGAAGAGACTATTTCAAAGGGCTGCTCAGGAGGACAAAACAAAGTAATATAATGGAATGTGCAGAGAGACAGAATTGGAGAATAAAAAGGAAATAACTCACTCCACATTTCTCAAGCTGAAAGAACTTAAAAACAAATTTATGTCTCATGTCACAATATTGAAAGATGCTATGAGCAATGTATTGAATGACCCAGAAAGCATCAAAAGAAGATGGAGGGAATACAGAGAGTCACTATACCAGAAAGAACTGATTGGCACTGAAAAATTTCAGGAAGTACCATGTGAACAGGAGCCAACATTAATTAAAGAGGAAGTGGAAGCTGCATCAAAGGCATTGTCATAAAATGAGGCCCCAGGAATCTAGGGGATACCAATTGACTTGTTTCATGTACTCACTAGTCTATGCCAGGAAATTTGGAGGATGGCTGTCTGCCAATGGATTGACAGAGGTCAATATTTGTTCCTATTCCCAAGAAAGGTAATCCAACTGGATGTGGAAACTAGTGAACAATATCACATGCAAGTAAAATACTATTGAAAATCATTTAAAAATGGCTGGAACAGTACATAGATAGGGAATTTCCGGAAGTTCAAATAGGATTTAGAAGAGGCCCTGACACCAGAAATATCATTGTTGATGTCAGATGAATCAGGGCTAAAAGTAAAGAATACCAGTAGAATGTCTATTTGTGCTTTACTGACTATGTGAAGGCATTTGACTGTATGGATCATGACAAGCTGTGGCTAACATTGAAAAGAACTGAAATTCCAGATAACTTGACTGGGCTTATAAGGAACCTATATCTGGATTAGGCGGCTATTATGTAATCAGAGCAGGGGAGCACTGCATGGTTTGGAATTGGGAAGGGAGTGCATCAGGGATGTATTCTGTATCCATACTTGATCAGTCTATATGCTGGGCAAATTATCCAAGAAGCTGGACTCTATGAAGAGGAGTGTGGCATCAGGACTGGAGGGAGTATCATCAATAACCTGTGTTATATAGACAACATAACCTTGCTTGCTGAAAGTAAGGAGGATTTGAAGCACTTGTTGCAAAATATCAAGGAATGCAGCCTTTAGTATGGATTTGGTTTCAATATCAAGAAAACAAAGATTCTTACCACTGGACCAATAGGCTATGTCATGATGGATAGAGAGGAGACTGAAATTGTCAACAGCTTCACCTTGCTTGGATCCAAAATTAACACCCTTGATACCAGCAGTCAGGAAATAAAAAGATGCACTGCCATGGGGAAACCTGCAGTTAGGAACCTTTTCAAATTATTGAGGAGTAGTGATATCAGTTTGAGGAGTAAGGTGTATCTGATTCAGACCATGGTCTTTCCAATTACTAGCTATGCATCTGAGACTTGGACAATGAATAAAGATAACAGAAAAAAAAATGATGCCATTGAGCCGTGGTGTTGGAGAAGAGCACTAAATATTCCTTGGTGGCCAAGAAAACTAATAGATATGTCTTGGAAAGGGTGCATACTCTGGACATATTGCTCGGAAATGCTATTCCTTAGAGAAGGACATCATATTGGGAATGGTGGAGGGTAGGCAAGGGAGTCGAAGATCTTCAACCAGGTGGATTGACAAGATGACTGCTGCAGTGGGCTCTTGTGTGTCAGGAAGTGTGAGGATGGAACAGGACACAACTGATTTCAGATCTTTTGTTCATAGGATCACTATGAGCTGTACTCAACTCGATGGCACTTAATAACAACAACAACATCCAGGGAAAAAAAAATCATCATTAGGAAAATAGGAAACATCATGATAAATGGAAAAAAGACTGACATTTTCAACGATTTCATCTTACCTGGATCCATAATTAACATCAACAGTTCCAGAAGTCAAGAGATCAAAAGATGTGTTGCATTGAGAGAATCTGCTGTCAATGACCACTCCAAAAGAGCAAAACTGTCAGCTTAAAGGCTAAGGTACACTAGATCCAAGTCATGGTCATTCCAATTACTTTCTATACATCTGAAAGTTGGACTAAGGACAATAAAAGAATAAATGCCTATAAGTTGTGGTGTTGAAGAAGAGTACTGAATGTCCTATGCACTGACAAAAGAACAAACAAATGTGTCTCAGAGAAAGTCCAACCACGGTGCTTCTTAAAGGCAACACACTTTGGGCATGTTGATAAGAGAATTCAGTCCTTGGAGAAGGAAAGCATGATGGGAAAGGGGGAGGGTCAGTGTAAGAGATTAAGACCTTCAGCAAATGGACTGGCCCAGTATGAAAACAGGTTCAAGTATATCAGGTAATGAGAATGGTACAGGATAGATTAGCGTTCAAACCCATAGCGTTACTATGAGTCAAAGTTGACTAAATGGTGCATAAAAACAACAGTTGCTCTTTAATAGAATTTTTCAGATCAATCTGCAATGAGAAATTTAAAATGGTAGATTGAGGACCAGATAATCTTTCCAATTATCTTTGTACAACATCTTAGAGCAAGAATCTTTCTAAAGCAAGTTCTCCAGTTCATTAATCCACTTTTTACTTTACTAAATCCATGCAAAAAAAATTAGAAGAAAGTTGGAAAGAAAAAGAAAATTGTATCCAAATTTGAAGTCAAAGAAGAGTGGAGCAGATAACACTCAAGAATAATAAGGAATGGGTTAATTAAGGAGTTCAGGTTTCTATTTTTCAAACAGAAGGAACATAATTGACGCAGTAGCTATAAGTGTAGTGTATCAAGATACTGGGTTTTGTTATTATTGTTGTAGAGAAAAACATGATTCAAATGCCAGGTGGAAGTATGCTGAAAACTTGAGCAGCATCTTCTTCTATTCCTCATTCCCTGACTAGTGGCTTCCAAAGAATTGCGAGTGCAGAAGGCAACAATCCAGCTCGCTTTCATGCTGGATGAGTTATCATTTAGTTGCCATTCTGGATGAGGTACCACAGAATTACCATTTCTCTCATGAGGCTATGGCAACTAACACTGAACTGGCTCCTCTGGTCTGAACAAAATAAGAACAAAAAAATCCTAAGAGCATTGGCTATGTCCAGCTTCAGTGCATGAAAGTAGGATTGGGATATGAGATCATGGTCTCCTGAGAAACCATTTCCAACCTATGGGAGATACTGGCTATAATATTTCCCTTACTCCATACTCATCTCCAAATTATCCCATACCTATGAGTAATACTGAAGAGAAAGAAATAACTATATGTCCACCATTGCACTAGATGCCTTTCTCAACTTTGACTAATTATTTCAATCTTTCAAATTTAATTATTTATGCTCTTTCTCAACCCAAAAGCAATTTAAAGAAACTCACAAAAACAAATACCGTGAAAATATTTTTCAAGTTAAAAATCAGGACCAGAGAAAATATAAATGAGAACTGAAAGTTTAGTCCAAGAAAGAAAGTAAAATATGCTCATCACAGTTTTCTAAAAAGTTCTCAATGTTAAGCAGAAAATTTGGCTTCATGTTACCTAGCAGTCAAAGCAAAAAGAGAAACAGAACCAATTACATGACACTCAGTGTCCGTGAGGAGAAAATATTTCAGTTCCTCAAGGGAGGCAAACCATTTCCTGGAATTCAGATGTGTAATTTATGTTGAAGATCATGAATGTGGTGGGGAACGTTTTACCCACGACTGCTCTTAGTAAAAATATCTGTAGAAAATCATAGGCATCTCAATTGCCATCAGGTTGATTCTGACTGGTGGCAAACTCATGCGTATCAGAGTGGAACTCTGTGATCTAGTAAGTTTTTATAAGTAGGTCTGTCACCAGACCTTTCTTCCAGGGTGCATCTGGCTGAACTTGATCTTACAGGCCTTTGTGAGCAGCCAAGCATGTTAACTCTTTACACCACCAAGGAATATCTAAGTTAAAACCTCCCTATCAGAAATGAGTACATTCTAGTGGCTTAGCCTGAATGGAGTTGCATTACTAACCAACAGTGGGGCCTCTCTGGCATTTTAAATCTCAACGGGAGAAAGATGGACAAGCTCTTCTCATGCAATTTATAGCCTTGGACAGGTGGTGGAGGGTCAGCAATGAGTCATTTCTAACTGCAGAACAATGAGTGTAATGAGTTTTCATCAGAGATGAAGACAATATTAACCACATCTTTCTTAAGGTTTAGCTTATCCAAGAAGCCAACTTTTAACTTTTTGGGAAATTAAGAAGCTATCCTCTTAAATAGTCCCTGTATATAGGCCTATCCATCTGCAGAGACCAGCTAAATGTATAATTATTCAAACACCTGAAATTTCCAAATAAGAATTTTTAGGTTCTTTCTTACTTCTTGTTGGTTATTATTAAAATTATTACTAGTATTATTATTATTATTATCATCATCATCATTAGTGGTGGTGGTTTTTTATTTTAATCTGTTCCTACTACAAGAAGATAAAGTGCACATGTCTTTTTATTGGCACGGTATTTTTTTAAACCCTTTTAAGGATGTTGTTGTTGTTAAGTGCCATGAGTCGCAGGTGACTCATAGCAACCCTATGAAGGAGAGTCCTCAACGCTTGAGTGCCTTTCATCCTCTCTCCAGGTTCATAGAGTTTCTGGAGGCAAGCTATTACAGAAGTGGAGTAAATTTGTTTTGTTTTGTTATAGGTATTTCATTTTACTAGGGGGAAGGAGATTAACTCTAAAAAACAAACAAGTTGTAAATAAAATCTATCGATTAGGATTTTATAACCTCATTGAAACTTTCACCCATTTTCATGATTTTTCCTAAAAGCAGCTCAGACTGAGCTAAAAGCCCATGACTATTACGATGTGAGAACGTGACATAGTTAAGCTGGTGATGGGGAATTATTATAATTCACATAGGAGATGATTCATAGGTTTTGAAACACTCAGGAACCATCAGAGCCTTTTAACATTTCCTTCTGGATGAACAGCTGGGATATCAGAATTCTTCACTAACTAGCTGATCCTCCCTGTAAAATGATTTTCAAACTCCAGCACTACATTAAGTCAAAAGCTGAAAATAGTCTGAAGAAGTATATGAAATGGATCTCCAACATTTTTAAGAACAACAACAACAAAAAATTTCTTAACTGTAGCTAACACATTTGTCACAACAATAGCTGTTCAGTAGTATGACCAGAACATGCAAGCTTGACAGACAACTAGCAGGAAGACTGTGGTAAACAGAGAGCTAAAGTGTGGGCTTGGATCAGAAGAAATCCCTTCTTTCGTCACTACGATGATGATCCTGTTCTTTTTCCCTTGACGATTCTTTCCTGCACTTACCAGCCATGTAAGACTGGTCATTAAAGACCATTTGATCCAGTAATCCCATTAGTAGGCAGACATTCCAAGGGGAAAAAGTTCTAAAATAAATAGACCCATGTACACCCGTGTTCCCTACAGCATTATTCACAATAACAAAAAGATGAGAACAACTCAACTGCCTATCAGCAGCTGAATGACTCAATGAACACACACTGGGATGCCATGAAACATTAAAGAATAATGAAGACTTTACAAAACACCACTAAGCATGAGTTAATTCAGAGAACATTTTGCTGAGTGAAACAAGACAGTTACAAAAGGACAAATACGTCCTTGTAAAAAGCTAAAGAAAGACTTATACAGAGAAAGAAATATTCTTTAAAAGTTAACCAGGGATGAGAGAGGAAAGAGAGAGGAGGAAAAATCAACAACTGAAACAAACTCGCTGTGGTCAAGTCAATTCTGACTCATGGTGATCCCCTATCAGGTCTCCCAGACTATAAATCTGATCCAGAACTGCAAGATCATAGTCTCTGCGGACATCAAGACCATTTGACATAACACAGTCCACATAACAATTGCCATAAGAAAGTCTATGTTCCGTGTCTTATTTTACTGAGTAGTAAAATGAAGTCTTACAAGCTTGCAAGAAGCCATCTATGGTGAACTACTGGTCTCTCAATTCAGAATAAATAAAAGACACAGAAAATTAGGGCAAAAGACAAATGTACTGTGCAGCTCTCAAGATCAGAAAAACTAAAAGGTGCTCAGATACCATTTCTGACCACTCTAAAAGGTATCATAGTAGAAGGTCGTGGATAGAGTAGGAGAAAAATGTGACACAAAACTCAAAATCAGACAGATGACCCAGTTTACTGCTCTGATAGAGACTAGAGGAACCCCTGAGACAACGGCCCTTATTTACCCTTCATGTCTGGAACTAATCTAACCCCAGTGGTTTAACTTTCACACAACAACAAACGCCTTTAAAATGAACAATTGGACCAGGGATGTATCCCTTAGAACAACTTACCATATTAGACCAAAAGGGTAGTATTTAGTGAGGGATGAAAATCAGAAGTAGGTGAGAAGTAGAATAAAGGATTAAAAGAACCAAGACTCACAGGGAAGAAGTAAGAAGAGTGTGGTCACACTCTAAGTATAATCATTCATGTCATCAGTTAAAATACGTGCAAGTGATTGAATGGCAAACCAATTTGTACTGTGAACTTTCACTCAAAACTGCAATAACATAAGCTATTCTAGAGTCAATAAAAAAAAAGATTATTAAGTATTTAGTAAAGTTTGAAACAACTGGTTTTGCAAAGAAAAATCTGGAAGTATATGTAGGTCAAGAACGTGAGTCAAGGAATCAGGTACTTTCTTCTTTTGCTTGAATTTCATATTTTAGGTGCCTATTTTTCCAAGTTTTATTTAGCATTAGATGCTATCAAAATCAGAAGCTGAGTGTCTTTATTTAGACCAAACTCACTCAGCAAGTGATTCAGTTCCAACTTTTATCAATCCCCTCAGGGCAGAGCAGAATCCTCCCATAGGGCTTCAAAAGCTGTTAATGTTACAGAAGCATATTGTTACTTCTTTGGTAAAACAGCTGGTGGATTCAAACTACTAATCTTTTAGTTAGCAGTGCAGCACCACCAGGGCTCTGAAACATTAGGCAATGCTCGAAAATGCATGGATGATACAAGCTCATACCATCTGCAGCACCACCTCCTTTCTGAACAAAGGCTCCTAACAGTGTCAGAGGCTGCGTCTCTCCAGGGGTCATTCAAGCTAACCTACCCGCTTGCTGCTCTCCTCTTCCTGGGCTTTCCTGAACTCGTGCTCCAGGGAACAGTCCAACTCGTTGAAGAGGCCCACTTCCTCACAATTTTTCAGGAATCTTGTTGGAGTTGGCGTCTGATCTGAAAACAGAGACCAAATGATGATAAATGGGATCTTCTGCTCAGAAGTCAGTAGCAAGCAAGACTTCCAAGCTCACCAATCCCTTCCTCTTGTCTTTAAATAAAATGCAGGCCAGCCATCCGAGAAGCCCTAACCATACAAAGGTTAAGTAGTTGGTTGATAACTAAAAGTCAGCTGTTTGAACCCACCAGCCACCACTCCATGATAGAGAAGACCTACTACCACAAAGATTGGCTTTGGGAACCCTCCGGGCAGTTCTATCCTGTCAGAGGTTCCGCAGGCATTAGAATTGACTCCACAGTCCACAACAACTAGCTATCCATAGTCTTCTAACACTTTAAATTAAACAAGAATGTGGAAGGAAATTAAATTGTAAATTGTAAAAAAAGAAATAAAATGTGTGGAAGGTGGATGTATGTGTGAGTTCTCCAAATCTTTTCTGGACTGAATTATAGGAGGACTCGCCATTTACTTTCCCAATTAGACTGTATTGTTTAAGAATACATTATACAGTGTGGCATGGCTTAAAAAAAATCAAAATTGGGGAAATTATTTCACTGAAGTTGGATTTTTAGAAAAATCTACTGAACCCATTTATACATGAATTCAGGGGACTTATAGCATTCAAAAAGAAACAAATAAGCATGCTAATCCCTTTTTTTCCTGGAAAGAAAAATTTAACAGTTCTGCTTCTAATTCTGAAAGTCACACAAGGATGATAAAAGTTTCCATGTCAAATGCTTGCAGCTCTCATTATTTTGTTTTTTTCTTCTTTACTATAGTAAAAAGAAAGTTGAGGCCAAAGAAAATTAAAATAAGTCCATAGGAACCAAGATAGGATCTTGAATCTATTTCATCTGAATTTCAAAAGTATTTTAGGAATAGGTTTGAGGCACTGAATGCCAATGATCAAAGACCAGATGAGTTGTAGGATGATTCCAAAGTACCATCCATGAAGAAAGCATGGAAAAAGTCATAAAAAAACAGAGGAGAAAGAAAAAATCTAAATGGGTGTCAGAAGAAACACTGAAAATTGCACTGGAGCGTTGAGAAGTCAAAACAAAAGGAAAATATGCCAAAGTAAAAGAGCTGAACAAAATATTTCGAAGAGCAGCTCAGGAGGACAAAGTATTATAATGGAATGTGCAGAGAACTGGATTGGAGAATAAAAGGGGGGGAGTTCACTCTGCATTTCTCAAGCTGAAAGAACTGGAAAACTAATTTAAGCCTCGAGTCACAATATTGAAAGATGCTATGGGCAATATATTGAAAGACCCAGAAAGCATCAAAAGAAGATGGAGAAATACACAGAGTCACCGTAACAGAAAGAACTGATTAGCACTGAAAAATTTCAGCAAGTACCATATGAAAAGGAGCCAGTGGTCATGAAAAAGGAAGTGGAAGCAGCATTGAAGGCATTGGTAAAAAATAAAGGTCCATGAATCAATGGGACACCAATGAACTTATTTCAACTAACAGATGAAGCCTTGGATGCATTCACCAGTCTATGCCAGGAAATTTGGAGGATGGCTGTCTGGCCAAAACGGATTGAAAGGTGTCCATATTTCTTCCCATTCCCAAGAAAGATGATCCAACTGAATGTGGAAACTATCAAACAACATCATTAATATCACATGCAAGCAAAATACTGCTGAAGATCATTCAAACATGGGCGGAAGTACATAGACAGGGAACTTCCAGAAGTTCAAGCAGGATTTAGAAGTGGCTGTGGCACCAGGGACATCATTGTTGATGCCAGATGCATCCTGGCTGAAAGTAAAGAATACCAGAAGAATGACTGTTTGTGCTTTATTGACTATGCAAAGTCATTTGACTGTGTGGATCATAATAAGTTGTGGCTGACATTGAGAAGAATGGGAGCCCCAGAGAGCTTAATCGTGCTCATGGGAAACCTATACTTGGACCAAGAGGCTGTTAGGCAAACAGAGCAGGGAAGCACTGCATGGGTTGGAATTGGGAAGGGTTTGCATTAGGGTTGTATTCTCTTTCCATACCTACTCAGTCTATATGCTGAGCAAATTATTCGAGAGGCTGGGCTCTATAAAAAGGAGTGCGGCATCAGTATTGGAGAGAGATTGGCTCATCAATAACCTGTATTATGCAGATGATACAACTTTCTTGTTCAAAGTGAGAGGGACTTGAAGCACTTGTTGTAGAAGATCAAGGAATGCAACCTTCGTTATGGATTGCATCTCAGTGTCAAGAAAACAAAGATTCTTACCATTGGACTGATAGGCATTGTCATGATGGATGTAGAGGAGATTGAAACTGTCAATAGCTTTATCTTACTTGGATTCACAATTAACACCCATGATACCAGCAGTCAGGAAATAGGAGATGGATTGCACTGGGAAAATCTGCAGTTCAGGAGCTATACATCTGCATTATTCCTAACAATGTCTATGGCAGATGTTTAGAAAAACATCAAACTCATTGCTGTTGTGTCTGAATTGAACCATAGCTGACTCTCTAGCAGGGTTTTGGAGGTTATAATTGCATTCTTGGAGGAGATTGTTCATCTTTCTCCCATGAAGCCACTGGTAATTTAAATAACCTTTGGGTTAGCAGTGCCACTCCTTAGGGCTAGGTCATCAGAGCTATAACTAGTAGTGAGGCAGACACTACTACTGATTAAAATGCTTGTCTGGCTTGATTACACTGAGCTGCAAAGCCTCTTTCCACATAAAATCTTAAACTGCCATCTCAACTAACTGTAGGATATACTCAAGTTCATATCCATTTTTTATGTTCACATTCTCGCTACACAAAATAAGAAGCTAGAATTAAATGTTTAGTAACCCAGATTGTCCACTAAGCTTCAAAGAATAGCTTAAGATACAAAGCTCAAAATGGCTTGACACACTCATTTGATCTCTTCTTTAGAAGCAATGATTTCTTGATTCTGGTATGAGCAAGAACTTTGGGTAAGATGCTAGGAGGAACTATTCCTTCGAAAGGGACATTATACTTAGAAAGGTGGAGAGAGAGTTAGCAAAAGAGAAGACAACCCTCCATGAGATGCACTGACACAAGGACTTGGATTTGTCAGAGGTATTGAACATGGCACAGGCTAGGACAGAGTTCAGATCTATTATCTATACAGTCATTATGAGTTATACTTGACAGACATGACATAACAACATAACATAACATAACATAACAACATAACATAACATAATAACATAACATAACATAACATAACATAACATAACATAACATAACATAACATAACATAACATAACAACATAACATAAAACTACCAAAAGCGAAGGCTGGTGGCCTACTGGTAAGAAATTGGGCTCCAATCTCAAAGGCACATGGTTCAAATCAAACCTGTAGCTGGAGTCAACCTTGACTCACAGCGAGCCTGTGGGATAGAGTAGAGCTACCTCGGATGATTTCCAAGACTGAATCTTCACAGAATGCCACATCTTTCTCCTGGGGAGTAGTTGGTGGGTTCAAACCACCAAACACATGGTGCTTAATCACTGCTCCTTTAACACCTACCACCAATTGCCATAAACGGGAGCCAAAAGGGAAGCTGTACAAGAAGAAGGCTTGCTAAGGTGGGGGTACTGGGAACAGAGTTGACTGACATGTGTTCCTGGCACTATGGAGCCAGAACTATGGTATTTGGCTTGATGTACAAAGATGCCCTGTAATCAGAGATGAATCATCACCCAGAGTGGTCCAATGTGCACCACAAGATTCAGATAATTTACATGACTGTGGTAGACTGACCAAAAGGGATGCAACACTGACCAGGTTTATTGAAAAGGTAGCTGCTTTGGGTGTCATTGTTATGTGCTGTCAAGTGATCTACATCTTATAGCAACCCTATGTACAAAAGCTCTGAACCCTGCTCTATCCTAAGTCAACCTCATTGTCTCCAACACACCTACCTCCATTACTCCTGTCACTGAGTCAATCCATCCCATCTAGTGTCTTCCTCTCTTGCACTGTATCTCCATCCTCCCAAGCATAACTCCCCTCTCTAAGGACTGGTCCCTCCTTACAACATGCCCAAATTTGTCAGATGGAGCTTCAGAATCCTTGCCTCCAAGGAGTAGTCTGGTTTCTTCCTCTCTAGCACAAACCTGTTTGTTCTCTTAGCAGTCCATGGTATATTCAATACTCTTCTCCAGCACTACAGCTCAAAAGCATCAACTCTCCTTCTGTTATCCCTAGACATTGTTCAGCTTTCTGATACATAGCATGTAATTGTGAAGACCATGGCCTGGATAAGGTGCAGATGTCTCCAGATGACATCGTTGCTCTTCCGTTCTCTGGAGATGTCCCTGAAAGCAGACTTTTCCAGTGCAATTTTGCTGAAATACGTCAATTGGTATTCCATCAATTCTTGGGTCTTTATTTTTTTGGCCAAGTCCTTCAGAGCAGCCTGCATTTCCTCCTTCATCACCACTATCTCTTGACCATATGTTGTTTCTTGAAATTCTCTTGTGTCACCCAATTCTTTTTGGTACAATGACTCTGTGTACTCATTCCATCAGCTTTTAATGCTTCTTGAATCATTCAATATTCTGCCCATAGCATCCTTAAGCATTGCAACTCATGGCTTGAATGTATTCTTTAGTTCAGCTTAAGAAATGCTGAGCAAGTTTGGCCCTTTTCCTTTCTGACTCCAGCTCCTTGCACATTTCATTATAATATTCTGCCTTGTCTTCCTGAGCAGCCCTTTGAAATCTTCTCGTCAGCTCCTGAACGTCTTGATTTCTTCCCTTTGCTTTGGCTTATCGGTGCTCTAGTGCAATATTCAGAGTCTCTTCTGACATCCATTTTGATCTTTTCTTCTTCCTTCTCAGTAATTACGTTTTTGCATTCTTCGTGAATGATATTCTTGATATCTTCCCACAGCTTATCTGGTCTTCATTCATTAGTGTTCAAGGCCTCAAACCTATTCCTGAGTTGATTTTTTAATTCATGGGTGATAGATTCAGGGTCAAATTCTGAGTCCTGCGGATATGATTTAATCTTCTTTAGTTTTAATTTGAACTGCATATGAGCAGTTGATGGTCTGTTCCACAATCAGCACGTGGGCTAGTTTTTACTGCTTATATTGAACTTCTCCAACAATTCCTTCCACAGATGTAATCAATCTGATTCCTGTGCATCTCATCAGGTGAAATCTATGTGTATAGCCTGCATTTATGTTTCTTATAAAAGGTATTTTCTATAAATAAATCATTGATTCTACAGAATTCTATCATTCTATCCACAGACTCATTTCTGTCACCGAGTCCATATTTTCCAACTACTGATCCTTCTTCCTGATTCCCAACTTGTACTCCAGTCACCCCTTATTACTAAAGCATCTTGGTTGCGTGTTCATTCAGTCAATTTCTGACTGTAACAGTTGACAGAAATCATCTATTTCCTCCTCTTTGGCTCTGGTTGTAGGTGCATAAATTTGAATGACAGTGGTATTAACAGGTCTTCCTTGTATGAATATGTTTATTATCCTGTCACTCACAGTATGTGCTTATAAAAACCCACCTACCCATTACCATCAGGTTGAATTTTGCTCATAGGCACTAAATTGGGTTTGGTTAGCACCTCAACTTACTATACACTATGCCACCAGTCTCCCCTGTGTTTATAAAAGACAAAATTAATATTTATGCAGCATTCATAGTATACAAACATCTTCACATAGTCTAGATCTTATAAGAGCCTCTGTGGTAAAGAGAGAGGTTATGATTTTAGAAATGGAGACACATCATCTGAGCAATGCTAAGTGCCTTCCACATGGTCTCAAACAATCCTTAATCATTTTGGCACACCTAATCCTATTTTGTAGTCCCTGGGTAGCCACTTCTGGGGGGGAAATGAATTAAATCAATCACTGAAACTCTTATGGAGCACCATCCTACCCTGACACACATTAGCTCACCAAAGCTCAAAATTGACTCAAGGGCATATTTTGCTTTGTTTTGGGACCTTTGGGGGCTTTTTAGATCTTGTTTTACCTTCCAACCTGATTCGTTCTCAGTCTGAATCCACCTATTCTTTGACTTTTCTCACCATTCAAAGAGCTCTGTTGCACGTATAGAGGCAATATTAATGACACTGAAGTCCAGATTTGAAAATGGCATGGTATGGGGCAAGCTGCCCACATTCTCTGGACCTTATATCCCTCATTATTATTTCTTAAGTGCTATAATTCTGTAAATTATAAAATTACTACTCCGATGTTTTGGCTTCAAAAGCCATTTTTAGTACTTAGCAATATACACTGCCATTCAAATGATAGCCAAATGGTTGGAAATTGGTGATTAGCTCTGAAGGAAAGACTAGATATACAGAATAAGGGAGCTATGTGGTGGAGATAATCATTAAGTCACGACAGTGGATGAATTTTCTATGCAGAAGGTGTAAATCACAAGATTCAAAGAAGAAAGTCATGCTGGGAAAGTTAAAAGATCAACGAAAGAAAGATTTCAATGATTGGAACAATGTGTTTGAGCAAATAGAGATCTTGAGAGTGATGCAGGTTAAGACAAGGTTCAGATCTGCTGTTCCTAGGGTTATATAGCCATTAGGTGGCTAGATAGCACTTAACAACAACAGTGTCAGAGTGGAAATAAAAGGATGTGTGTGTACACTCGCGTGCATATGCATATGTGCCAAATATAACAGTAATTGAGTGGTTACTCAGGCCAGACACAGTGCTTAAATCAACTATATTGGGTAACGTTTCTTTTCCCTTTTAACTTGTGGAGGAATTGAAACTCAATCAAGGAGCTTAAGTCACATAATTTATTGATAATAGACAATCTTGAAAATTCACAGCTTTTTAAAATATCTTGCAGTCATTTCTATGTCTCATGCCACAGACTTGCATGGTGATCCTACCAACTCTCTACCATCCTGAAGGTACATTCTTGCCACTGCAAAAGCTGTGAAACCATCACATGTTGTTGTTGTTGTTGTTTTGTACTATCATGGTAATTCCAGCTCCTGGAGACTCCATGAGTTAGAGAGCAGAACCTGTGTTCTACCCCCATGTGTCCCTTAAGGGGTTTGTGGGTGTAATCTCTACAGAAGATTTCCAGGCTTTTACTTCCTTGTTTTCACTGGACAGATTTGAACTGCCAACCTTTCAGTAACCAGCTGAATGCAAATTATTAGTGCCACCCAGGAACACGAGAGCAAAATGGAAACTTTAGACTACTTGTCTTCTGTAGAAATGAATGTTGTTGTTAAGTTCCATCAAGTCATAGACTACTCATAATGACCTTATGAATGAAAGACTGAATACTTGTATAATTTTCATTGTTTCTCCAAGTTTATAGAGTTTCCAGAGGCAAGCTATTTCAGAAGTGGATGCCATTTCTGCTTCCAAGCTTGTTTTAATTGGGGAGCTCGACCAAACACTGTCTACCATGGATAACCATTATAGAATTTGACACATGAGTATCACAGTGTTTAGCTTCACAGCAACCACAACTGAGTTACCTTCATACAGCAAATGCACAGACCAGTGCTATACCACTTAGAAGAATGTTTAAGCAAAACAATCAAAACCAGGCCCAAGGGCCCAAATGCCTTTTTAAATAGAAGGCTGAATACAATCAATTCACTCCCAACGGCTAATAAACATTGCCCCTTATGCCACACCTGAAAACAAGATCAAACCTCTGTTGAACCAGGCTGCTAAAGGTTCCTGCCCCACCTGGAAGCCAGCCCATCTTGCTGACACCATGCCTTTTTAAATAGGAGGCTGAATACAATCAATCACAATGGCTAATATACATTGCCCTTTATATCTCACCTGAAAACAAGATCAAACCTCTGTAGAATCACAGAAATGAATATAGGTTCTAATTTTCTTTTCACTACTCTATGCTTCTTAGTTGTATATTTACATATTACAGGCCATAATTTGAAGTAGAAGGAAAAAAACCAACCGGTAATTGTAGAAGGCTGCATAAGACTTCTGAACTCTGAGATGAGTTCATGAAATTATCCATGAAATAAAAATCAGGCTAACATTTGAGGGGCCAACCACCAAGCAAAGTTGAGGGATGTTTTCCGTCTTCTGTGAAGTAAAATTATTCCCAGATACCAGCACACACCTACCTATAGACCAGCTAAGAGAGTGAAGGAGAATGGCACAGGGATGGTAATGATACTGTTCTTTATCACAGACCTATCAAGAGCAGCCAAGAAGCAGAGGCCAGTTCCAAAGGGAACCCTGGACAGTAAGACAGCTGTTCCACTTCCATCCCTAGAGCAGTAGACACAGGACAAAGTCCCAGAGCTGTTACCCAAGGTGATTATCTTTGCTGTAGCGTATAGTTAAGGAGAAGCTGAGCAGACACCTATAGCCACATTTGGAATAGATAAGGCACACTGTTCCTAATTTTCAATTTGTTTTCTTCTAGTAAATGAGTGATTCTTTCCAGTTACCAGTTACAACATGAATCAGAAAATGGAGCTTGACTTTTGTTTTAACATTTATTAGAATTAATACGGGGTCTATAGTTGTCTTTGATCCCACATGGTACCAGTTCCAAGTGAGCTAGGAAATGTGCAAATGTTCAGAAAGAGGACAGCTCAATCTATCAGCAGCGGAAAGAAAAGAGGCAGCGTTTCTTGGCCACATGAATGCCTTGTCAAATAACTAGTCCTGCTGAAATGAGATCTGAAGCAGCAGGGTAATATTCATGGTCATAAATTTAAATTCTGGTAAACCACACTTTATTTAGAAATGAAGGCATGCATGAACCAGTTAGCTACAGGATCCACAATTTCTATACCCTGAGTAGTAACTGTTGATACTCTCTTGGTTGGTACACCCTGTGTTGTTTTCAGTGGTAATGTGTGGACCCTCCAGAGACTTAAAGGAACATTTTCTCCTCCCTTTCCATTTAGTACTTCTGTTTCAGAGAAGATCAAAGGCTGTAGTTTTCAGTATGAATTGAACCTTAACATAAAGAAAACAAAAGTCTTCACAACTGGACCAATAGGCAATGCCAAGAAGAATGCAGAAAATACTGAAATTCTCGAGGATTTCACTTGAGTCCAGACTCACTTTCCATGCAATTGAGTGAGAAAAGGAGGTTATCGCATCGGGCACGTTAGCAAAAGGTATCCTCAGAGAGCTAAAAAACGTGGATGTCCTTGTGAGGGCCAAAGTGCCCCTCATACAAGTAAGAATAATTTAGGTCAATCTCACATGCATCTAAAAACATGAGAAAAAAGACTGAGGAATAACTGGTGACTTTGAATTATAATGTTGACGAAAAATATTGAATATATCCTGGACTGTCAAGAGAACAAACAAATCCGTCTTAGAAAAGAACAACCAGACTGCTGCTTTGGAGCAAAGATGGTCAAACTTCTAACAGACATTGGAAGTGCTCTCAGGAAGAACAGCGTAATTGGTCAAATAGAAGATTAGCAAAAAAGAGAAAAAAATTCTCAAGGAAATGGATAACTCAGTGGCTTCCACAATGGCCTCAAATATAGCATAATTGTGAGAATGGTACAGGACAAGGGAGTGTGTTGCTGTTGTTAGGCACTGTAGAGTTGAGTAAAACTCACAGTGACTCCATGAACAACACATCTGAACCCTGTCCTATCCTGCACCATCCTCATCATCTCGCATACTTGAGCCCATTGTTACAGGCTGGGTGTCAATCCATCTTGTTGACAGTCTTCCTCTCCTTTGTTGACCCTCCACCTTTCCAAGAATGATGTTTCTTCCCAAAGAATAGTCCTTCCTAACAACATGTCCAAAGTATGTGAGATGAAGCTTTATCATCCTTACCTCCAAGGAATCCTCTGGCTGCACTTTCTCCTAGACATACCTGTTTGTTATTTTTGCAGCCCATGGGATATTGAGCACTTTTCAACACCATAACTCAAGTGCATTGATTCTTCTATTATCTTTATCTGTTGTCCAACTTTCAGATGCATAGGAAGTGAATGAAAGACTATGGATCAAATCAGGTGCACTTTTGTCTTTAAACTGACATTATTATTGCTTCTTAGTATTTTGGAGAAGTCCTTGACAATGGACTTTCCCAATGCAACACATCTTTTTATTTGAGTGCTGGTGGCAAGGGTGTTGATTGTAGTTTGTAGTAAGACAAAATAATTGGGGCAGTTTCAATCTTCTCTCCATCAGGATGTTGCATATCAGCACAGTGGTGAGGATTTTTGCCTTCTTGGTATTAAGATGTAACCCATATTGAACACTATATAGTCTTTGATCTTCTGCAGCAAGCATTTCAAGTCTCCTTTGCTTTCAATAAAATTGTGTCATCTGCATAACACAGGTTGTTAATGAGTCTCCCTCCAATCCTGATGCTCCGTACTTCTTCATAAAGCTCATGTTCTTGGATGACTTGCTCAGCAAGTACAGACAGGGGAGGTATGGGAAAAGGTTATTGCCCTGACACACACCTTTCCTGATCTTAAACCATGTAGTGTTTCCTTGTTATGTTTGGACAACTTTTGATCTAGGTTTTGTGTGAGCACAATTAAGTGTTCTGACATTTCAATTATTCTCAATGTTAGCAATAGTTTATTATGATCCACACAGTCAAATGCCTTTGCATAGCCAACCAAACACAAATAGACATTGTTCTGGTAGTCTCTGCTTATAGCCAACATCCATCTGACATCAGTAAAATTTTTGGATCATTTCAGTAATCTTTTGCTTGCATGTGATATTAACAATATTAAGTTCTCAATAATTCCCACATTTTGTTGGGTCACCTTTCTGGGAATGAGAAAAATTACAAATTTCCTACAATCAGTTAGCCAGATCCAAATTAGCTATCTTCCAAATTTCCTGGAAGAAGCTTGTGAACACATCCAGGGCTGCATCTGTTAGTTGAAAGTGAACTCTCTCAGCCGGTATCCTATCAATTGCTGGGGTCTTATTTTTTGTCAATGCTTTCAGTGTAGTGTGATCTTCCTTCATTACCACTGTCTTGTTTTCATACACTATTCCCTGAAATGTTTTAGTGCCGAGCAATTCTTTTTGGTACAGTGATTCTTGTGATTCCCTCCATCTTCTTTTGATGCTTCCTGGAGAATTCAAGATTTTTCCCACAGCATTTCTGAGAATTACAACTCGAGGTTTGAGTTTGTTTTTCACTTCTTTCAGCTTGAGAACTGCTGAGAAATTTCATCCCTTTATATTCTCCAACCCCAACTCTTTGGACATTACATTATAGTACTTTGATTTATCTTCTTGATCTACATTTTGAAATCTTCTGCTTTACCTCAGCATTTCTTCCCATTGTTTTGGCTTCTTGATGCCCAAGAGCAATTTTTATTCTCTTCTTACAGCCATTTTGGTCTTTTCTTTCTCCTCTATCTTTGTAATGGCCTTGTGCTCTCTTCATCAATGTCATAAGTTATAAGTCACAACTGACTTATCAATGACTAACAAGAACAACGTCAGTGAAGACCACTGAAAATGGAGAAGACGTACTCCTGAATCCCAAGGTGAGCCAATAGTTAATAAGTTCTGAGTTTCAATTTTACCTGAGCTGAATGTTGTCCATCAACTAGCTTTTTTAAAATCTGAGCTAGTGCTGCATACAGACCTGGGTGCTATCTTCTCACAGAGAATCTTCAACTGGCACATCAGGTTCTCAGGAGACATAAATACTAGGAACAAGAGCAGCTAAGAAATCTTACCCACCTCTACTTCATGTCCTATACCCACAGGGGTTACTTTACCAATTGCAGAAGAAAAATGTGAATTGGTGTGTCAACAGGGATTTTTAATTTAATTTAATTTTATTATTTTTGTGTGCGTGTACCATCAAATCAGATCTGACTGGTACAGGAGGAGATTGCCCCTCCTTCCCCGGCAGAGCATCTGGTGGATTCAAACCATGCACCTCTGGGATTGTAGTTGCAGCTTCTTGCCACTAGGCCACCAGAGCTCCCCTAGGGATTTTTTTTAAAAAAATTCTTTGCAAAGTTGCTACATTTCATTGTCTGGCCCCTCTTTTAGAAGAATGAGTCTGTTTCTTTTAAAATAAAAGAAGGAATTTTAAAAATTTCTCGATATAAAGGAAAAGATACTAGGTTAAGCTTTTATTTGTGTATCCGTCTGATTTAGGAATTCACTTTTTGATTATATGATAGATAAGAAATTCTATACCATATTCTCCAATTTGTCGGACAACAATTGTAAGAACAAAACCCAGCAACTTCAAAGTTTTTTGGTCAGTCTCCAGCCTGCCTAGTATCAACAGCTTCTCTCTAGCAAGAATAATTACTCTCAAGAAGAGTTAAATGAAAAGCATAACGCTAAAGCTTGAAATCTGATCTTTTTCTAACAAGTGTTTAGTCTCTCCAACATTTAATAATAGGCAGCTAGTCTGTCCTACATTTAATAATAGGCAGCTACTTACTTGATTTCAGAGCTGCATTTGAGTTATGTTTGTCTATGTTTCATTTCCCTTAATGATAGAAAAAGGCCAAATGACAGATAAGTCATCAATTAAAACACGAAAACAGAAGGAAATGCAAGATACTCGCCATATAGTCAGAGGGTGTTCAAGTCTTAAGTGACATTTTCTCTCCTAATTGTCAGATATTCTCAACTATTATATTAACGAAAAGATTATGTAATATTATTTTGATGGGCAATCTCCTCCCATGTTATTAACTGTCTTGGAAAACTTGCCGGAGGGTCAGCTATGGGTCTGTTCCAACTCTATGGAACACAACAACAACAATAACAGCAATCTGAAGAAAACATACAAAGGGAGCTCTGGAGGCCTAGTGACAAGAAGCTGCACTGCAATCCCAGAGGTGCAAGGTTCAAATCCACCAGGTGCTCTGCTGGAGAAGGAGGGGCAATCTCCTCTTGTACCAGTCAGATCCGATTTGACGGAATACACAGAAAAATAATAATAATTTTTTTAAAAAATTAAAAAAAGGACACATACATCATAGCACCACCAAAGATATATTTACACAGAGAGTTCTGGTGACCCTAGTGGAAAGAATCTGCACAGCAATTCCAAAAGCATGGGATTCGATTTCGTCAGCTGCTCTGAAACTGCCTCTGAAAATTCGCCAAAGGATCAGTTATGGGTTGGTTCCAACCTGATGGTACACAATAATGCCTCTACTGAAAATCCACTGGAGGGTCAGTTAGCAGTCAATTTAACTCAACAGTACTCCACAACAACAATAATACTATCAAATCCTAATTCAGATTGGAATCAACCCATTCCTGGCCTTCCAGTGGGTTTTCAGAAGAAGTTAATCATACAGGATATTTAAAGGTACTACATTTTTAATATCTGCAATATTCAGGTTCAGCCAACAAAATGTGACTTAACAGAAGTCTTTAAGAAGACCACTGAAGTCAACAGAGAAAAGTACTGAAATTCCCATATTTACTTCAGTAATATTTGGGGTTCTCAAAAATATGTTTTCTTAGGTTGAGTTACATGTCTGCCAGCTCACAGAACCGGGACCCCGCAGACACATAAGCTCACCTCCATTGGACTGGGGATAATAGGGGGAGATCACCAATATGCAAGATCCTGTCAAGACATCACCTTCACCTAGTACAAGAATGAAGTCAAGAACCTGCCCCTGAACCATCACAGAGAGTAGAGAGTTGAAGATGACAGCCATGCCACTCCACAGACCCATGGCAGTAGACAAAGAAACATTGCATACATTGGTGTCTCTTGTCTCATACCACTTCTGAGACAAAAGAGGACAACAGACTTCAGAATAAAAGATGTCAGTAAGAGAACTTAGCACCTATGCTGTGCAGGACACCAACATCACAAGAGAGTGGAGAGGTAGTAGGGGAACAGAGGTGGGTGGAGGACTGAGCCATCAAATCAGGATTTGCTAGGGTCAGGGGGTGTGACATGTTAGAAGTGCAAAGAGCAGGAATTTAGCTGGATGCTTAGTAGGGGTGGGGGTGGGAAGATGACATAAGTCTCAGGAGGTGGTGGGCAGGACCAAAACCTGATCTATTATCTGAATAATGAGAAAGGTCTCTCATTTGCTCATTTGGGCAAATTTCTTCTCATTCAAATATTGCTTTAGAGTCAAGCAACCAAAGTAAGACAGATTAGGAAGAAGGACTGGCCATACACTTCCAAAATAACAGGCCCCAGAAAATCTGTGTGCAATAGAGCACATTTAGATTAGACTAGCAGACATGACACCAGAGGCAAAGCCTTCTCATTGGGAATCAGAAAGGAGGAGGAACAGTTGCAAATAGACACTACTGATTGGAACATGGAATGTGAGAAGTGTGACTGTAGGAAAGGTGGAGATTATAAAGGAAGACACAGAAAGCATAAATATTGATGTACTAGGCATTGTCTAAATGAAATGGGTTGGCATAGGACATTTTAAATCAGGTAATCTAGTATCTACTACACTGGAGATGAAAAGGTGAGAAAATAATAGAATTTCTTTTGTAGTTAAAAAGACCATTTGTAGATCCATCTTGAAATACAACAATGTGAGTAAAAAGATAATATACACATCAATACAAGGAGGGCCTGTTACTATCACTATCATTCAAATACATGCACCAATAACAGAGCCAAAAAGAGGAAACAGATGACTTCTACCAACTTTTTCAGTGGAAATCGACTGAACATCCAACCAAGATATTTTTATAATTATGGGTGAATGGAATGCAAAAGTTCGAAACAAGGAAGAAGGATCAGTAGTCAGAAAGCATGGATTTGGTGACAGAAATGAGGCTGAAGACTGAAAGATGGAATTCTGTAAAATCAATGACCTACTCACTGCAAACACCTTTTAAAAGAAACATAAAAGACTACTTTACACAAGACTTCACCTGATAGTCTGTACAGGAATCAGATTGACTACAACTTTGGGGAAAAAAGTCACTGGAAAAGCTCAATATCATCTATGAAAACTAAGCCAGGTGCAAATACAAATGAAAGATAAAGAAAATAAAATCAAACACACAAGAACCAAAATTTGACCTTGAGTCTATCCTTCCAGAATTTAAAGACCATCTCAAGAACAAGTTTGAAGCCTTGAGTACTAATGAGTGAAGGCGAGATAGACTGTCAAAGGATATCAGTAATATCATTCATGAAGAATGTAAAAAAGTAACTGCAAAGTCAGAGGAGAAAGACCAAGATGGGTGTCAGAAAAAAACTCAATATTGTACTAGAACGCAGAGAAGCCAAAGCAAAGAGAAGAAATCGAGAAGAAGCTGAACAGAAGACTTCAAAAGGCAGCAGGAGAAGACAAAGCAATTTCATTATAATGAAATGTACATTTATGAATATTTATGCATATGTATATGTATTTATGTATGTTATACAATGAAAGGAGCTGGAGTCTGAAAATCAAAAGGACCTACTTCACTTGGTATTTCCTAAGCTGAAGGAACTGAAGAAAAAATTCAACTCTCAAGTTGCAATAGTTATGCTGAAGGCAGAATGTTTAATGACCCTGGAAGATCAAAAGAAGATGTAAGGAATACATAGAAACACCATACCAAAAAAAGAATTGGCTGACACAGAAGAATTTTATGAAACAACTTATGATCAAGAGCCTATGGTGATAAAGGAGGAAGTTCAAGAAACAACACCTCAGGAATCAATGGAATGCCAATTGACATATTTCAGCAAACAGATGCTGCCCTGGACACTCTCATTAGGTTATACCAAGAAATCTGGGTGACAACTACTTGGCCACCTAACTGGAAGAGATTTGTATTTATTTCCATTCCAAAAAGAATAGGTGAAAATATCACTACTGTAACATGCAAGCAAGATCCTACTAAAGATTATCAAGAATAATATCAGCAGAGAACTGCCGGATGTGCAAGCTGGGTTTAGAAAAGACCATGGCCCTAGGGACATCATAGCCAACATTAGATGGATCTTGGCTGAAAGCAGAGAGTACCAGAGGAAAGTCTATCTGTGTTTAATTGACTGTGGAAAGGCATTTGACTGTGTGGATCACAACAAATTGTGGCTAAACCTGAGAAGAATGGGAAATCCAGAACATTAAATTATGCTCATGCAAAACTCATTTCTCTACTTCATGTGAAACCCGTATTTGGACCAGGAAGCAGTCATGAGAACAGAGCAGGGAAACACTGCATGGTTCAAAATGAGGAAAGGAGTGTTACAGGTATGGGTTCTGTCTCCATATCGTTTTAATCTATATGCAGAACAGATTATTCAGGCAGGAAGGTTTTATGAGGAGGAATGTGGCATCAGGATTAGAGGAAGACTCATCAAAAAAGTGCATTATGTAGATGACATACCTTTACCTGATGAAACTGAAGAGAACATTAGGTGTTGCTGCAGAAGGTCAAGGACTGCAGTCTCCAATATGGATTGAAGCTCAACATCAAGAAAACAAAGATTCTCACCACTGGACCAATTAGCAGTTTTATCATGGAAAGAGAAGAGATTGGGATTTTTAACAACTTCAGCTTTTTTAGTTCTACTTTCAACACTCTTGTCACTAGCAATAAAGAAATAAAAAGACGAATTACATTGAGAAAGTCTACACTCAGAGACCTCTCAAGAGTACTGAAGAACAACCAGGATGTGCCTGATCTAGGCCACAGTCTTCACAATTACCTGATGTGCATCTGAAAGCTGGACAATGAATAAGGGTTATAAAAGAAAAAGCGATGCCTTTGAGTTTTAGTGCTGGAGAAGTCTTGAACATAGCATGGACTGACAGAACAAACAGGTTTGCCCTGGTGAGGGTGAAACCAGCCTTGTCCCTGAAGGAAAAGGTTTTAAGGCTCCATCTCACATACTTTGGGGATGTGGCCAGGAGGGACCAGACCTAGGAGGGGGACATCATGCTTGGAAGGGTGAAGGTATAGTACAGGAGAGGAAGACCCAGGATAAGATTAATTGACTCAGTGACTGGAGAAACAATATTAGGTCTCTTGGAGATGATGAGATTAGCTCAGGATAGGGCAGGTGTCAGAGCTAATGTACACAGGATGGCTATGTGTTGCAGGCAATGACAACAACAATTACATTTATTCTGTGAATTTTTCAGTAAATGCTTTTTCTGTTTCATGTGAAATCTATACTTGGACCAGAAAGCAGTTGTCAGAACAGATCAAGGAAACAGTGCATGGTACAAAATCAGGAAAGGAGTGTGTGAGGGATGCATCCTATCTCTATATCTTTTCAATCTATATGCAAAACAGATCATTTGGAAGGTTGGACTTTATGAGGAGGAATGTGGCATCAGGATTGGAGGAAGACTCATCAACAACCTGAGTTATGCACATGACACAACTTTACTTGTCAAAATTGAAGAGGAGCTGAAGCCTTTGCTGCAGAAGTCCAAGGACTGCAGTCTCCAAAATGGATTGAAGCTCCACATCCAGAAAAAAAGATCTTTACTACTAGACCAATTGGCAGCATCATGATAGATGAAGATGAGATTGAGATTGCTAACAACTTCACCTTTCTTGGTTCCACAATCTTGGCACCAGCATTTAGGAAATCAAAAGATTAATTACATTAGGAAAATCTGCTGTCAGGAAACTTCCAGAGTTCTGAAAAGATGTCGGGTACCTGGTCCAGGCCATTGTCTTTGCAATTACTTGTTTTACATCAGAAAGCTGGACAATGACTAAAGTCAACAGAAGAAGAATCAATGTCTTTGTATTTCTGTGCTCAGGAAGAGTTGTGACTATTCTATGGACTGCCAAGAGAACAAAAAGGTTTGCTCTGGAAAGAGTGAAGCCAAGTTGCTCTTTGGAGGCAAGGATTTTGAAGCTCCATCTCATAATTTCGACATGATGCCCGGAGGAACTGATCCTTGGAGAAGGATGGCATGCTTGGAAGGACAAAGAGACTGCTTAGGAAAGGAAGACCCTGGATGAGATGGACTGACACAGGGACTGGGTCAATGGGAGCAGGTGTGTCAGTGAGAGTGGCCCAGGGTAGGACACAGATCAGAGCTATTTTGTATAGGGTCCCTATGAGTCACAAACAACTTGATGGCACATAAGGATTTTGGTCTTTGTTGCTTTTGTTATGTTGAGTCGCTTGCAACTCATAGCAACCCTATTTACAAGAGTCCCTGTTCTATCTTGTGCCAATGCTGCTGTTTCCAACAGACCTACTCCCATTACTGCAATCACTGAATCACTCCATCTCATCGAGGGTCTTTCTCTCCTGTGCTGTTCCTCCAGCCTCCCAAGCATGACATCCCTCTCCAGGGACTGATCCCTCCTTGCAACATGCCCAAAGTATATCAGATGGAGCTTCAGAATCCTTGCCTCTGAGGAGCAGCCCAGTTTCACCCTCTCCAGGATGAAGATTAAGATAATTAAATGAATTTCAATGTAAGAAATTCTTTATAAGAGTAATAATAAAAACAACTGAGAATTTTAGACAAACTTCTTTGCAGTAAACATGCCTTTTCATGTGGCTAGTAAGTTGATTTAATTTTACTTTTATCTATCGCCTAACAAGACCACTAATAGAAGCTGCTGTCAAGGACTCAAAGGACTCAATGTTTTTGGTAAATTTGCTCTGCCTCTTTAAAATGCTCAAGAGCAAAGATGTAATTTTCAAGACATCCTTGATAGGCATGATCCAAAGTATAGGATTTTTAATTAGTTTATATTCATGTGAGGGTTAGACAATAAATAAGAAAGGTCAAACAATTATTAAGGTTTTTGAATTGTGGTGTTAAGGAAGATTATTGAATAGCCCAGGAACTGCCAAAAATCAACCCCAAACAAATTCATCTTGGAGCAGGTGCAGCCAAGATGCTCCTTGGTGACTAAGGTGGTGGACAACTTCACTTCACTCACTTTGGACTTGTTATCAAGAGGGGCCAGTCCCTGGAGAAGGTCATCATGGTCAGAGAAAGGATGAAGACCCTCAAACCAGGGTCACTGCCACAGTAACTGCCATGATGAGCTTACGCAGAGTAGAGACTGTGAAGATCATACAACGTTTTTTGCTCTGTTGTACATATGGTTGCTATGAGACAGAGGTGACTTGATAACATCTAATAACAACATACAAGAGAATACTCTGAGTAACATCGATGTTACTATTTTTCCAACTCTGTCTCAAGAGGCACAGTGGGACAAATCAATGATAATCTGGTTTTGTGGTTTTTTTGGGTTTTTTTTTTAAATGATAGCTGTGGCATGCTTAAAAATCATCATGGCTGGAGTGATTCAGATCAGTGGGAAATGGGACACACCCTAATACATTTGAATTTCATGCTGGAATCCATTTATTACCAAGGTAGGGAACGTACTAAAAAATGCGCTGGCAAAGCCATCTCTTACACCACATGCCCAACTGAATCCAGATGACATAGACTTAGATTTAAATTAAATAACTATATATTCAACCAAGTGTTCCAACAGTGATCAAGTGGAAATTTTTACTAATTTTCAAGGGACTGAGTTGGTAGGAAGAGTTATTAACACTGTGAGACCATGTCTCTGGCAGCTAAGTGAACGCAGAGAACTAGGATGATAGTCTTTTCAATACAGATTATAAAATTAGCCCTGAATAGTGGAAGCGAAAGCTCAATGTTTCCACTTATTCATTAATTGCCTGAGTTCCCCAACACCACTCGGCAAATAAGGACTGGTTTCCAGGCAAAACAGATTAGAATCCAGATTTTCATATATAAAAGTATAGTAGAGGAGGCTTTTAAAGTATTGAGGTAAATTATCCAAAATTCTACTTTATTTAACCATCAAAGAAACATGGAGAAAATGTGGAAATTTCTAAAAACAATAATAGCCACTTAAGATCTACTTATCAGGATGGGTTTTTACTAGATAAATAAATCTAATTTATAATAAATGCAATAATGTCAATGAATTAGGACAATAGCCTTGGAAAATCTTTTTATTCTTTTTGTCATTGTATGATCACAGAAGAGCTAAGCAATCTACTGATTTGCAATCAAATATAAATCTAATAGGTGTAATTAGTATGTGTAGCTCACCAAAGCTAGATCTATAGATTTGTCATGAAGGATAGTTATTTTCCAAAAATATAAGTTAACTGAGGCAATTTGTGTTTTATTGCATATGCAAAGGCATCTGACTGTGGATCACAACAAATTGTGGCTTATGTTGAGACGAATGTGAATCCCAAGACACTTGATTGTGCTCATGAGAAACTTATACTCAGATGTAAGTGCTAAGGAAAATTAACAGTAAGTAGTCATAAGAACAAAGCACTGCATAGTTCAAAGTTTGAACATTGCAGGTTTCAAAGTTAAAAAAGGAGTGTGTCAGGGATGTATTCTTTCTTCATATGTTTTCAGTGTATATTCAGAATAGACCATTCAGGAGGTTGGACTTTATGAAGAAGAATGTGGCATCAGGGTTGGAGGAAGACTCATCAACAACCTGGGTTATGCAGATGACACAACCTTGCTTGCTGAATCTGAGGAGGACTTGAGATGTTTGCTGCAGAAGGTCAATGACTGCTGTATTCAATATATTGATTGCATCATAGCATCAAGAAAACAAAGATTCTCACCTGTGGGCCAATTGAAAGCATCGCAATAGGCGGAGAAGAGATTGAGGTTGTTAACAATTTCATCCTGTTCAAATCCACAGTCAACACTCTTGGCACCAATCAAATTCTTTTGATTAAGAAATCAAAAGACGAGTTGCTCTACGAAAGTCTGTCAGGGATCTTTCCATAATGCTGTAGAGCAACAATGTCAGCATGGAGACTAAGGTGTACCTGATCCAGGCCATGGTCTTCTTAACTGCTTGCTATGCATCTGAGGGCTGGACAATTACTAAAGATGACAGCAGAAGAAACAGTACTTTTGAGTTGTGGTGCGAGTTGTGGTGTGTGGAGAAGAATAGTAAACATACCAAAGACTGTTAAGAGAACAAATAAGTCTGTTCTGAAGAGTGTGAAACCAGGTTGTTCCTTGGAGGCAAGGAGTTTGAAACTCCATCTCACATAATTTGGGCATGTTTTCAGGAGGGACCAGTCCTTGGAGAAAGGGATAATCCTTGGAAGGGTGGAGGGACAGAGCAGGTGAGGAAGACCCAGGATGAAATGGATTGACTCGGTGCCTAGAGAAATGGGACTAGGCCTGTTGGAGACCATGAGATTGGTTCAGGATGGGGCAGGCTTCAGAGCTATTGTTTACAGGGTCACTATGAGTTGTAGTTGACTCAACGGCAAATAAAAACACAATGGAATACTATGCTGCATTGAAAAACAAGGAACTCATGCAATATTATTCAAAATGGGTGACCCTGGAGGACATTATGCTGAGTGAGGTATCTC
>NW_006399932.1:4587190-4634995 GCF_000299155.1 Elephantulus edwardii | reverse complement strand
AATAAAAAATTTAAAAAATTATGAATAAAGTTGTGAAGAATGAGAAACACACACACACACCAAACAACAACAACTGAGGGTTTCTACCAACTCCTAGGGAACTCTAGTGGCCCAGTGGCAAGGAGTTGTGGTGCCAACCCAAAGGCATATGGTTCAAATATATTAGCTGCTTCTCAGGAGAAAGATGGACAATCTTCTCCCAATCTACTGCCTCTCACAGTCCACTGGAGGGTCAACTATGAGTCAGTCCAACTCAGTGGCACAAAACAACACATAACTAACTCCTTCAATCTGAAATTAACTGAGCATTAATTCAAGATGCATTCATAATTATAGTGACTAGAAGACAAAAGTAGGAAGCAAAAAGTATCGCTGCTGTTGTTATATTCTCTTAAATTAGAACTGACTCATAGCTTGCTCCCAAGTCGATTTTCCAAGGTTGTAAACCACACAGGGAGGAAATTAAGGATCATTCTTCCGTACAGCAGTTGGTAGATTCTAACCATATGGCCTTTGAGTTGACAGCACAATATAAAATAGAATTTGGGTGAAAGAAATGAAACCAGTTATTACATGATAGAATTTTGTGTGATTAACAACTTACTCATTGCAAAGACCTTTTAAAAAAAAACTTAAATAGTAACTATCGACATGGATCTCACTTTACTATATCTGTATAAAGAATGATGGAATAGTATCATCAGTTAAAACTGTGATCTAGACCATTAATTGTTCATGTATAAGTTAAAATTGAGAGCCAAGATACAAATGTAGGTGTTATCTCACCTGAAATTAGAGACCATCATATGAGCAGACTTGACGCAGTGAACACTAATGACCAAAGACTAGACAAGTTATGGGATGATAGCAGAGAACTATATGTGAAAAAAAGAAAAAATATGAAATGCACTACTGGTGGGAAGGTAAGTGGTGCAATAATAGGGGAAAGCAGTTTGACACTTTCTCATAAAGCTGAGAATAGAAATACACAGCAATAGCCAAGTTCAATAGAGCAGCAAATAGCAAATACTGGCAAGGGTTTGGCGAGACTGGAACTCTTATTCAGGGCTGGTGGAAATGTAAAATGGTGGCTACTTTACCTATGGAGGGCAGTCTGGCACTATGGAGGGCAGTCTAGTGCTTTCTCAAAAAGGTGGAAATAGAAATACCATTTGACATAGCTATTCCACTACTTAGAATATACTCTAAATAAATTTAGTTACACATCCAACAAATGTACACACACTCATGTTTATTGCTGTGTTATTCACAATAGATATGAGATGGAAGCAGTCCGACTGTCCATCAACGAAAGAATGGCTACAAAAACTGTGGTATATTCACACAATGGAATATTATGCAGCAATGGAAAACAATGAACTCACAAAGCACTACACAAAATGGGTTCTGAGTGAAATACCTCAGTCACAAGAGGAAAAATACTGCATAACACACTTGCTATAAAATAAAACAAGAAAGAACAGGAGAAGAGTGGATAGATTGTGAACACTGCACAGGAACAGATGAGGGAAAGGGTTGTCTGAAGGGAGTGTATGATTGGGCATTATATGTAAGACAACTGACAATCTGGAACAAAAGGTGCATTACAAAGAGGACTGGAGAAAAAAGAAAGGAGGAGAGAGGAAAATGCACAACAATGAAAGAATGAAAACCCAAACTTTCTGTAAGCTTTTGTTAAAATCACAATTCAAAAAAAATTTTTTAAAAGAAATACCACTTGATCAAGCAACCACCTACTCGCGCCCATGTTTATTGCAGCATTGTTTACAATAGCAAAGAGCTGGAAATAACCCAAGTGCCCATCATGGATCAGTGGCTAAAGAAATTTGAAGAGGGAATAAATAATGTACACTGCATTGAAACAGATGAGGAGAGGACTGTTTAAAAGGGATATATGATTAGGTATTATTGTTATGACAGAGGTCCAGAATGAAGGAAGCATAGTGGAGAGGACTTGGGGTGAAAGATTATATAACAATGAAAGAATTTTCTTTTTTACTTTTCAAAGAGAAGAAAGAATGGGGGGGTAGGGAAAAAAGTGTAACAATTAATGAATGGAAATCCAAAGTTTCTGTAAACTTCCATTAAAATTAATTTTAAAAAATCAAGACAACAAAAAAAAGAAACTTCGGTACATTTACACAATAGAGTATTATCCATCACTAAAAAATAACCAAGAATTTATAAACTACTGCCCAACATGGATGAACCTAGAACAAAATATAATGAGTGGCATAAGTTAGTCACAAAAGGAAAATTACGTTCTTATAGTTGTTGTTGTTGTGTGACGTTGAGTCACTTGCAACTTATAGTGATCTTACATATGACAGCTCTGAACCTTGCTCTATCTTGAGCCAACCTCATTGTCTCTGACACATCTAATCCCATTACCGCATTCACTGAATAAATCCATCTAATCTAGGGTTTCAACTCCTGCACTGTCCCTCCACCCTTCCAAGCATGATGTCCTTCCTTGCAATATGCTCAAAGTCTGTCTGACAGAACTTAAAAATCCTTGCCTCCAAAGAGCAGCCTGGTTTCACCCTGTGCAGGATGAACCTGTTTGTTCTCTTAGCAGTCCAGGGTATACTCAATACTCTTCTCTAGCACCACAACTCAAAGGCATCAATTCTCCTTCTGTCATCCTTAGTCACTGTCCAGCTCTCTGACACATATCAAATAACTGCGAAGATCATGGACTGGATCAGGCATACATTAGTCTCTAAACTTACATCAGTGCTCTTCAGTACTCTGGAGGGGTCCTTGATAGATTTTCCCAATGCAATTCATCTTTTGATTTCAGAGCTGCTGGTACCAAGAGTGTTGATTGTGGAGCCAAGCAAACCGAAGCTGTTAACAATATCAATCTCATTGGCCACTAAGATAAAAAGCTGAGGAAGTCTTAAAAGCAGACTCAATCTTGGAGGGTTATTAAGAATGAAAAGAGAAAGAGAATGGAGCAAAAGTTAATAGTTAAGTTGAAGGGAAGGGTAATATACAATAAAGGCTTAATTGTTGTTGTTGTTGTTGTTAGGTCCGTTGAGTTGCGTACACCTCATAACGACCCTATGAACAAAAGAACTGAAACCTGTTCTTTCTGCACCATCTCACACTTCCTGACACACAAGAGCCCATTGCAGCAGTCACCAGGTCAACCCACCTAGCTGAGGGTCTTCCTCTCCTTTGCTGATGATCCACCATTCCCAGCATCATGTCCTTCCTCAAGAAATAGGCCCTCCTTGCAACATAGTATGTGAAGTGAAGCCTCATCATTCTTGTCTCCAAAGAGCACTCCAGCTGCACCCTTTCCAAGACATATTTGTTTGTTCTCTTGGCTGGCCATGGGATGTTCAGTGCTCTTCTCCAACACCACAGCTCAAAGGTGTCAATTCTTTTTCTCTCATCCTTATTCATTGTCCAGCTGCATTTTTCATTGTCCAGGTGCATAAGAGCTTGATTAGACATTGTAATTAGTTATATCGCTTTGTTATGTTGTTATGTTGTTATGTACCATCTAGTAGGAAATGACGTGTAGCTGATCCTCCGGCAGGTTTTCAGAGACAGTAAATCTCACAGGAAGAGACTGCCCATCTTCTTTCTGCGGAGCAGCTGGTGAATTTGAACCCTGTATCTTCATACAGCACAGTTCCTTACAAATAGGCCACAAGAACTTCCTGATTAATTAACCAACTATAGCTAATGTTATAATATGAAATGCCTATGAATGATTTAATTGAAGCATAATATTATTTGTAGTATTTCACTCAAAATTTTTATTTAGAAGCTTTTTTAATTAAAAGGTTTTTCTCATACAATCATACCTCCTTTTTCTACAAACTATATTAATGGCATTAAACACTGGTGACTTTAAAAAAACAATTAAAAAGATAGGTTGGAGATAGTAAATAATTTATAACAGTGAAAAGAATGGGAATTCCAAAACATTTAATTCTGTTCATTCAGAACCTGTACACAAACCAAGAAGCAATTGTTCAAACAGTTTAAAATCAGAAAAAGTATGTGCCAAGGTTATATCCTTTCTCCACATCTATTCAATCTGCATGCTGAGCAAATAATCCATGAAACAGGATTACATGAAGAAGATGTGTATCAAGATTGGAGGAAGACTCATCAACAACCCAGGTTAGGCCAATGACCTCACCTTATTTGTATAATGTACAGAGGATCTGAAGCAATTACTGAACATCAAAGACTGTCATCTTCAATATAGATAATACCCTAGCATTAAAACTTACAATCACAACTAGACTCATAAGAAATTTTATGAAAAATGGAGGGAAAAAAATTGAAGCTGTCAAGGATTCCTCTTTTTAAATTTTTTTAAAATGGAATTAATTTTTAAAAAATATTGTTTTAGAATTTAGTATTTTTAAAATATTGATTTGCAACCAAATTTTTTTTACAATATCAGTTTGCATACAAAATCGTATACATTGTGTTTTATTCATCTACACTGTGTTTCATACATTCCCTTCATTCACACTGTGTCCTTTTACTTAGAACCACAGTTAACACTCATAGAAGCAACACTCAAGAAATCAAATGATATATTGCATTGAGCAAATTTCAAAGCTTCCAAGGACTTCTTTAAAATGCTAAAGAAGTAAGCTGTCATTTTAAAGACTAAGATGACCTTGCCATTTCCACTGCTTCATACACACTAGAAAAATGGACAATGAATGAAGAAGACCGAAGGAAAATGGGTGCCTTTGAATTGTGATGTTGGTGAGGACTATTGATTCTTCATGGACTTTCAAAAGAACAGACAGAGTGACCCTTAGAAGCATGAATGGTGAGACTTCATCTCATATACTTTGGGCACATTATCAAGAAAGGGTCAATCATGGAAAAGGGTCTCGTGCTCAGAAAAACAAGGGGTGCGTAAAAAAGGGGAAAACGCTCAAGGAGACGGATTGGCACAATGACTGCAACAGTAGGCTTATTAAGCACAGCCGAAATCCTGAGGATGCCACAATATCAGGAAGGGGTTCTTCATTCTGTTGTGTGTAAGATAGTGAGTTATGAACTGGAGTCAACTAAGCAGGCCATCTGAAGTTAGTCAATAAATGCCTACCATACTCTATTTTTATAATATATGTCAATTCTCAAATAATAGCAAAAGATATTTTGCCTAATTGAATATTGTTTGGGAAAAAAATGGTCCAACAAGTACTTGCAGATTTTTGTCCTGATGATGTTTGCTGGTTTATAATTTAATGTATACATTTTTAACTTCTTGTTGTTGTTATATATCGTCAAGTTGCCTGCGACTCACAGTGACCCTATGTACAACAGCCCTATACCCTGCTCTATCCTGTGTCAATCTTATTGTCTCTGAAACACCTCCCCCCATTACTCCAGTCACTGAATCAATCCATCTCATTGAGGGTCTTCCTCTCCTGCACTGTCCATCCACCCTCCCAAGCATGACATCCCTCTCCAAGGATTGGTCCTGCCTTGTAACATGTCCAAAGTATGTCAGACAAAGCTTCAGAATCCTTGCCTCCAAGGAGCAGTCTAGCTTCACCATCTCCAGGACAAACTTGTTTGTTCTCCTAGCAGTCCTGCTATATTCAATACTCTTCTCCAGCACCACAGCTCAAAGACATCAATTCTCTTTCTATCATCCCTAGTCAGTGTCCAGCTTTCTGTTACTAAAATTCAAGTTGGATGAAATAATTAAGGTATTTTAAGAAATAAAGTTATAATAAATATGTTATTCATAAAAGTAGATCCTAAAGCTTTTATTCAATTAAAATGTAAATAAATTACAATGCAGACAAACAAAATCTTCAGTCCTACGTGCAATTCCAATTCCACATTTCAAGATTAAAATTATATTTCAAATTTATAAATATCCAAAAACTTTTCTGGGAAAAAGTGGCTGAAATAAGATCCAATAGATAGTCTACTTATAATGTAGACAACCTCCCTAAATCACATATAAACAGCCTTAATCGCCCTGCAAGCTGTAATGGAGCTGGGCTGTCTTCTTTTATGGCCAGAGAATCCTATGAGACTATGATTATGCAAAGTGAGTAGAAAGTTTAAAAAGGAAAAAGTAGTACTTCATTTCACTGGGAGTATTAAATGGACTTATACTAACATCACCAAAAAGCATGAGAAAGCAAAAGAAAATGCATAAATTCATGCTGTTTCCCTTCATATTCATACCATCTTCTCATTCTGGGACTAACATAATGAAAACTAAATTTCTTTTCTTTCAATAATTTTTCCACCTGGAACTACATTTACTATCAGCAATAGCCTAATCTACTAAGAATCTGTTAACAAAACAGGTACATTCAGAGTTCACACATATTTTTGCTCCTTGTAGGGTCAATGTCACACCTGGCTGTAAGTCACCATGCTAGTAATTCTACCATGTTGTTGTTGTTGTACCACCAGGACGGAAACAATCCATAGCTGATGCTCCAGCAGGTTTTCAGAAAGAATAAATTTCACAGAGATTGTCCATCTTTGTCCCACAGAGCAGTTGGTAGATTTGAACCACATGCCTGCTGGATTGTGAGGCAGCTTCTTAACACTAGGCCACCAGAGCTCCCTGTATACTAGCATGATAACAGTGATATCTCCAAGTACCTACTATCCCCTAAAATTTACCTCCCACTCCCCTCCCACTAGAAATCCTAGTTAAGGAATTCTATTTGAGAAAAGATAAAAGGTGAAATGTATTAACTTAGATAATGGGTTTTAAAAGTCTATTGTGTTGACTTTTATGTGTGTATACTTCATTGTTGAACTATTGATTTACACTGTGTGTGACTCCACAAAACAGAGTAATGATAAACTCAACTCAAACTCACTCCTGTTGAATCAGCGTGGATTGAGAGCTGATGCCCTGGTGGATTTTCAGAGGCTGTAAATCACGTGGGAGGAAACTGCCCATCTTTCTCTAGAGGAACAGCAGGTGAATTCAAACTGCCTGCAGTTGAGTTGGCAATACCACCCTTAATAATGATAATAAGAACAATAGGGGGGATAGCTATTGTTTTTAAGTCTTCTTATTGATGTTATTGTTAGTTGCTATGGATTCAGCTACTACACATAGTGACCTTATGTGTAACAAAACAAAATGTTGCCTTGTTCTTTGCCATCTTCTAGATCTTGGCTGTGTGCTCATCTTCGAGCACTATATTGTACAGTATCCTATTGTTCTCCATAAGGTTTTCACTGGTTAATCTTCAGAAGGCGTTTCTCAGGTCTTTCTTCTAAATCTGCCTTGTCTAGAAGTACCATGAACCCTGTCCACCATTGGGGAACTGGCTGGTATTTAAAATAATGGTGATATCATTTTCGGCCTCACAGCTGCACTGAAGTTACTACAGAACAGCATACTGAAGGATGGTGTTGGTTCGGCCTTCTAGGGTTTTTGTAGTCTTTCATGATTCTGAGCTTCTGTGTCTCTGTTTATAGCCTTAAGGAAAGACAAAACTATTTCTGAAGAGCCAGTGAGTTTAGTAAAAGCAAACAAAAGCTGAGGGAGAGGTTGAGGGTTGAGAACAGAAGAGAATGACTTCGAGAGTTGTCCAAACCACAGCACGTCCACCCTATTAACAAGCCGCTGGTGGATCTGTGAAGACGTGTGGATGGATCTGTCACCAGGACTCTGTGACTGTATATATGAGCTGGCAAAGCCTGACACCTCGGTAGCCGAGTGCAAGTCAGTGGGTTTAGCTCACAGGATGAAGGGCTTTCATCCTTGCCCTGTTCAGTGAGCCAGGGGAAAAGGTGTCTTCTCTCCATGGCCCTCTCCCTTTATCAATAAAATATGGGCTGCAATAATAACCTGTCTGACAAACCTCTTGGAGGATTTACTAATAATAGTGATAATAAAAATACTTGTAAAATTAAAGTGTCATAGAAATGTTAAATTATGAGTCAGACCTGCCAGAACAGCCCATTCCTCTTCTGATATCATTTAAAACATGTTAATGGGCACATTACCCCTTTGAAAATGCCAGGGAGACAGTAGCTCAGATGAAATCTTTCTAGGCTAACAAGGATAAAAGAAAATGCTTCATTACCCCAAAAACAGATCTAAACCCACTGCCTTTGAGTCAGTTCCAGCATATGGTGACTGCCCATTGAGGTTCTGAGGCTGTAAATCTTTATAGGAGGAAACTTCCCATCCATCTTGTTCCTTCAAAGCAGCATCTTTCCACATTTCTCTTTTCAAACTGAAGATATTATCAATAGCAGAGCAGGTAACATAGCATATTATCACAGCTTCTTAGGACAGACGACCTCATATCCACTGTATGGGGCCCAGAAAGATGCCACACTTGTCCAAGTTCATCACAGCCAGTGAAAGCAGGGTTCCAGCAGGAGCTGAGGTTTCCTCAGTCCTAGCCCTGCCTGCATTCTAAATTGCTGTCTCTCAAAATGAGAAGGAAGGACAACAAATTAATTATTGTTACTTATTTCTGCTCAATTTGCTAAGTGCTCACTACATTTCCATGCATTATTTCATTCCATTTTCCCCTTAAAATATAGACATACAGGCTATTTCTTTAAAAAACTCCTACCAACCACCACAGTCCAGAAAGAGGGCACGTTCTATAGAATTTTTAAAGCATATCGAGCTCTGGTTGTGTAATGGTAAGAGACTATGCTGCAATTTTCAAAGACATGCAGCTCAAATACACAAGCTGTTCTGCATGAGATAGATGAGTAATTACCTCCCATGAAGTTACAGCCTCTCTGGAGGATAAGCTATGGGTAGACTCCAACTAAACATCCCACAATAACAGTGTACACACACACACACACACACACAGGTATTTGACTGTGTGGATCACAAAAAACTGTGGCTAATGCTGAAAATGAGAATCTAGAACACTTGATTGTCCTATGCAAAACCTATACTTGTACCAACAAGCAGTCATCAGAAGAGAGCAAGGAAACACTGCATGGTTCAAATCAGCAAAGGTATATATCAGGGATGCATTCTATCTCCACACCTTTTCCATCTATATGTGGGACAGATCATCCTGGAGGCTGGGCTCTATGAGGAAGAATGTGGCATCAGGATTGGAGGAAAAACACGCATTATGCAGACGACACAACCCTGCTTACTGAAATTGAGGCGGACCTGAGGCATTTGCTGCAGAAGGTCAAGGACTATAACCATCAATATGGATTGAAGCTCAACATCAAGAACACAAAGAGTCTCACAACTGGGCTGACTGGCAGCACCATGATAGATGGTGAAGAGATTGAGATTATCAACAGCTTTAGTTTGCTTGGCTCCACAATCAACACTCTTGGCACCAGCAGCCAGGAAATTAAAAGATGTATTGCACTGGAATAGCTGCTGCCAGAGCCACACCAGGTGTACTGAAGAGTAACGATGTCACTCTGGGAAAAAGGTGCATCTGATACAGGTCTTTTCAATCACTTGCTATGCATCAGAGAGCTGGACAATGACTAGGGATTATAGAAGGGGAATTGATATCTTTGAGCTATGGTGTTGGAGAAGAGTATTGAATATATCATAGACTGCTAAGAGAACAAACAGGTTCTTCCTGAAGAGGGTGAAACCAGGCTGCTCCTTGGAGGCAAGGATTCTGAAGCTTCTTCTGACATACATTGGATATGTTGCAAGGTGGGATCAGTCCTTGGAGAGGAACCTCATGCTTAGGAGGGTGGAGGGACAGTGCAGGAGAGGAAGACCTTTGAGATAGATTGATTCAGTGACTGGGGTAATGGGGGTAGGCGTATCAGAGACAGCATGTAACAACAACAACAACTAATCTGTAATATGGGTTGAAATGGTCCAGAAGGAAAAAAAGAAATGGCTGAAATTTTTTTTGTGTGTGTGTGTGTGTGTGTGTGTGTGTGTGTGTGTGTGTGTGTAAAATCAAAGATGAATTACATTAGGAAAATCTGCTGTCAGGGATTTCTCCAGAGTGTTAAAGAGCAATTCCATCAGTTTAGAGACTAAAGTGTGCCTGATCTAGTCTATGGTCTTTGCAATTTTCTGTTATGCATCAGGGAGCTGGACAATGACAAAAGAGGAAAGAAGAAGAATTGATGTCTTTGAGTTGTGGTGCTAGAAAAGAGTACTAAACATACTATGGACTGCCAAGAGAACGAACAGGTCTGTCCTGGGTGAAACCAAGCTGTTTCTTAGAGTAAGGATTTTAAGGCTCTGTCTTACATACTTTCGGTATTGCCAGTAGAAACCAGTGCTTGGAGAAGGGCATCATATGTGAAAGGGTAGAGGGACTGTGCACAGGAGAGGAAGACCCTGGATGAGATGGTTTCACTTAGTAACTGGGGTAGGTGTGTCAGAGACAGTGAGATTGGCCCAGGATAGAGTAAGGTTCAGATCTGTTGTACATAGGGTCTCTATGAGTTGCAGGAGACTGAATGGCATATAACAACAATAGTATAATACATAATAACATATTAAAAGACGAATTGCATTGGTAAAGTCAGCTGTCAGAGACCTCTCCAAAGTACTGAAGAGCAATGAAGTCAGTCTGGAAACTAATGTGGGCCTGATACAGGCCTTGGTCTTTGCAATCACTTAATATGCATCAGAGAGCTGGACAATGACTAGGGACGATAGAAGGAGAATTGATGCCTTTGAGCCGTGGTGCTGGAAAAGAGTATTGAATATAGCATAGACTGCTAAGAGAACAAATAGGTTCATCCAGGACAGAGTGAAACCAGGTTGCTTCTTGGAGGCAAGGATTCTGAAGCTTCATCTGACATATTTTGAACATCTTGCAAGGCAGGATCAGTCCTTGAGAGGGAGATCATGCTTGGAAGGGTGGAGGGACAGCGCAGGAAAGGAATATCCTCAATGAGATGAACTGATTCAGTGACTGGAGTAATGGGGGAGGTGGGGCGTATGTGTCGGAGACAATGAGATTGGCACAGGATAGAGTAGGATTTAGAGCTATTGTACGTAGGGTCGCTATGAGTGTAGGCGACTCAACCACACATAACAACAACAATAGTAACATATATGGAACTTAATTATGTTCTTTAATTAAGCTTTCAAATGTACACTATGTGTAAGAATCCTCAATTTATACATCTCCCATGGCCCTCAGGACAGTGCAATGTACACTACAGATGCTCAACGAGTAGCTGTTATTTGAGTGGTTATAGGTATGTGACTTTTTAAAAAAACACATAAAGATAGCCAAATTTCATGATAATAAATGTTCACATTCTAGAAAATGAGAAGTCTTAGTTCTTCAACTATTTAGGTGAATCTTACATTAGCTGATTACATTTCTGTGATATATTATTTTAACTTTCTGTTATATCCTCAGAACGTGTATTTTCAAGGGGCAGGATTTGCCAGAAAAACAAATCTCTCACAGTGACTGGTCTGATTCCCCAAAGCCTCTTTACCTGATGGCTCCTTACCTGATAACATATTATCTGTTTTTATTGAGGGAAACTTCAAAGTCATTTCATGCTTGTGCCTATGAATCATCAGGTGGTCCTCTGTTGGGAAGCGCTGTTCAACAAAGAGAGGGGGGGGGGAAGGCAAAGGAGAAAAGAGGCATTCAGTTTTGTAATACATATTTGCCACCATAGGGAAAAAATATGCAGTACTGAAAACCTGACCAGCAAAACAGAAAATCGGTTCTGAAGATGTGTGGAAGCATGAGTTAGTTAAAAGCTATTTTATGTCAGCAAAATACAATAGGCTCTTCCTTTGAGTTTACTAAAGTGCTATCTCATGTTGCAGAAATATCTAGCTGAATACTAAGAAATAATCGGAGATCTTTGTCTTTCATCATTACGCTTTCCCTGGGAACAGCTTTGAAAGGCTGTTTCATTATTGGAGGGACTAAACCCTCAAACTGGATTAAAATGAGTTTAACTTGTGGCGATCCCAGGTGTATCAGAATAGAATGGCACTCCCCTGGGTTTTCAATGACTATCTTACAGACACAAGTGGCCAGTTCCTTCTTCCACACCACCACCAAGAACAGTAGCTAAAAGTATTAAAATAGCATAACCCACTGTCATCAGGTCTATTCCATCTCCCAGTGAGCCTCCAGCAGCTTGTCAAGACTGTAAATCTTTTTTAAATATTCGTTCTTGATTTTCATATAATAATAACCTTTACAGTATGCTTCATTTATATACATTATGTTTTAGATAATCTTTCATTTACATTGTGTTACAAAGAATCTGGTGTGAATAAACAATGTAATCAAATTTTGTAAATAAACTAGTATAAAAAATAATGTAAAATTGAGTGTATAAGAATGTATGAAACCTAAAGCCTGTAAATCTTTATGGGAGAAGAAAGCTCAGCATTCTCACACAGAGCACTTGGTGAACTCCATACTCCAACCTTTCCACTAGCAGCTTCATGTAATGCACAACACCTTCAGGGCTCCTTTTAAAATAACATACACATCCAGAATATGTTCTGGCCTAGTACTTAACAATGTTGTGTTGTTGTTAGGTCCTGTCAAGTCAGCTATAACTCATAGGAAACTTATGAACAATGGATTTGAGCCAGCCTTGCCCCATCCTGTGCCGTCTTCATCATCTCTGATAGACTTGAGCCCTTTGCTACAGCAGATTTTCCCAAAGCCACACACCTTCGAACTTCTTTACTGCTGGTACCAAGAATGCTGACTGTGGATCCAAGTCAGACGAAATAATTGGCAACATCAATCTTTTCTCCATCTATCATGATGTTGCTACTGGCTTAGTGGTGAGAATTTCTGTTTACTTGATGTTGACCTGTAATCCACAAAGAACATAGTAGTCCTTGATCTTCTGAAACCAGCAATTCCAGTGCTCCTCACTTTCAGCCAGTAAGGATTTGTTATCTAAATAATGCAAGTTGCTGATGAATCTTACTCAGCTCTTGATACTACATTCTTCTTCATAAAGAGGAGCTCCTCGAATGATCTACTTAACATTCAGACTGCAGACGTGTGGAGAAAGGATATTATTACCCTCTTTAAGACGCACACTTTTCTTTATTTTTTTTTAAACTGTGCAGTGTTCCCTTGCTCTGTTTGGACAACAGGATATTGGTCCAGGTAAAGATTTCACATGAATACAATTAAGTGTCCTGGGATTCCCATTCTTCTCAACTTGCTTAAATAAATCTTATTTATGGTCACCAGGAAGACTTAACAATGACAAAACAAAATTCTCTCTTTTTTATATGAGAAATCCAGGTTCGAAACAGGACAGTGAGTCTGGACCTGAATAACAGTAGAACCTTAAAAAAAATACATTTGGAATTTTTCTCTAGTTTTTGCTATTTAACATAACAAAGCAAAATTAAATGCAAAGCATGAGAAGTATGCTAGACATTATCTATAGATTAAACAAAAGTAGGAGAAATGGATGAAATGGTAAAAAAATTTATCCATGTCAGATTTGGGGTCGAATTATATGCTATGTTTAATTATTTAGCATATATATCTCTACAGATGTGTTCTATTATCTTCACATAGTACGTTTACATTTAAGAAGAGCTTGAAGAGCCATTTTCTGGGGTTTTTTTAATATACAGGATTATTTTTAGTATTCTATACTCTGTACAGTGGACTAAGTCATTATTTTTAATTTCCATAAACTTATAATTGTCACAAATACTACAAATATTTCAGTTGTCTGACTTTTGGTTACATGATAGGATTGTATTTTCTGACCCTCATGTGGACTAGTTCTGCCCACTGAATTATGAAAAACAAAGGACATATCATTAAGGTAAGAACATTTAATTCCTGATCACAGACTCTCTAGCCTACCCACTTCCCCAGGGTGACTTGCATTACTGGAAATAGTGACTACTTCATTATCCTAGGTTGCTGAAGGATTATCAAAAGCAGCCTCCTCTTGTCAATCTATCACAGAAATGTATTATTGGCGGATAGAAATAAACGGTTGCTATTTAAACCAATGAAGCTTTGAGTTAATTTGTTACTGCAGAACATCCTTTCCTCTTCTGACTCAGATTGGCATGCTTTTGATAAGCTAATTTACTGGACTATCTACTATACCAAAGTCAAACGAAAGGTGACAAATTATACAAAACATTTATAAATATTTCTTTCATAGTTCAAAAGACCTTCTGGGATGTCCTGGTTTCCCAGGAGAGTTATTATAAGCTTCAATAACCATTATGTAACATGGTAAAAATTGTTTTCTGAAAAGAGCATAATTTCGTGTTCATGAGAATAAAGGCATTTATTTGTTGGACTGAGTCCATGGGTTATTGTAAAAGTTCAACTTAAACAGTACATGTTTACTTGTCATTTAAATCATATAACTTAGAAAGTATAAAATTTACTCCCTTACACCTCAAAAAAAATCACAAAAATAATTATTCCAGTGCAATCTCTTCTGACATCTATTTCTATTTTTTTCTTTCTCCTCTGTTTTTGTAATGATCTTTTGCTTTCTTCATGGATAATATCCTTGATATCATCCCACAACTCATCTGGTCTTCTATCATTGGTGTTCAATGCCTCAAACCTATTCTTAAGATGATCATGAAATTCACATGGAATTGATTTAAGATCGTAGCTTTGTTCCTGCGGACTTATTTTTATTTTCTGGACCGACAAGCAGTGTCATGATGGATGGAGAGGAGATTGAAACTGTCAACAGCCTCATCTTGCTTGGATCTCCAGTTAACACCCTTGATACGAGCAGTCAGGAAATAAGGAGACATATTGCACTGGGAAAATCTGCAATTAGGGATCTTTCCAAATCATAAGGTGCGTCTGATTTCAGGCCGTGGTCTTTCCAAATACTTGTTATGCATCTGAGACCTGGACAATGAATAAGGATGACAGAAAAAGAATTTATGCCTTTGAGCTGTGGTGTTGGAGAAGAACACTGAACCTCTTATGGTTGGTCAAGAGAATAAACAGCTATGTCTTGAAGAGGATGCAGCCGGAGTGTTCTTTGGAGGCAAGATTGATGAGGCTTTGCCTAACATACTTTGGACATATTGCTAGGAGGTACTATCCCTTGGAAAGAGACACAATGTTGGGAAGGTTGAAGGGTCAGCAATGGAGAGGAAGAACCTTAACCAGGTGGACTGACATGGTTAACTGATGCAATGAGCTCTTGTGTGTCAGGAAGGGTGAGGATGGTACAGAACAGGAGTAGGATCAGATCTTTTGTTCACAGGGTCACTATGAGTCATATTCGATTTGATGACACTTAATAAAAAACAACAATTATGCTAGGTTTCTAAATACATAGATGTCTACTTTATGATGGTAAGTGGTCTTTTGCTGCTGCTTCACCTACTTTCTTGATGTTCTCTACTGTCGTACAATGAATGCATCAAATAAGTGGTACAACTCTGAACTATAAAAGGCATAGATCAAATTTTCGTCTTTTTGTCAAATCCTTATTAAAATTATATATAACAACAAATAGTATGGTAGCCTCCTTCATTCCGTATCAGTAAACTGTTTTGAGCTTCACAAAAATACGTTCTAAAGGTGGCCAGAGGACTTATTAAATAATAAAAATATTAATAGTTTTCAATATTAACCTATATCATCTAAAAGGGACAATACAGGACAACAATGATTTTTATAAAAAATAAATAATTAGGTATAAAAAATAGCAAACTGTAAATAACAAAAATGTAGCATTTACAGGAAATACAGAGCTTACTGAGGCTACTGGCCAAAATATTGTTAATGGAAAAAAGAAACAATGACATTAGGACTGGGCTCTGATATTAAAAAGAGCAAGAGAAGCTTGGTTCTCTTTATTTCTGAGACAAAGATGTCTAAGAAACTGTCTTATAAAAAAAAGTTTCCCAGGGAGCTCTGGTGGTCTAGCGGTCCCAGAGGTACACGGTTCAAATCCACCAGATGGTCTGCTGGAGGAGTGGCAATCTCCTTCAGTACCAGTCAGATCCCATTTGACGGTACACACACAAAACAATAATAAAATTTTTAAAAAATTTAAAAGTTTCCCAAATATCACAGACTGTTAATAGTATAATCAAGTCTCTTTTGAATGACAGAAAAAGGAAGACAATCCTTTCAAAGCCTCAACTTGATTCAAGCACTTCACATTTAGTTCCCTTTTCACCTTTCTCCTCACGCAGGTTCTCAGGCTACAACTGATGTTAAACTCAATGTCATGATCATGGTGGTCAACCCAATCGTTAACTCCTAATACCCCAGCAGACCTTTGGTACTGAGCAGCTACCACATTTCCTTGAAACACTTCACAATAAATATGGAAAGAAATTATGCTTCTCCATCACTAAATGTGTGCTGGGGGTAGCCTGGAATTATACCATGAAGTCAAGATGCAAGATGTAATTCCCAACTTTTTATCCAAGTTTTTTTTGTCCATAAAGCCTCTCAGGAATATGATCAGGTCTTTCACTGAGAAGTTCAAGGTCGTTTGAAACATACGTCTTCAACCATTCTCACCACCTCCACTTGGATTTATCTTCTTATTCCAATATGTCTCAGAAAGAAGAACTCTCACTTCTCCACAGGATCCTCTGGTTTCCTTGTTTTCTGGAAGTTTCTATTCCGCTGTAGTCCTACATGCTAGCATTCTCTTTCTCTCTGACTGGCTTCTTGAATTTGACTACATACAGCTACTCCTCAATTTAAAAAGTGTCTCTCCTAAACTGCTTCCTCCTCAAGCTACCATTAGATCACTCTGCTTCCTTTCACGGCCTAACGTTCTTGAAAGAGTCCTCTATACTTTCCACCTCCACTTCCTGCCACCCACTCATCCGCTAATCCCTTGTGATCTGGCCTCCACCCCTGCTCCCCTCTCATAGGCTGCCAGGGAGCACCTCACTGCCAAGTCCAACAGCTCCAGCTCAGCCTTCACTCTGCCCCCGCTCCAGAGCATCTGACACCGGTGACCACACCTCGGTGGCATTTGTTTATTTATATCCTGCTTGGTGCCAAAAAGGAGTTAAGATGTCTTATAGGAATACAAAAATAAGAGCATTGGTTAGAAGGATCCCTAAACAGAAAAACAAAGAAGAGGAGACACTAGCAAAGAGAGAGAGAGAGAAAGAGAGAGAGAGAGAGAGACAACCTCTAGAACAGTAGTTTTCAACTGGTATGTGATTTTATCATTTTACCATCTGGGGGACATTTGGCAATGTCCAGAAACATTTTTGATTGTCACAATTTGGGAGTATTGTTGGCAACTAGTGGGTAAAAGCCAAGAATGCTGCTATACACCTCTCAATGCACAGGATAGTCCTCTGTCACCATGGAGAAATAATTGCCTACCCCCAAATATTGTCAAGGCTAAAAAAACTCTGCCATACAGTCCACTAGCCTGTCTACAGTGCCTTTTCTCTGCCTTATAAGTACTAAATAGGAGCATAAATTCTTTCTTGAAGTGGTTTCTATTGTCAGTCATAACTTTGACACTGCTAGGCACCTTAACTCACTTGGACTCTTGGAGATACCTGTACATATCACCTCCTTATTCCTCATTCCTTCATTTCTCCAAATAAAACAAATCTCTCTACAATATTCTTACAGAAGTTGGCTTGATTGATGGCAATGGGTTTTTGATATACTCTTTCTGTGACACTGATGAGTCAAACACGGTAAGTCTCACATGCAAGTGTCGAAGACTTTCGTTCATAGAGTCATTATGAGTCGCCTACAACTTGACGGCACTTAACAACAGCGACAACATACTCTTAAAGAGCCCTGGTAGAGCAGTGGTTAAACATTGGCTGCTAACTGAAATGTATATGCTTTGAACCCACCAGAAGCTCCATCAGAGAGAGATGTGGCATCCTACTTCCACAAAATATTATAGTCTTGTAAACTTGAACCCTATGAGAGGAATTCTACTCTTTCTTAGAGTGACTATAGGAGTTGGAACCAACTGTGTAACAGACTTGGGAATTCTAGGTTTGGTTTTTTTTATATTTTTACTGGTTTTCATATAATAATTCCTTTATATTATGTTTCATTCATATATGTGGTGTTTTTTTACAATCTTTCATTGACATTGTGTTTCATACAATCCTTCATACACATTCTATTTTATGTTAATTTTTTAAATTGTTCTGCTTATAAATATTTATATATATTGTGTTTCTTTTTTATGATACTCTGGCAAGATGACTGGTGCTCCTTTCTTTATGGAAAAGTGTTCTTGACTAATTTATTAATTAATCAGATGGTTGCATGTTTGATGTGTGGATAAGAAGCTCCATGAGGACTGGATATATCTGTCTTGTATATTGTTCCTTCTCAAGGGCAACCACAATGCCTGGCATCAAGTAAACTCCCCAAAAGTCTGCTGGGTCACTTGGATTATTAAAATGTAACATTACACTTGAAATGGAAAGCACACTGCTCAAATTATTGGATTCTCTTTAGTTGTAGAGGCTTCTCTTTGAAGAAACTGGGTGTAAATCCATAATTTCTCAGTGATATAAAGCTGTTTTCTGCATTCACAATGGCTAATCTTGGTTGAACAGGATTTTTCCAACTTACTTATCAATCTTCCTGTATTTCTTATTTCAAAATTACCTCCAAACTACAAATAAACATTCATACAAAAGCACCTCTTGAACCTGCTGGGACATGAGCAAAGAATTCTACTGGTTCCATTAGCTGCTGGTAACAACAGGACATCAACTATGATGTCTAATATTCTGGTGGCATATTCCTTCCAGAAGGTTCCTTGGACCTCCACAAACCCTCTTAAGGGGAGGGTTGTTCCTAAGTGTTGTAGGTCAAGCCTTTTCAATGACTCCTAGATTGTTCCACACTGTCCTGCTGATCCCACTACACAGACATTCAGGAGAGTGTGACTTTACTCTTCTTTAAATGACTGGGTAACTTAGAGAAAGAGATCCTAACTGCCCACATCAGAAACATACCTGTGCTCTGAACTCTAAGCTAAAGATCTTGGCACGAGAGTGGCCTCGTGCAGTTATTTGCTTCAATTTTACAAAAACTGAAATGGGAAGATAATGTGAGAGTCAAACATAGACAAAGTCACTGTTGGGTTCTATAGATAAAACAATAACCTGGATTTTAGGTGATGGGTATTTTCAATGTCATTTGAAGAGTCAGGTTCGAGTACAGTAGTGGCAGCAGCATTAGCAACAGTAACACATTAATTGAGCACAAGCCCTATCTATACAAAACTCTGTAAGGGCATTATGTCATCTAATCTTCACAATTCCATGTGATGAGTGTCATTGAAGGCTGACAAGTTTAATCCAGTACAGAAGGCCAATATTCCCTCAAGAGTTCAGATAAATGGGAAATCTGTGGGCTGTACAAATGTTGTAGTGTTGTTAGCTGAAATGGAGTCAGCCCCTGACTTACAACACTTAGGAAAAAGAACTCTATGCTCCACTAGGTTTCTACCAGCCAATTTTTAAGAATGAATCATTGGAACCTGTTGAGCATCATCAAATCTGCAAGCCTCCACTGACAGTTGGGTAGTGGGTGCACATGAGGTACACTGGCAGAGTCTTCTGCCTGAGAGGTGAGCATCTCAGTTTTGAACTACCACTAAATCTTCTATTACTCTAATGAGGAAAACAACACATTAAAATTCAATCTATGACAGTAAAAGAGTTTACCAACAATCCAATGTCCAGCATTCAAACAGTCATTGTAAAAGCAAGCCACCTCCCTTCCCCTTTCTGAAACAACAGCCCTCCCCATTGGTGGGCAGGATGAGCTGGACTAGCTTCCGGCAGGGAGATACCTGTATGGAAATGGCCAATGCAGCCCTATCTGAGGGGCTGGACCAGAAGTAGCTCAAACTATTCAAATGGGAAAATGACCATAATGCTGAAGATGGGATTGCTTACAGAGATTGTGGTAAGGATTATCTTGCTAAAGAAGAGCTGCCCACAGGAGGCAGGGCTGCAAGAGGAGAAAGTGCTTCCAAGTGGGTGATTGGAGCACTGCCAGCCAGGGATCCTCAAACTCACCTGGGAGCAGCCTGGAGCACTGCAGACAAATGGCCTCTCCTGCTCCAAATTCATCTTGGATTCCTCATATATCTGAAGGGTCAGAGGAGAGGGAGGAAGGAAGACAGAAACCATTAATATCTTCTGTCACTACCTGAGGAACAAAAGAAAAGTTATTGCTTCCCCTTCCTCCTCAGTTTCCAAATTAAGTAGAAAAGGTTAGGCTGGAAGGCTTAATGGAAGCTAGAATCACAGAAAGGGAACGGGATGAGTGCAATTACATTGTAAGTATTGTAATTAATATTCTAAAACAAAATGTGTATAGATGATTGGATAGTAAACCCATTTATTTTATAAATGTTCACTCAAATCACAATAAAAAGGAAATAAGTGTTTTTCTCTCAACCCATGGTCCTGCCTTGCTCATCAGGCCTCCTGCAGTCTGAGTTCCTACTGTGCTTCCTCTGGTGCATATTAACTTTGAGAAAGAAAAATTCTTGGAGATGTCCCAGCGGAAGCCTTGCACATGAAAAACCATCCAGTGGGAGCTAGTACTTAGATAGATTCTCATCTAAGCAGAAAAATTTTGAGGCAAAATTATTCTCAGGTGTTATTTTTTTTTAAATCCTCCGTAACGCCTTTTAGTCACACGGAAAACCTTTGAGATTGGCTACTTAGAACAGCAAGAGAATGGGGCAGGACCATTAACCATCAGCGTGGGGATCAAGTTGAGTGACCTAGCAAAGAATGAACCCAGTCATTGTGCTGTCAGTGAGATATTCAAAATAGCACTAGGGTTGTCTTACCAAATTATTCTAGTGGTCCACTAAACCGTTATTGTAGAATGAGTATAAGGATCCAGGAGGGGTAGGAGAAGTTGAAAGCAGAGGGATGAGGATGTGCAGGGGAAAGGGGGGATTAACCATTGGGCTGTACAATTTGATGGGTGAGGGGGTGAGGGAAATGGAAAGAATTTGTTCAAATTTGTACTTGAATTTTGTAAATAAACTAGTAGAAAAATGAAAAAAAAATTTTAAAAATCTGTTTTCTTTTCAGTATTTCATGAAGACGCAATAAAAGTTACCACTAATATATTTGAATACAGTACGCTTGACACTTAAAAAAAAAGTTATCACTATTATATGAAAATCAACACAAAACAGCAAAATTCCAGAAACATTACATTTGACATTTTGTTAATCTGATTTTATAAGCTGAATAAATGTTAGGATACAGCTGCTCCTCTAGATAAGTTATCTGGAATAAAGTTGCTTTTCAGGAGGAAAAAAACTCTGTGAAATACAGTGTGGTCATTTCCTATATTGCAGTTAAGGCCTAAGGTGAGTATATTAGGCTAACCTTGAGGATAATAAAAATTCTCTTTGCCAAAGCCGCCAAAAGCCAGTAGGAGTACAGTAGTACGTACGGCTCTACAGTTACCAGTCTGTATCGTAATATTTTATTTTACCAAATACCTTAAGAAGTACTATGTAAACTTGAATTACATTTTCAAAATAATTTTTAAGTCATACATTTAGTCTATTTGTAGAGTTGATGTAAGTTCACGGTCCAGTTGATGAATCAAGGGTGTCAATAAAACAAAACCAAATTAAAAAACTCATTGCTGTCAAGTCAGAAATGTCTCACAATCGACTTTCCAGTGGGTTTTCAGAAGTTGTAAATCACACGAGATTACCCATTTTTCTCTTGCAGAGCAGCTAGTGGATTTGAACCCCTAAAAGAGACACCATCTTTGGATTAAGTCCTTACAGACTATACCACCAGAGCTCCCTAGGGCTGTATTAAAGCACTAAAACCTGTAGCTTTTCACCTGAGCACAGAAAACAACTTGCTTCCTTAAAATAATGCCACAAAAGTTTACAGAAAACTTAGATTTTCATTCCCTCATTGTTGCACATTTTACCTCCTCTCGCTCCTCCCCCCCAAGCTGACTTTTTTCCTTTCCATTAGTTTATTTACAAAATTCTAATACAAATTCTAATAAATTCTTTCAATTTCCCTCACCTCTCACCCATCATAAAAAAATTTATTTTTTTAAAAAAAGAAATACAGGCTGAAAATTTACCAAAATGAGAAAAAAAATCTATAAACCCAAAGCTTAAGGAAATTTAATTAACCATAACCAACCCACAATAATAAATAACACCACACAAAGTTACATAATACAAAAATTCCTGACAATCAGTGATAAGTAGATAAAACTAGCAAGAAGGAGAAAATCCCATTATAACAGAAAGAAATGTGAATGACAGCAGGCTTCTTGTTAAAAAGGAGGCAACCAAAACCACAGAAGTGTAATAACTTTAAAGAATTGAGAGAAAACCTTGATTTTTCTAATAAAACAATTTTAAAAGAAAAAAATAATGTCACATGAGGATGATCCCAGGACTCCCCAACAACCTGTGTGTGCCCTGAAAAGATGAAGAACTGCTTCTATTCAGTTACCCTTCCCTGCATACAGCCACAATTAACTTCTACTTTGTACATCTTCTCCCCCAAACCCCAACATACATCACATATATTTTTTAGACAAATATATGTACACTAACCCTTCTCTGAAACATGAAGTGAAAATATTTGCCTTAGCTAACACTGCCTGTCAGATATTTAAAAGCAAAACCATTTTAAAAATGTAAACGCTCCTTACATCACCATTACTCACACAGCTAAGCCGGTGTCACAAAGAGAAGCTCTTTTTGCTGTGAATCGAGAGTAAGTTCCACTGAACACCTATAAATATAGTCACTTAAAACAATTTTACAACTTGCCTGCATTGAGAATATTACTGTATTCGATTGAAAGGAAGGTATTGAGACTATTTCCACTGGCCCTTTACTGAGAGAAGTAATTAGAGTAACTTCTTATGCCTCGGCCTTCATTGCTTTCACAATAACTTCCACAGGGCACCCCTTCTCCCCTGGCTCCACACCCCCAACCGTGGATCCCGACAACTTGCTTCTAAGTCTCAAAACAAAGGGTGACTTTAATGCTGAGAAAATTATTTTGATCCAGGATGGGATAAACAGTGGAGTATAATTGGGTTACCCATTTATTAAATATATGCCTTGTTTTTCTAGTAAATTTTTTTCCCCAGTGCTTTCCTGGAACTTCTCTGCCTCTGTGGGCGTGAGCTGAGTGACCACTGCTAGCTCGCTTAACTGCTTCAGCCCTCAACTTCTCCTCCTTTATAAGGGCTCTCACTCTTCAGCTCCTTCAATCCCGTGTCATATCAGCAAGAAGACCAAGAAGGTACTTTCAAAGTATGATATGAAAATTCATGTGGGGTGGAGAAAATGTGGGTAAGCATCATTAAACCTCCATCTAAGGGAGCTCTGGTGGCCTAGTGGCAAGAAGGTGCACTGCAATCCCAAAGGCATGTGATTCGAATCCTCTAGAGGCTCCACTGGAGAAGGAGAAGCAATATCCTTCTGTGCCAGCTGAATCTGATTCAACAATACACAGAAAAAAAGAGAAAGAAAGAAAAGAAAAAGCCAATTCTTGAGGAGCACATCATGCTTGTGAAAGTACAGGGTCATGAAAAAAAGAGGAAGATCTTCAATGAAATGATTGACACTATGACACAATGGGCTTAACCACAGGAGAGATTGTGATGATGAGAAGAATTAGGCACTCAGAGGCTCAAGTAAAAACAAACAAACAAAAAATCCTCCCCCTAGTAGTAATCATTCCTTGTTTATAAAAGAAAATTTGCTATAAGACAAGTCTTTCTTGGTCACCACTTAAGAACTTCAGTTGCTAATGTGATAAAAGAATGTCATGATTCCAAACCAGTATTGAGACCACTTGATATATACTATGCTGATAATCAGAAGGTTCCATACTATGTGTCCATGGTTACATCTGAACTGACGACACATACTATTATAGTTATTAATGCTCAACCAACAGAAACAGTCAAGATTGAGAGTGTGACTGCTGATGGTTAAAAGAGATTCATTGATGTTAGCCAAAGTGAGCAGAGGGAATGGCCAGGCCCCTGGGTATTTTCCACCACAACCACAGGTCCATTTCAAACCTTGCTAGATGCTGTCAAGTCAGCTCCAACTCCTAACAGTCCGATGTACAACAGAACGAATCTCTGTCCAATCTGACACCATCCTGAAAATTTGTTAGGGCAGAAGCTGTGTCAATCTCCTAGTGAAGGTCTTCCTCTCCTTTGCTGATTCTCAACTTTTTAAAGCATGTTCTTTTCCTAAGGACTGGCCCTCCTGATAATACTCCCAAAGTATGTGAGACAAAGTCTAATAAGCACTTCTTTCAAGATAAATTTGTTTTTATTCCTGTTGTTTTTGTTATGTGCTATCAAGTGGAAATTGGCTCATATCTGACCCTCCAGAAAGTTTTCAGATGCTATAAATCACATGAGAGGAGGCTGCCCAGATTCCTTCCATTTGAGCAACTGATGAACTGCATGCCTTTAGATAGGCAGCACAACTCCTTACCCACTAGGCTACCAGAGTTCTTTGTGTCCATGGTGTATTTAATATTCTTTTCCAACACTACACCTTTCATGTGCATATGAAGCAAACTTAAAATACAATAGCTTTAGGCAGGTCCATCCACCTTAGTCTTTAAAGTGATATCCTTGCCTTAAAGAAGTCCTGTGTTGTTATTATTAGGTATCCCTGGTCAAATATGGTTCATAAAGAACAACAGGCCTGAACTTCTCCTTATTTATCATCCATATTTAGTTCATAAAAATGCTGACTAACTCCATAAATCTAAACCAATAATGGCAATAAGTTAGCTATTTTATTTTATATTAATATCTGCTTTATCATAACTATTAATTATTGTTGTTGTTGTTATTGATTACCTTCGAGTCGAGCACGACTCATAGCAACCTATGAACAAAAGGTCTGAAGCTCCTCTATAACTATCGATATTTATCAAAGTTCATAGAGTTTCTGAATGTTGTTTAGGAAGTGGATGCCACTCTTGCTTCCAAAATTACATTTCATATAATCCGCAGGCAGTAACTGGATTTAGATTATGATGCTAATGCTTGGAGACAGTACAAAGTTGTAGTATTTGTACTAGATAGTACAGATTCATTCTATTTAACTTCATCTTCATGGTATAAATATTTTCTTTGCAACAATATTAATTATCTAAGTCAATACTCACTGTACTTCATCAGTAACCAAAACTAAACCCCAAGAGATACAATTTGAGCAATACAGGGTCTGACCTCAACTAAATTAGGGTTCAAACATCAGTACATCAAACAGGGAGTTACTATTATAATTCTTTTTTTTTTAAGCACAAATTGTCTATTTACGACATGTCATAAATCCCATTCTACTGTGACTCATAAAATTTTTGTTGACTAATGTTTGGAAGTAGATCTCCAGGCCTTTCTTGGTCTGTGTTAGTTTGCGCACTCTGCTGGAACCAGTCCACCAGGCTGTTATTTGAAATACCAGTGACACTGCTTCCGGTGCCACCACAAGACACAAGCCAGTAGCATCCACTCACTTCGCTTGGATACATTATCAGAAAAGACCACCCGCTAGGAAAGAACATCATATTTCCTAAAGCAGAGAACCAATGAACGTGAGAGGAGGAGCCAGTGAGCTGGACTGATGCTGCAACACGGGACGCAAACATACATACCAATAATTCTTACGGTACCCAAGGATGAAGCAGCAGTTTGTTCTGACAAACACAAAATTATCACAAGTTAGAGGCAAAGCAATAGCCACAACCTGCATCTCATGGACCAAATTATGTACTGTCCATATAATACTGGAATAAGCCCTCAGGTCAAATAGTAGATGTGAAAATAAAATAGGTTTTACATTATTAATAAGGACTGAGTTGAGTGGGATTCATGGATCAGTGTGCGGTTATTGACTGAGGAGCTCTGTTGGCATGGTGAGTTAACGAAGTCTGAAAACTGTAAGGTCAGAAGTTCAAATCCACCTATCATCATTCAGAAGAAAGATAGGTAATCTCCTCCCGAAAGATTTATAGCCTCAGACACCTGATGAAGGGTCACTATGAGCTGGAATCCGCTGGATGGCAGTGGGTACTTGTACTTCAGCTGCCTTTGGTGCTCTGCAGTTCTTGTATTGTTCTCTGAGCACAGCATGTGTTTGCTTATTCCTTTCTATGGAGGTGTTCGCGATAGTCTTACTAAATGCTGCCACTCTACCACACAGGATTCAGTACTTTTATCAACAGTGTGATCTGGGCTGATGGCTTCGTCAAGAGCCACAGTCTATTTTTGTGGTCTATTATTATGGTTCTTATCCAGTACATATTGTAATAATTATTCTCCCCAACAGACTTCTGCCGAAGCCCTACATATATCCTTTTATCATCCATCTGGTGGGGGTTAATTACTCAGACATAGTTCCAGCCAAGTTGCATTGCACGTGTCTGCAAAAAGTCAGCCCTCCTCCTCTCGTTCCCCATTCAGTTGTTTTACTGGCTAAATTTTGTTTGGCAAAACTAAACCCCAAGCTCCACTGCAAAGAGGTTATATAACAGGCATTTAATAAATATTTGTGGAATGAATAATGGATCCTGAATCAACATATTGTTGTCAGTTGTCATTAGATGGATTTCAACTTAAGGCAATCTCATGTGTAGAGTAGCAGACAAGGGCTGCTCTGTAGAGTTCTCCAAGCTGCAGCCCACTGTACCCCACTCCAGACAGCCTGCTTTTCCACTAGTCCTTGCGCATCAGGAAGACATCGTCTGGTCCACTCATTCCACCTATTTCCATCCAGAGAAGCAACATCTCCATTTAGAAAGGCATAGTTGCTTTTTTATGAAGACAAAGTGAAGTTAGTTTTTATGAAATTTCACACTTACCTGTATTAGATTCATTACTAAATTAAGTTATATTAAGATTGCAATGTTGAAACTACTGAAGTCCAGACTGTTAACCAAATGTTATCATTAGTTGCCTTCACATGGATCATAACTCATGGCAAATACAGAGTAGGACTTCTGCTGTTAAGAGTTTTCAAAGCTGTGATTATTCAGAAACAGATCACCAGGTCTTTCTAGGTGCCTCTGGTGTTGGGGGGTGCGAACTACTAACTTTCAGTTAGTGGTCAGGAGTGGAGCGCCTTAAGCATTTATGTTTCTGGCTTCTGGGAGACTCCTATAGGAAACATTTCAGGTCACTTAGGATGCCAAGATGACCCTCTGAGAGACACTGAGTATTCACCCAAATTGGTTCTATCCAGTTGTAATTGCAGCAAATCTTGTCTCATCATTTAATTGTTTCTAAATAGAACCATTTTTCATTTCCCTTTTTCCAAGGTTCAGCTCCAATGCTGATTTAGACTGAATGTTTCATGAGTTTAATTTCCCTCTGAATTTTTGGAGAACAAGACAAACCCCTAATAACAAACCCTAATAGTGCATAAAATCCGAGGCGGTTTTTCTAAGTTGACAAGGAGATGACAGGTCTGATTTACAATTTAAACCCTCAACTGCCACTAGGCTCCTCCGGCCTTGCACTGAGCAAGAATCTGTTTCAGCATTTCACCCCACAAATCCCTCATGGGCTAAAATGGAACTCTTCCACAATGGCTGATGCAATCTGTTCAAATGCTTTGATAGGCATCTAGGGATACACTTGGAATTACCATTTCACAAAGGACGAATGTCATCAAAATCAAATATTTAAAACTTGAGTAATCTACACTAAAGACTAGAAATGTATATGAGAAATTTAAAGCAACATCTGAACTCACAGGGGAAATACCTATATTATCTGATTTTTTAGAACCAGCCAAGAGTGATAATTCCCCATGCAAACCTCCAGAAGCCATTATTGATGTTTCATCAACCTAAAATTCCAACATTATTCCAACAGTTCCCACCAACAGTAGCAGACTACCATACAGTGAGTAATTGATAGGGGACCTGGAATGGTACAACATCAAAAATGTTTTCATCTGAAAGTTTGGAATGCATTTTAAAATAACCATACCCAAATAAGCACTAAAAAGAATGATTTGTCCCGATCAGCTCTGACACTGCTAATATAAATATCAATATGATATAGATCAGAAAATTTTGTTTGAATTATAATAGTGATGTTAACAGCTGTCAGTATTTATTGTTCTATGGTAGATGTGGAAAAAGCCTGCTTGGCAGATTGACACCAAACAAACTTGGGTACACTGGTGAACTTACTATACTGCTGAAAGCATTGTAGGGGAGAGGAAGAGGTCCTTCCTAAAGCATAAAGGGCAATGGCAACACAAGCACCTTGATCTAGTCATTCTGTGTGACATTCCCATTCACTCATACTTTCTATGGTAAAAAGTTTGCTTACTAAGGAAATTAGCAAAGGCCAGAGCCAATTTTTACTTTTAGTTCTTGGTAGGGATAGGGGACTTTCCTTTCACATATTAGAATGACACAAGTCACACACAGTAACAACCCAACACAAACTCATCTAAAGCATCTTCTTAACATTTATTTGATTTAAGATGCCTGATTTGACTTTAAATATAAGGACACAAGACGGCTCTCCCAATACATGCCTGGCTAATGGAAAGATGTTGCGTATTCAATATGCAGTTACATTTGGGTTTTTTTTTTCCTTTGAGAAAGATAATGTACTTTTCACCACTACGCTTGATCATCTGTAAAATAGGACGTTAGACCTGGAAGAGGTAATTTGTTTGAAAAGTCAGCTAATGAAAGCTAACTGTAAAATAAGAGAAAAAGACATTTTTTCTTTCAAATATTATCTTTAGTTTGCTCATCTTCAATTCTCTAACTTCAACTACAAAATAAGTGATTTCTAAATCCTTATGCTCTGAATTTCAGCTCAAGAAAATGAATTCTTTTTTGAGTGTGTCTTTATGTTTCCTGTTTCTGTCTTTCTGTTTTCTCCTCATGAATCTATCATTCCTCCTGTGGATACTAATTTCTGTCCGTGTGTCTTTATTTTTCTTGGTGGGCCTATCTTTGTCTTTCTGTGTCTCTATATACGTCTTTCTCTCAGACTTTCTCCCATTTATCAGCAGTGTTCTTATTAGCTTTCCTGGTAAAAAGCTCTAGTAGGCTTGTTTCCTGTTTCAGTGTTGTTCTTCAAGGGAGCAGCAGTTAGAATCTGAATTTCATTGGGCTATTATTATTTGCAGCTGTGTGACCTTTTTAACCCTGCTGTAAAAAGTGACATTTCAGCCCTCAAGCTCAAAATGTCTGAATACTGCAAAGTTTTCAAATCAGGGAATTACTTGGGGAACAAACCCCAGCATTGGATTGAGGTACCTCTATTTTATGGATGAAAATTTTACCAGAACTTGGCATGAACGAGGTGTATTACCAGGCAGTTTACAGCCAGAATTCTTCTTTGGAAGTCCTGGACTTAACACCACTTGCGGTAAACATCACTATTTCATTCAAACCAGGAGATGAGCACTGACTTTAAGAGATGTTAACCTTCTCCCCCTGTCCTAAAAAAATCTAGAATCCTACAGCCTGAATGAGAAAACTGTTGGGAACTGTTTATCGCACACTTTCATGCAAAACCAAACCTGTTGCTATGGAGCTGATTCCAATTCTCGGCTGATTCCAAGCCCACGTGTATCAGTAGAATGGCCCCCTTGAGTTTTCTTAGCTGAAATCTTTATGGAAGCATTATGTGACGAGGCAGTTAAAAGTTCCTTTAGAACTAGACCCTCTGTTGCCAGGAGGAAAGATTTCTGGCAGACTTTTCTCTGGAAACTAACCCAGGTCTTCTTCCCCCAGGAGGCCCTGAAGGGAGAGCATGCTGGGGGCATACACCCTCTCATGCACTTCTGCAGAGGTTTGTGGTTTTATTTATGTGGCATTTGTACTGTGTATGGAAAAACATTCCAGTGGGATTGGGTTTTCATATGTTAGATTCCTTTTGCACACACACCCCCCAAAAATTCTCCATATGTTTCTTTGCATACGAGGCATATTTCAAAGTTTCTGATTAATTTCTACTTATGTTTCAGACAATCTTGTTTTATAACTTTCCTATACGTGCATTCAACAGTTCAACCCCCTCAGGCATATCTCAGAGATACTGCGGGTCCTGTTCCAGACCACTGCAATAAAGCTAATATTGCAATAAAGCGAGTCACACCCACCTTTAGTTTTCTAGTGCATGGATAAAGTTATGTCTACACTAGGCTGTACTTGATGAAGTATGTAACAGCTTTATGAAAAAAAGTCTGGAGTAGTGTGAACATATGACACAGAAACACAAAGCAGGAATTAGTTCATGGAAAATCACACCTGTAGATTTGCTTGATGCAGGATTACCACAAGCCTTCAATTTATAAATAAAAAAATCTTCAAAACTTAATCAAGTGAAGGACAGTATAATGAGGTCTGCCTGTATTTGTTAGGTGCCAGGGTTACACATTTAAAGTGTAAAGAATTAATAAGTCATGTGTACATCTGCACTTGATACATGTATTGGGGTTCTCTTTCCCCCCTTGCTTCCATCTGGTATAACACATTTCTTGCAGGGGCACATCCCATCTCAAAGCCAAGTTTACTTGATATGTGTGTGGTGAGGAGAACATTAGCATAACTTCTGTCCAATTTTTTTCAAAGACATGGTGAGTGTAACAAAAACACCTAGCCAGTTTCTAAAGGAGACACAACCTCAGAAAACATGGTAAAAGGTGCATTTTCCCCCTTTCACCTCTTTCCAATCTCAACGATCTGAAGATGAAGGAAGAGAAGCCAAGGGAGAGATAAGAAAAGAAAGAGAATACCAGAAATCCCTTCATTATGATTTAAAATAACTGCCTCATAAAATGCTGAGGGGAAAAGTTATGATAGAAAAGAAATTCAATGTGCAACTAGGCATATTCTTTACACCAGGGAATAGCAGCTTCTTCCAGAAAGTCCCAGAAGAAATCAGCAACACAGTTTTTCCTTCTTCTTTTTTGCTCAGTTATACTAGAATCATCCTCTTTAGAATTATAACACATGCTCAGATGAGACTCAGGTTGTCTTGCAATAATTTTTAAAACATTCAAGGTGCATTTTGTTTGGAAACTTTTTTCTATAAAGTGAGTATTTTTTTAATGTGGAAATTCATACCTTTTTGGTCTTGATTTTCTTTTCATACTCAAATGATTTTATTGGATAATTTTTTTTTCTTTCTACCTTTATTCTATATGGGTACTATTATGTTTTCAGCAACAACTTATGTTGGGGTCCTCTAGAGATGGTGCTGGGAGGTCTGGTGGCTTAGTGGTAAGGAATTATGCTACCAACCCAAAAGTACATGGTTCAAATCTGTCAGCTGCTTTATAAAAGAAGCATGGGCAATCTTCTCCCGTGATATTTACTACCTCTAAAAACCAGCTGGAGGGTCAGCTGTAAGTCAGTCTTGGCTGGATGGCACTCTACAGTAAGCAGATTGTACAGAATCAGGCAGCATTTCCTTCTCTTGTACACAAGGTCAGTATAAATTGGAATAAACTTTATGGAACTTAACAATAACAACAGTGTAAGGGTACGGAGTGAAATAATATTCAATATGTCTAAAGGTTTTTTGTTTGGGGGGGTTCCCCCTCAAAAATGTGCGACTAGATATAAAGCACAGTGCCGATCATGTTAGACACAGTTGCTTCCTACAGGAGGTGGTAGCAGACTTTCTACAGGACCTGGAACATCTTCCTATTGGATCTCACAGTAACTATCCCGACTCCAAAGACATTTGACACCCAGTAAGATGTGGATATGGATATTCAAAGAGGGAAGGAGCCTGGGGGCTAAGGGTGGGGAGGGGGGCCAACCACGGGATGAAGGGTTTGGTGGGTGGAGGGAGGGGGCGGAGAAAACCCACAATGTACATGAGTAAAACACAATGTAAACAAATTATTGTAAACAAACCAATTTTTAAAAAGAAGACTTTGACAATTACTTTATCAAGTTGGATATTTTTCTCAACTCAAATAGCGATGCAATTCCAAGTTCCATCTAAAACAGCCAGGAGTTAAGCTGGGAGCTTCCAACAGTTCATGCTGTCATTTGGACAAAGGGTAAAAAAAAAATTACTCAAAGATATGCTTTAGGAGGTTCATCCCTGGAAAATTTGTGGACCTTTGACAGTACTATGAGGTCACTTACAGGCAAAAGTCCTACATCCTCAGAAGATGTGGTCCATAGGCTTCCCTTCTAAATGTTAGGAAGAGGCACAGCTTTATCTGCCTTCCTAGAGAAGATACTATTTCCTTGCATGACCCAGTGACGGATTTTGAAATAGGTGAGGACTATTTTCAGTTGGTTTTTTTCACTAGGGATCACCACTAGGATGGGGCTGTGAGATTAGGACTCTGAAATCAGTCAGCAAGGTACAGAATGGGAGTTCTTGTGCAACAACAACGTCTTCAGCCATGACAGCCAATAGTGTAGCCTTTGCAAAAGCCCTGACAGCATGTGTGCTCACTGCCCTTCGCCTGTGCAGATTAGTGGTAACAGGCAGAGCAGAGTGAAAGACAGAGAGTGTCAGAAAGCGAGAACACAGTAGCCAGGAAAGAGAGAGAGAAAAGATAGAACCGAATGCATATTCACCTTCTTAGGCTTCTCAAAGAATTCTATAAAACTCCAAGTGAAGTTTAGGACAAGGCTCAATTCATTGCCAATAAAAACTTGATGAATATTAAAAAAAATATGTGAAATTATCATTCCAATTTGATGTGAGCGTGGGGAGGAGACTCTTGCCAAATTGGTGGCCAACCATATTTTTTCAAGTCCAAGCAATATAGCAAAAAGATGAGTAAGCGAGTGTACACTACATGGGATTTTCTCTTATAAATAAATTATACTTTGGCTCCCCCCAGCCTGTACTCTCAAGATGACATAACTTGCCACATGGTCTTAAGCAGTTTTGACTCAACAGTGGCAAGGAATGAATAGCCCAAGGTAGTAATATGGCTCCAGCTCAGATGTCTCTTCACTGCTAATAACTGCCTTGTTTACATTAACACTGAGGAAAGCCCCAACAAATGGAGAGGAAGGGTGTGTGTGGGGTGTGGGGGTGTGGGGTGGGGGTGTGACTTCAGCAGAAAATACCTAACCAAAAATGTTTCTAAATAGTGTTTTAATGTGGCTGGCAGATAATCTTGAGATCATAGACTAATTATTATTGTTAGATGTCATTCACAGAGACCCTATAAACAACAGATCAAAACCTTGCACCATCCTTATTATCCCGACCATATTAAAGCCCATTTATTGGAGTCACTGTGACAATTCATCTTGTTGAGGTTCTTCTTTTTCATGGACCCTCTATTTTTTCCCTGCATGCTGTCTTTTTCTAAGGATTGGTGGCTCCTAACAGTATGCCCAAAGTATATGAGGTGAAATTTCATCACTCTTGCCTATAAGGAGAACCATAATTGTACTTATTCCAAAACAAATTTATTTGTTCTTTTGACAGGCCATGGTATAGATTAAGTACTATTTACTAACACCATAACTCAGTCATTAATTATTCTTCAGTCTTCATTGTTCTATGTCCAATTTTCACATGCATATGAAATAACTGAAATCACTATGGCTTGTTTTGTTTGTTTGTTTTAAAAAAACTTATTGAGGGAACATTTATTTACCTCCTAATCAAATGACTAAGCCAAAATAAATACATACATTAAGGCATGCTTTTGGCATTCTTTAATTGTAAATTTTCTTGGTTAATCTGTCAAGCTTTCTTACTGAGAAGCTGATGTGTGTGTGTGTGTGTGTGTGTGTGTGTGTCTGTTTAGGTGGTGTGATATAGCATGGTGTGTGTAAATTTGCACAGAGAGACACTGTACAGAGACTACTTCATCCCTACCAACCAGCTCAAAACACAGAGCTGATGTCTAGTTCCTGATGTAACACTGAAGAAAAAATTGAGAGAACCAGAAACAGCGCACAAAACTCAAAACCCTCTCAGTAAAGGTTTATTACAGTTATGCCTCATTAAACTGGTATCTAAAAGAGCAGAAATCTATATTTTGAGATCAGTAAGTCATTTCCATGGACTGTACATTACTTCCAAATAAACTAGAAAAGTCTTTAGCATCTTTCCTTATCTTCACATTCAGCAACAGAAACTTTTACAAAAGCCTCCTGGATTAAGGATATGGAAAGAAAAGGCCTTTTCCTGAAGCACCACCCACAGGAGTCTAGCCCTGGCCCAGACTCCAATTCATCAGAAGTCTCTGCCATTAATAAACAAATGCATGAGGACCCCCTCCTTTCATCCCCCAGGGCTCAGGTCCCAAACAACAGCACCATTTTTCAGTCAACACTCAAATCAGCACAAGAAGGCAAAGAGAATTCTTTTCATTCCCTTCCTCTCCAAAGCGCAAGGGCCTTCTGTAAAGATGAATGTAGTCTCTCTGCTCAGGGGTGGTAGGTCAGATCCTGGGCAACACCCTGAACCTATATTCTTCTGAGAGGAGAAGAAAAGTGGGGAGAATCTGTACACAGTTCCCCGGAGGAGCACTGAGGGGTGGCCTACCAGGCATTTCTATTACAAGTTTGAATAAGAGGGCGGGAAGAAACTTGTCTCCTAAATCCACCAGGAAAACTGTGGCTGCCCACTGAGGGAATCATTTCAAGATTCTTCATGAGGCATTGTTCCCAGGCTGCTACAGGCAAAGTGGCCTTGGACAGTGATTGATGACCTGTCATACAACCTCCTTCAAATGTGGTTCATCCTACTGAAGACACTGGACTCATTCATTCATTCATTCATTCATTCTTCTTCCAGGGGTCACTAGCATCTACCACACATTCATCCCCATGCTGGAAGCATGGAGGCCACGCAAAACCTGCCCCTGCCCTCTGATCATTGGTATTCCAGTACAGAAGAGAGGTTCATGGTGAGAAACAGAATGTGAAAATCACAAAGGTGATTAGGAGCCCCTTGGCCAAATGGTCAATGTGGTCAGCTGTGAACTGAGAGTTTGGAGATTCAAGTCCACTCAAAGGTGTTTCAGGAAAAACACCTGGTAAATTACCTCCAAAGAACTGGTCACTGAACACCTCATGGCTCATACTTCTACCCTGAGACCATGAGTCAGCCACCCAAGTGATGGCAACTGTCCCTTTTTTTTTTCCTGGGCTCTAATTTTTTAAATTTACCTCTTTTTTTATTTTTTTTAAAACATATTCTTCCCATTTCTTTTTTTTTCTCATTCATTCATTGTTGTACATTTTCCTCCCTGACCACCCCTCCCCTTTCTCTTTGAAAAAAAAAAATCTTTCATTGTTATACAATCTCCCACCCCCTCAAGTCCAGAGTCCACTTTACTATGCATTTCTTTTTCTGGATGCTTGTTATGAAAATAATACCTAATCATACATTCCTTTCAAACAGTTCTCTCCTTCACCTGTCTCAATGCAGAATACATTATTTATCCCCTCTTTTTTTAGGTTCCCCCGAACCTCAATGTCAGTAATGCACAATGTGCCCTGAGAGGGCAAGCAAACAAGGCAGTTAAATGAGCTACATCAAATATCATGTGATCTCCTTCCCCAACTAAATATTTCTTTTTAAGATGCCTACTTGAGACACCAGGAAGCAGGAGTGGCATCCACTTCCTAAACATCATGCCTCCAGAAACTCTATGTAAACTTTGATAAATGTCAATAGTTATAGAAAGGCTTCAGGCCATTTGTTCATAGGGTCGTTATGAGTCATGTTCAACTCTAAGGCAATCAACAACGACATTTGAGACACATTACACACTCATATACAGTTTTATACCAATTGAAGTATTTCAGATAACAGATGTTGCCCTGGATGTGCTCACCAAGTTGTGCCAAGAAATCTGGAGAACAACCACTTGGCCAACTGACTGGAAGAGATCTGTATTTGTTCCCATTCCAAAGAAGGGTGACCCAACTGAGTGTGGAAACTACAGAACAGTGTCATTGATTTCACATGCAAGCAAGATTCTACTGAAGATTATCCAAAAACGATTAGAACAGCACATCAGCAGAGAATTGCCGGAAGTCCAGGCTGCGTTTAGAAGGGGTCGTGGTACTAGGGATATTGTTGCTGATGTTAGATGGATCTTAGCTGAAAGCAGAGAATACCAGAAGAATGTCTATCTGTGTTTCATTGATTATGCAAAGGCATTTGACTGTGTGGATCATAACAAACTATGGCTGACTCTGAGAAGAATGGGAATCCCAGAACATTTACTTGTGCTAATGCGAAACCTATACTTGGACCAAGAGGCAGTAGTCAGAACAGAGCAGGGTAACACTGCATGGTTCAAAATTGGGAAGGGTGTACACCAGGGATGCATCCTGTCTCCATACCTTTTCAATATGTATGCATAGCAGATTATCCAAGAGGCTGGGCTCTATGAGGAGAATTGTGGCATCAGGATTGGTGGAAGATCTATTAACAATCTGCGTTATGCAGATGACACAACCCTGCTTGCTGAAACTGAGGAGGACCTCATGCACTTGCTGCGAAGGGTCAAGGACTGCAGCCCTCAGTATGGACTGAGGCTCAATGTCAAGAAGACAAAGATTCTCACCACTGGACCAATTGGCAGCATCAGGATGGATGGCGAAGAGATTGAGATTGTTCACAGCTTCAGTTTGCTCGGCTCCACAGTCAACACTCTTGGCACCAGCAGTCAGGAAGTCAAAAAGCGTATCGCGATGGGAAAGTCTGCTGTTAGGGACCTCTCTAAAGTACTCAGGAACAACGGTGTCTCTCTGGAGACTAAGGTGCGCCTGATACAGGCCATGGTCTTTGCAATCGCTTGTTATGCATCAGAGAGTTGGACAATGACTAGGGAGGACAGAAGGAGAGTTGATGCCTTTGAGCTGTGGTGCTGGAGAAGAGTACTGCTTGTACCATGGACTGCCAGGAAAACAAACAGATTCATCTTGGAGAGGATTAAACCAAGCTACTCCTTGGAGGCAAGGATTCTGGGGCTTCGTTTGACATACTTTGGATATGTTGCCAGGAGGGACGGGTCCTTGGAGAGGGACATCATGCTTGGGAGGGTGGAGGGACAGCGCAAGAAGGGAAGACCCTCCATGAGATGGATTGATTCAGTGACTGGGGTAATCGGGATAGGTGTGTCAGAGGCAGTGCAGTTGGGGCAGGATAGAGCAGGGTTTATGGCTGTTGTGCATAGGGTCGCTATGAGTCGCAAACGACTCGACGGCACATAACAACAACAATAGCAATCTTTTAAATAATTTTATAAAATACAAAGAATGAGAATGACTGTATGAAACACAATGTGGATGAATGGAAAATAATGTGAAACACAACAATATATGAACTTTATAAACAAATAAATGTAAAATAAAAATTTATTTTTTTATTTATTAAAAGAGGAAGAACAGACAATTTCATAGTTTGAACCCACCAAATGTTCCATTGGAGAAAAATGTGGCAATATCTTCTACAGTGATTTGTAACCTTGGAAACTCCCTAGGGCCATTTGTCTCTGTCCTGCAAGGCCATTCTGAGTTAGAGTCAAACAGAGGGCCAAAGCTACCAGATGCTGGGTGGGGCAAACAGTTATGACACTACTTGGTGGCATGTGAGAGAGGTTCAAGCTTCTGAGAAATACTGAGGGAGATGATCATTGAAGATATTGTGATCTTTTATGAATCTGTGATAAACTAGCAACTATCAGGAAAATTCTTAGTAACGAGTCTTTTACTTGAAGACTCTCAAAGAGAATTATGTCCTCTGTCTCCTGAGAAGTGATGTAGAGAAAGGCCTGGGGACAAGTCTGTGTTCAAATCCTGCAGGTCATCCCTGTGTTCAAACCTTGGCTCTCTGACACACCAGACAGTCTATGAGCTTGAGGAGTTGCTTGATATTCATTCCCTCTGTAGCCTCAGTCTCTTTGTAAAATGACAATGACAATAATACCTATTTTCCACCTGTGTTAAACAAATTGAATAATCGCCAGATTACAAATGACTTGAATAGGTCTCCTAACCTTTGGATAAAACTTGGCAAGGTGGTTGGGTAAACCAGGGAGCATCATTCACCTGAATGGACCTTTTAAATAATTTTATAAAATATAATGAACGGGAAGAGTCGCCTGCGACTCGATGGCACTTAACAACAATAATATCAACATAGAGAGAGATCAGCTGGCCCAGTTGGCAGAAAGCAATGCTACCAAGCTAAATGTGGGTGACTTTTAAATCTGCAGCCCTCGGGCCTGTCGTTCATTGTTTTTGTTCAGGCATTCCTCTAGGTTGTATAGCCCTGTTGTACAAGTTGCTGTACTGCAGTCACCTTTGGTTGCTGTGAGGCTAAACACTATGACACTGATATGTCAAATGTGTTAATGGCTGGTTACCCAATGTGGACAGAGAGTGGGGTGGAGCTCCCCTATTAAAACAAGCTTGGAAGGAGGAGTGGCATCCACTTCCATAATGGCTTGCCTCTGGAAACCCTATGAACCTGGAGAGAGGATGAAAGGCACCCAACCGTCGAGGACTCTCCTTCATAGGGTCGCCTGCAACTCAGTTGCACTTCACAACAACAACAACAACAATGTATTGGGAATGATTGTATGAAACACAATGTGAATGAATGAAGGATAGTGTGAAACATAATGTACATGAACTTTGTTATACAAAATTAAAATTTATTTGTAAAAAAGGTAGGGTCGCACTTGCCTTGCTTGTTTGTTTTTAAATGTAGGGTTTTAGTTAGACTACATTATTTGTGGTAAACTTGTCTTTGTTTATGTAGGCTAAGGCAAGGGTCACTCACATCCATTGTTCATAACTATGAGTCAATCAATTCAATGGCACCCAACAACAACAACACAAACATGCAGGTATATGATTTACGGGACAAGTCCATCCCTTCATCTTGGTCTGGCTAAGTTGTCCACACTACCACAGGTAGAAAAAGGAAACTTTTTGGAAGGGGCTTAGGATGTAAGTGGAAATATCACCATATTATCAGTAAGAAGTGCTCACCTGAACACATTTAAGGTAAGACTATTAGAGATTCCATTTTCTTACATCCACTTTCCACAAGGTTATCAAAATGAATTTAATTACTTATCTCTTTGTTTATTAAACCTTCTTTAGCAAATTACATTTCATTTCCCATTTGTCCTTTCTTTTTCCTTCACTCTTTTCTCTTCCTATCAACTTCTCTCTTATTTCTCTCTTCCTCTTCTTTCCTTTTTTCCTTTTTCTCTGCATCATCCATCCCACTTAGCAATCTACTAAAATTATGTCTGAATAAGGCTACTTAAATATGGGTGGAAATGTCACATTGCAACCAAAGGGCTGGTTATTTCTGCTGTTTGTAAACATAGTAAGATTATAACATAATATTTGCAATATTTCCTAACCCTGGGCACTTTTAAAAATTGATTTAGCAAAGAGTAAGAAAACTCAAGGCTTTTTCATAAGCAAAACCTTTGAAGTAAGAGGTCCCTGGGTGGCATAAGCTACTAATCAAAAGGTTAGCAGTTCAAATCCAGCCCACATGAGGAAAGAGTCTGGTGATCTGCTTCTATAAAAACCTTTACAGAGCTCGGATTGACTCTGTCACACACGGACTGCCATAAGTGGGAATCAACTCCCTGACAATGGCTTTCATTTGCTTTGTTTATTTTCTGAAAGCAGATCTCCTCTCAATGTGGAAAGACAGAAAACAAATCAGACTTTTAATATGGCGGAGGTTTTTTTAATGCATGTAGGTAATAAAAATTTTATTTAATGAAAACATCTCTTCCATATACTACTAATTCCCTATGTGTAGAGCATTTTTAATCTCTGAAAAGCATTTTCCACCAAGGCTGAGAGACAGCCTTGATTATACAGCTCTGATTTATTGTCTCCATTAAGCGCATTTGAAGGGAGCAGGGGTGTAGCAGTCAGAATGCAGGCTAGGGTCACAGAATCCTCAGTTATTTCCCAAACCCTTGGTTTTCTCATTTGCATTCACAATGCCTATGCCAAACGATTTCTAGAGTTCTTGAAGCAGTAAGATAGTTTTTAAAAACCACTGCAGCCTAGTTGATTTCTATGAGGTGCATCTCCCGACATGTTGGGGTTACCTAAATGGTAGCATAAAGTTAGTGTTTGTGAAATGCTTCAAGGACCCCTAAACACAAGCTGTGAGTGTGGTAGTCTCACCATAAATTCCTCATCTGTCCTCTATTTCCAAAGATCCAGAAACAGTCACTCACACAAGTGCGTGTGTGTGCGTGCATACACACACACACACACACACACACACACACACACACATACACACACACACACATCCCCAGGATACCCAAGTTAAAGAATGTCTCCTGTCTTCCCAAACCACCAATCAGCCAGTCACTGAGCAAAGAGCTCTAGCACCAGGCTAGGAAAACATGTTATTTTTCTGGGCAAGCCTTAACTTCACTGCCTTCAAAACACAGCCTCAAAGGGCACATCCCACACATGATGACACGAGATGAGATGAGGACTCCCATCTCTCATCTGAAACAAATAGTAACAGTGGACGCCTCAGGAAACTGATGTCAGGATTCGCTGGCCTGCACCCTGGAGGTCAAGCTCTTTCATTCTCTGGCTTTTTAGAAGGGTCAGACTCACCTCCCAACTATTCCTGTAATCTCCATTCTACCTCAAAGAAAGCCCTAAAGGAAAAGTGTCAAAGAGGAAGCTCCTTTCCACTGCGCCTGACTCGCAACCCACCCACCCCTCAGAATGACTTCTCAGAATGGGACCATCTGCTCAGAATCAACACTGGACACTAAGTCAACCTGAAGTCTCTTTTAATATGTGAGTTCAGGTAAGTAAAAACAGGAAGGAGGGGGAAGACAGCAAAACAGGCTGCAGATAGTCAATAAACAATGAAGCTACTGATAGCTTAATTCCACATTCTACAGAAGTTGTTTCGAGGCACACAGCTAAGAACCTTCAATGTTCAACAGAGACTCCCTTGCTATGGACAAAGATCATGTACCCAAAGGTGACAATAAAAAAACTGCCAGAACATATGACCAAATAATCCAGGTGCTAGGTCTCTCCTGACGGGGAGACAGCGGCCTCTGTCCACACTTGGGCAGCTGACCTCAGATCCCTGCCCCAGGGCTGACTGCTCCGCATGGACCACAGCACACAAATCTCAATCAGCCAAACTCAGAGCAGGGTTTTCAAGATGTGGGAAGAGTCACCCTTACTTCCCCCACCTTCCTTTAGAAAAGTTGACAGTCTCAGGCAAATGTTTCCAGAAGACCAACTAGTTCCAAGAAATGTGTAGGTGTCAGGGAAAGAGTGGTGAGCAAGACAAGTGAAGTAAAAAAAATATAAACACACAAATCAAGTAAGCGACCAAGAAAAACCACAGCATGTTTTGGAACATAAAAAGAGGTACAGAGGTAACAGAATAGGTGGACAGGGAAGAGTTTTTTAAGGTGCATGTTAGAAAGACCTCTCTGGGCAGGTTGAGGCCTGAAGATGAATGAGCATTTGAAGAGTGAGGAGAATATGTTCTTGGTAGAGGCCCCACAAAGGCAAAGAGCTGGGACATTTGAAGGACAAAGATGGAGGGACTATGTTTAACAATACAGTAACACAGACCTGCAATTTATTGAGACCCTAAAGATTGGCCTCGGGGCTGTCCGTTCCTCTCATTCATTACTTGATCACTTTTATTGCAACTTGAAGCCATGCTGCCTGATGCCAATCATGACTTCTCTGGGTGCACTGGCTTTTCTCTAATTAGGGACAACACTATTGTCTCTTTGGAACCTGAGAGACCTCTGATGGCATAATGCATTCTGTATCGGAGTGCCAGCCTCAATGCCAGCGGCTTGACTCCACCAGTCATACCATGAAAGAAATATGGGCAGTTTCCTCCCTTAACGGCTCCAAGCCTTTGAAACCTCATGGAGGGTCGCCAGGAGCCAGAATGGGCTGTATGGCAACAAGTTTGGCTTTAGGGATTTTTTTCCCCCTTGTTATTTGTTTGGGTTTTAGTTTTGGTTTTAAGGAGTCCCAATAGCCCAAAACTTAAGCACTGGGCTGTTAAGTGAAAGGTTTATAAGTTCTAACCCACCCATCAACTTTGTAGTGAAAATGTCACGGAGATAAATAGATACAGTCACAAAGTCACTGCAACAATGGGGGAGACTGGGAGGATGGCCGAGGCTCAGTCCGAGCTTCTTTCACTGTACACAGGGTCAGAAAAGACTTGATAACACCTACAGTTTCATGGGGCAAAGGAGCTTAGGTGGACCAGCAGCTAAATGCACGGCTGTCAACTCAAAATTCATTGCTTTTGAGTTGGATCTGACTCACAGCTGCCCCCCACCCACACCCCAGTGGGTTATCAGAGGCTGTACATTGCACAGGTGGAAGACTGTCCATCTTTCTACCAAAGAGTGGCTGGTGGACTTGAACCTTTGAGTTAGCTGTCCAACTACTAATAGATAGGACACCAAGGCCACTTGTCAACTAAAAGGTTGGCAATTCACACCCACGAGCGAGAAAGCTGTAGCACTCTGCTTGCCATAATAATTTACTATCTCAACAATTCAGTGGGAAATCTTCTGTTTTATAGGATCATTATGAATCAGATTCAACTCAGTGGCAACGGCTTTATTGTTGGGCAATGAGATAATGCATTATTCTGTATCTCCTAATATTTTTCCTTATGTCATAAACATAAGTTGCTTGCATACAAAACAAATAAAATACTTAACATGGCATCTAAGAAATACATCTGGAAGCATGTGAAGATGGGATGAACACTGTAAGAATCAGTAAGCCTGCCTGCCCCTTTACACTGACTAGTTATTCCATCTCAGACACACTTCTAAGCCTCTGAAGTTTAGCTTCTTCATTTGGGAAAGGGGATCTCAGGTGGCGTAGTCTGTAGGGAGTTGCACTGCTAACCCAAAGACAGAGTCTCTCTGACAGTTCAAATCCACATGTGGCTCTATGGGACAAAGTTGGGCAATTCCTCCCTTGTAATTTATCGCTTTTCAAAAACCTGCTCAAGAGTCAGATATGAATTGCTTCCAACCTGACAACCATAAGTTGAGTTTAATTGACTCATTTGGAAAATGGAAGAAATGATTCTTTTTAATGTAGGGTTATAGTAAAGATATAAGACAGCATACAGTTAATACTAAAAAAAATGAGTATGAAATTATTATGTGGTCTTCAAAACCATCTGGGTTCAAATCCTTGGTTTGTTATTGTGTGTCCTTAGATAAATCACCTAACTCTCTGTGCCTCAGTTTCCTCAGATCTTAGCTAACAAAGAGTATTATTATGTGAAGATTAAAAGAGTTAACATGTGTAAAGAATTGAGAACAGTGCCTGGCATGTGGTAAGTGCCATGTAACTGCCAGCTCTTATAACTATTATAAACTCTGAATCTGAAACTTCTGAAAAGCATGTGGCTACATAATGATGTAAATATGGTTTATTTTATGGTGACAAAAATAACAAGAATAGCATGACATTACAATATCATTCCTGGCAGAGACATTGATTTTTACTCATATACGAACATGCTTTGTTTATGTGACCAAAAAATGTGGAGGTCCTAATTTTTCATTTGCTCCCATGTTTTTAAACGCAAGTTATAATTTCAGGATTACCCAGAAAATTCTTAGTTGCCTGAGCTAATTTTCCCCAGTAAGCATTTTCTACACCATGCTTCCCTTCTACCCGTTTTTCTCTCAGTGCAGAGCAGGATCTGAGGAAGCTGCCCGTGTACATGTCAAGGGGCCCATCGCACAGCGTGGGGGGAGCACAAAAGGGCCCAAGCTGTATGCTTATTTGCGTAATTCAATTTTTTTCCTGGAGGATTATTTTACCTAAAATCATGCTAAGTTCTGGAGAGACATAAATGAAAAAAGGGTATGCTACAGTTGTTGTTGTTGTTGTTGTTGCTGTTGAATCTTGTCAAGTCTCCTTCAACTTACAGCAACCCTATGAACAATGGATCTGCACCTTGCCCTGTCCTGTGCCATCCTCATCATCTCTGGTATAACTGAGCCACTGTTGGACTTGATTTACAGTCACTGTGTCAGTCCATCGCATAGAAGGTCTTCCTCTCTTGTCCCCAAGAAATAGCACATGGCTAAAAGCACAGACTTCAGAGCAACAAAGAGGTGAGTGTGAACCCTGCCCCACCCCTCTATTGCATAATAATATTCCCTCTATTGAATAATAATAATAATAATATCTATTTCATAGGTTTATTATGTTAATTAAAATTTCTCTACAAGGCATTTAGGATATAATCGTGCAGCAAACAGTTAATCTGTTCAGCTACTAATCAAAACGTTAGAAGTTCAAATCCACCCAAAGGTGCCTTAGAATAAATTCCTGGACATCTGCTTTTAAAAAATTATCCATTTTAAAAAAAAATTTTAATTAGCCACTGAAATCCCTAAGGTGCACTGTTCTACTTTGGTATACATGAGGTTGTCAGAGCTGACGTAATGGCAATTAACTTTTTTAACACTCAGTAAATGTTAGCCCTTATTATAAAGGATTTTCACTGAAGGCAGACCCACACAGATAATAGCATGGAAATGTGTGTGGCAAGTGAGATGGAGCTTCAAGGAAGACAATGCTATCCCAGAAGAAGAATCTAACTGCTGTGAAAGATTCCCTTTTTCTGCAGAAGATAGGATTTAGGAAAACAGAACTAAACTGTTATCCTCAGCAAATCCTCACTGCTCACTCAATTCTCCATAATCCTGGGTTTGGTAGGTCTACTTCTCCTTGGACAAATAAAGGCCATCTTTCAGGTCCCTACTCCTGAACCACTCTTACTCTCACTTTCATTCAGTGCTTGCACATCCCATAATCTTCCAAAGAACTCCCCATCCAGTCGCAATAGAAGGACCTACATTGGTGGTAAAAGTGTCCCTGGGAAGGACTGGTCACCACCTTTAATCTGTGTGGTGGCATTAGCAGATGGAAGCCTCCTGAGAAAGGTAAATGCTGTCTGTGGAAATAAGCCCAGGACCTCATGCCCGGGCCTCGTCAGCCACAGTAGTGCATTAAATTCATTCCTCCTGTTCAACAATCCATGACTTCTCTTCAGGAGCGTCTGGTCACTCACTTGCACTCTCTCCCCAGCTTCTTTGTCCTAGATCTGCTGCTGGCCACAGCCACTTGAGTGTTGATCCTTATAATTAACTCCTCACAAAAACATGTAATGACCTTCAAAGGTCATTTGCGTGTCTTTATCTGTTCAGGCTGTCATTCTGTCCACAGGAGGAAAGGTAACAAACTAAAATGCCACCAAAAACAGTAACAAATTTTCAAAAGTCTTCAAAAGCATCTGTGAATAGGTGCAATACGTAAAACACATACTATCAGAATTTGTGCACCCAAATGCCCAACTGAAAACAGACAGAATTCCTTGAAACTAAATCTGTATTATACCTTTTCCATTCTAGATGTACAAAAGAATAGAAAAACAGGAAAGTGGAATACAAGGTTTTGTGCTTCCTGCCTTTCCCTACATAGTTTCAGGAACTCTAAGTTTCTGTACTGCCAAAGCCAGTCCTAGCGACCTTCCCAGATTGAGAACATGGTTCTGCTGGGTGGTCATCCTCTGTCACGTCAGACAGATTATCAGTTCTTTTCTGTCCTCCCTGTGTCTTGTTGTGTACGGTAGAGTCAGAACCGACCCATAGCTGACCCTTCAACAGATTTTCAGAGGCAGTTAATCACATGGGAGGAGATTGTCCATCCTTCTCCAGCAGAGCAGCTGGTGGCCTCAAACCATGTGACTTTGGAACTGCAGCACCGCTTCTTGCTAATAGGCCACCAGAGCTCGCTTGCCTGGTGTTTCAGGAAGCTGATATCCTTGAACCAGCCCCAAGTCTTCCCTGCAATCTGGATTCAGCCACTAGGGGCACCAGCAGAGAAGTGGAAGGCCACAAGAAGAGCCTGGAGTGCTTCCCTGTTGGGCTTTGGTTGGCAGTAACTGACTGTCATCTGACCCAAGACAGTCCCTGCCACAGCTCCAGCTCTCTCCAGTGGGCTCTGCCCTCTTGCCCCTCTAGCCCAGAGTGAAATGACTCTTTCCAGTTATCTGGGTGAGCTTACATAATGTTAGTTACTATGGTTAACTCTTGGAGTGCGGCATCTGTTTCCTTCAGGGACCATGATTGATACAGAGGTCTATGATTGAGGAATATTTAATCACAGACATATGTCTAGAACTATGGTGACCACTCATTTTCCCAGGTCACTGCCAAGATTTGCAAGGCACTGGTTTAAAGGTTAAGAGAAGCAAAGCAAAGAAAAACAAAACAATTGCTGATGAGTTAATCCCAAATCAAGATGACTCTATAGCAGAGTAGATCTGTGCTCCATTAGGTCATCTTTACATCTTTTGGTGTTTTTGTTGAGAGAATATACAGGACAAAATGCACATTAACGTAATAGCTTAATATATATATATATATGTTGTTGAGTGCTGTCGAGCCACAGATGACTCATAGCGATCCTACAAAGGAGAGTCCTCAATAACGCTTGGGTGTCTCTCATCCTCTCTCCAGGTTCATAGGGTTTCTTGAGGCAAGCTATCATGGAAGTAAGTGCATGCCATTCCTCCTTCCAAGCTTGTTTTTTAATGGGGAGCTCCACCCCTCTCTCTGTCCGCACTGACCTTTCCAAATCTATCTATCTATCTATCTATCTATCTATCTATCTATCTATCTATCTATCTATCTATCTATCTATCTCTTCTTCTTATTGTTAGGTTCCATTAAGTTGTAGACTACTCATAATGCCCCTGTGAACGAAAAACCTGGACACTTGTATAACTTTTATACTTGTATTACTTTCATTGTTTCTCCACATTCATAGAGTTTCTGGAGGTAAGCCACTCCTGCTTCTAAGCTTGTTTTAATCAGGGAACTCCACCAAACACTGTCCACCAGGGGTAACCATTAACACATTTGACACATCTGTCACAGTGTTTAGCATCACAGCAACCATGAGTTACCTCAGTGCTATACCACTTAGAAGAATGTTTGACCAAAAAACAATTAAAAGCAGGCCTGAGGGCCACAGAATAAAATCATTCACCTTTGGCTTGGTTGCATCACTTTATATCCACTAGGCCAACAGAGCTCTCTCACTGTTGTTGTTATTGTTGTTGTTGTTAGTTGTCATCGAGTCGTAGACGACTCATAGCGACCCTATGAATGAAAGACTTAAACACTTGTATAGAACAGCACACTGAAACCTTGCCCTGTCCTGTGCCTCCTCTTGCTCCTGATATTTCTGCTTCCTCTTTTATTCCAGGCAAATAGAGGCCGTGATCCTAAATGTCTCAATTTGGAATCATGACATTCCAAAATTCTATAGGGCTTTGGTTGTTGTTGCTGTGTGTCATCAAGTCAAAAGTGACCCATTTAAATTCAGTTAAAAAAAATGTGACCCATAGCTCATCCCCCAGTGGTTTTCAGAGGCAGTTAATCACATGGGAGGAGACTGCCCATCTTTCTCCCATGGAGCACATGCCTTTAGGATTGCAGTGCAGCTTCTTATCACTAGGCCACCAGCTTTTTGTTGTTGTTGTTGTTGTTGTTGTTATGTGCTGTCGTTTGCGACTCATGGCAACCCTATGTACAACAGCCCTAAACTGTGCTCTATCCCGTGCAAATTTCATTACCTCTGACACACCCATCCCGATTACCCGAGTCACTAAATCAATCCACCTCATAGAGGGTCATCCGCTCCTGCGCTGTCCCTCTACCCAGCATGATGTCCCTCTCTAAAGACCTGTCTCTCCTTACAGCATGTCCAAAGTATGTCAG
>NW_006399932.1:4548346-4585733 GCF_000299155.1 Elephantulus edwardii | reverse complement strand
TTTTGCTTTGTCATTCCGTGCTGCCTTTTGGAATCTTACCAGCTTTTAGTTGTATATAATTAGCCTCAGCATCTAATTTTTCTGGTTTTGGTATGTTATTACTATAAAGATAAAATTTTTTCATGTCAACATTTTATAGCTATACACTTATTAATAGCAATTACAATAATCGGTTATGTAATCAACCCTTAATTACATGATATTTCCATCAACATTAATCCTTTCTATCTCTTTCCCTACGGCCCTCGATGACCCTAATAAACTCTATTCTCTATTAAACATATGTTTTCTTTTTTATTTTTACACAGGTAAGATTATACAGTATTTATCCTTTTCTGGTTGACTTATTTCAATCAGCATAATATTTTTTCAGCTTCATCCACATTGTAGCATGTATCAAGATTTCATTTCTCCTGGCAAAGTAATATTCTACATTATGTGCACTTTTGGTTTAAACATTACTCTGTTTGGGGGCATTTAGGTTGTTTCCACCTTGAAGCTATTGCTAATAGTGTTGTACTTAACAATGTCCATATCTCTTTCAAACTTTGTGGCATATAATCAAAGTGGAATTTGTTAGGTTATGTGATAGTTCTATTTTTAGCTTTTTGAGGAGTCTACCACACTGTTTTCCACTTTGTATTCTAACCAGTAATGGGTTGTTGTTATCCTGTCAGCTCACACTGATAGAGACCCTACATACCGCAGATCTCATCTCTGCCAGATCCTGCACCTTTCTCGCCATCAAGTCCATTGTTGCAGTCACTATGTCAATTCATCATATCAAACAAAAGGTCCAATTTACTCACATCCTTGCCAACATTTGCTGATTGAATTTGTTTTGTTTTATTTTCAATTCTAACTATCTTTTGATAAGAGCAAAATTATCTCTCATTAGAATTTTTATTTACATCCCTTTGATGACTAATGATATTGAACATCTATTTCAGGAGTGTGTGTGTGTGTGTGAGATCTGAATGAAAGTTTACAATGCATGATATTTTCTCAATAATTCATACATATTTGATTCATAACATCAATTATAGTACCCACAATGTCTGATCATCCTCTCCTTGTATATTGCCTTTCTTATCATCCATCTTAATTAGTGTCTATTATCTATTTATTAAATGTTATCTCCTCTTCCTTCCTGGTATCTATATAAAGATGATTCTATGTGTAAACTATGTTTTTATGTCTTTAGTTTCCTTTAATAGTGATTTTATCAGACAATTTTAAGAAATGTTACAAATTACCTATATTACAGTGTCCATTAACTGCAGGGATAAGATGATAGAGTGAGATGGCCACAAAGAGGCCTCACTGGTTACTACAGTTGCACAGATTGGATAAGTTATGACTTTAGGCTTTTAAGTGGAGTATTCATTGTGAGACCAGAGAAGGTATAGTTTACCTATAAAAAGAGGTGGCAAATTTGGGATCAATAATTGTTATGAAGAAAGGTTCTCACCCTCATCTCAAATATCTCATAAATTGTTCTCTGGGGCGAAAATGTTCTAAAAGGACTTAACAGGACCATGAACACATTAAAGATTGCTACTAATAAAAAAATAGTGATTTTATAGAATATTTTTCCTTTTGTAATTTATTTGTTTCACTCAGCTTTGTATTCTCTAGATTTGTATGTTATGCCGTGTTTAGTGAAGCCTTTACTGTTCTTTAGTGTTGCATAGTACTCTGTGATGTGAATGTACCATCATTTTTTGTATCCATTCATTCAATGATGGACATTTGAGTTTTTTCCATCTCTTTGCTTTTGTGAATAATGCTGCAATGAACAAGGGTATGCACATATTCATGCCACAGTTCTTATTTCTCGAGGATATATACCTAGTAGCATGATTGCTAGATCAAATGATAGTTCTATTTTCAGCTTTGTAAGGGAAGTGTCAAACAATTTTCAATACTGTTTGGTGACCATTTGAATGTCCCTTCTGGTGAACTGTCTACTCAAGCCCATGGCCCAGTTTATGACTGGGACTATTTACCTTTTGGTTGTGAAAATGTAGAAATTTCATCTACATTTTGGTTAAGTTCTTGTCAGATAAATGGCTTTTAGATATATTCTCCTAGTTATTAGTTTGTCTTTTTGTCCACCCTTTTTGGCGGGGAGGAGAAGGTTTCAAATCTTTTGATGAACAAAGTATTTCATTTTCATGAGATCCTGATTATTTTTTCTTTTGCTAAGTTGAGCTTGTTACTATATTAGATAATTCATTGGTAAAACGCTAGCTGTGATCGTTTTTGCCCTACTTTTGCTTTTAAGGATTTTTATGGTTCTAAGTTGCTGTTTTCTTTCTGAAGTCAATCACCAGGCCTTTCTTCTAAGATACAAACCACCAATCATTCCATTATAGACTTCTAAATCCATTGCCATTCAGTTGATTCTAATTCTTCCATGTGCTTGGAGTAGATTCCTAATGCCCAGAGAAGGCAATGAACCAGATAACACTATTTGACTACCCCATTCTGCTAACCCCCAGGAAATAGGTATATTTGGGGTGATTTGAAAGAATTTGTGTGGAAATGTTTCCTGATGAGTAATTTCGATTTTTCAGAATGAAAAGCCAAATCAGGAAGAAGAAAAAGAAAGCAACCAAGGTTTGTTGCAATTTATTTAGTCTTGCTCATAATCTCCTGTTGAAAGTCGACGTATTATCCACTCCACTATATTAACAGATGAGAAAACTTGATGTATATAATTTCCCCTGACATAGCTAGAAAATGGGGAGGGATTAAACATACATCTAACACTAACGCCTGCAGACTTTCTACCACTTCAAGTACATTTTCCTTTCAAAACTGACCTAAACTTTCTCTCAAATAACCAGTGAAAATTCCTCGTCACAGATGATAAATGTGACATTATTTTAGGGGACATTCTCATTCTCACTTTTCAGGGTACCAGGCCAAAAACTTCAGAACTCTATTTTTCCCTCCAGTCACATGCTTAGGATAAAAGTGATCAAGTAACAACTAAGACGAAATATTCTAAAAAGATCAAGAAAGCCACATAAGAACCTACTTATAACTCTTTTATAAATGAAGGTATTATTGTGCCCTTCAGTTCTATTTTTGTTTTATTTCAGCTGGCCTGGGTCTGGCTTCTCAGTTGTCCTTATTTTGACTGTTTTTACGCAGACAAGGTGCTGTAGATTCTGTGAAATCACTACCTCTACAGCTGCATTTGCTGCTGCTCGGAGAGGCAAGAAAATAGTCTCAGCTTCCTTTTTAAAACCTGACAGTCACACTTTCTACACTTCAAAGCCACACCATATGACCTCAGCGGGCTGACATAAATGGACACTCATGCACAGGATTAGTCATTTGGTGGCTTTTTCCATATGCGCAAAAAATGACCACCAGTTAACCTTTGAAACATTTAACAGTTTTACGAAGCTGTTTTCAATACGTACATTTAATTTGGTTCTTAGAATGATTTAGTAAATGGATGGGGATATATATGTGCACATATATGTTATGGTACAGATGACGAATTTGTGATTGAGAGGGTAAATTAAGTGACCAAAGTCACACCAACAATAAAAGGCAGAGCTAGGCTTGAATTAAGCTCTTCAATACGAAATGTTGGGAGTATTCTTGGAACAGAGCATAGCGACCAATTTTACCAGTGCTTTGGGATAGTTCTGCACCTGGTGGAATGAATCTGACAATTGAAATGCCTAAGTACCTGTGAGTACTGAAAATACAAGATGAAAAAAATACATGAGTTTGACTCTCAAAGGCCCAGGGTCCTATAGGTTGCTTCCAAATAGACGGCACAGGTTTATTGTCATCTTGGAGGCTGAAGAAACAATGACAACCCCCTTTTTAATTCCTTGCTGCCCCAGGTCAAGCTGCAAAGCCCTGGGTGCTGTGGCCTCAGGCCATGTCTTCAGCTCACTTTCTAGAAGTAAGATTGAAGTAGCCTCTAAAAAATAATTTTGAGACATTCAACCTAGCCCTCTCTCTTATCCTTTATCTCTGCTGTAGCTGCATGTTCCTGAAGCTCCCTATGGCTATCGGACTGTGTTCTGTGACCCTTCCCACTCAATCCTTGTCCTCAGGATGTCCTGGGTTTCTGAGCAAAGAAGTGCACCCAGAATTGCTTTCCCCACAAGAAAAGTGGAGGGTAGGATGAGATTTCTGTATTTTTACAGAAATAATATGTATTTATTTTCTTGTATTGCAGGAGTGGCATCAAATTCCTAAACAGCATGCCTCTGGAAACTATGAATTTTGAGAATTATAGAAAGGCTTCAGGTCTTTTGTTGTTCATAGGGTCACTTTGAGTCATGCTCGATTTGACGGCAATCAACACCACCACCACAACATTTTCTTGTATAGTTTTGCAAACAACACAACCAAATGCACGATGATGTGAAAATACAAGTTCAGGACCCCACAAAAGTGCAACCTACTCTGTGCTTGGGCTTTCTAGGTGCATTTTCAGCCCCATCACACATCAAGTGCATTACCACTTTCTGCTTCTGATTCCAGACAAAAATACCTGATTAAGGCCATTATTTTTAAAGGAGGTTCATTCTTCTTAAGAAAGGTAAGAAGCTGCAACACAATCCAAAAGGCACATACATGGTTCAAATCCATCAGTTGCTGTGCTGGGAAAGCATGTGCAATCTCTTCTTGTGCAATTTACTGCCTGTGAAAACCTGCTAGAGGGTCATCTACATGTCGATTCAGACTCGATAACACACAAAACATTTTACTTTAGGGTTTCAATGCAGAAAAACGCCTCTGAATTTGTAAGTTAAGCTCTCTAAGGCTATATAAGGTCCAAATCTTCTGAAACAAAATCAGGGCACTGTAGGACACAAATCTCCTGCTTTGTTAATTCCTTTAAGTGGAACAAGGAAAGGTCTTACAAAGATCTACACATCCAATTATATACAGCAGATCATTATACAAATCATCTCTTGAAGAAAATGTTACAGTGACATAAAATTGAGACAGGCACAAAAATTCCTGGGGGTTTGGCTTCACACATATGTCAGCCATCAATCTAACTGAAATATAGATGTTTCATTACTCAACAAAACACACACAGATTTCTAGACTGTAGGCATGATGGGTTAATGGAAAATTATGAGACCAGAAGGCTTTCATGCAGGAAAATCTTACCCACTTTCCACTCTGAACTCAGAGAACAAACATTTTAAACACAAATGCTACAACAGATGCACTCTATCCAGGAAACATGGTAACCAGCACATTTTGTTTGGTTGATTTTGTATCTAACACAATGGGTGTGACTGGTGATTCCACAAATGCAGAATCACATTTGTGATTTGAAGGAAAATGTGAGGTTTGTTTCTCCATCAAATCCTAGGTCTTGAGGGTTTTTTTCTCCATCAAATCCTAGGTCTTCCTTCCTACTGGTGTTCCATGCCAATACTTTCTCTCTGACTACATCTTTGCTAAGAGTATGTTTAAAGAGCTGCAGTTAAAGTAACTACATCTCTCTGATAACCTTTCTTCTAGTACATCTTTCATGTTTTCTTTTTCTCCATTCCTTCACTCTACTCCTCCCTTACCCACCCCTCTTTCCCCAACATGAAAGTTAGACAATGACTAAGGATGTCAGAAGAAGAATCAACGCCTTTGAGTTGTGGTGTTACTGAATATCCCAAAAGGACAAACAGGTATGTCTTAGAGAAAGTGCAATCAGGGTTCTCCTTACAGGTAAGAATGGTGAAACTTTGTCTGACATACTTTGGGCATTGTGGTAGGAGGGGCCGTGCTGGGAAAGGAGGAGGGTCAGCAAAACAGAAGAAGACCATGAACAAGATGCACGGGCGCAGTGACTTAACTATGGACTCAAGTACCTCAGAGATGAGGGGATGACACAGCACAGGGCAAGGTTCAGAGAACTGCTATGATTTCGGTTGACTAAATAGCACCTAACTATAAAATCTTAGCCCTGACCAACTACCAGATTCTCTCTATTCTCGTGAATCTGTCCACTTTCCCCACTCGCACTACCGTCACTGCAGGTCAAACCACCATCATTCTCATCTGAACTCATGGGCAGTCCAAATAGCTTTCCTTTGTGGAGCAATTTCTGTATAATTAGCTTTCCTTCTCTCCTCGCAAAAGTCATCCTAGAAGGGTTGGTCTCCATTTTCAAAATTAGATCATCAAGACTCAGCTGAGACCTTGTCCAATGGCAAAAGTGATAAAAGTCTATCCCTTACAGTTGATTCTGTACGACTCCAAGGTCTATGAGCTCACACATCACACAATTCAGCCCCTGATGTCAACACGGATGCCTGAGAAGCATTCCAATGCTCCAAGTTGGTCCTGGCTCCCTCCTGTCTATGGTAACTAGAGATAATCTAACATGATTGCAAAGCTCTGCTTCCCCAATACCCTTCCTTAACTTGTCGGTCTTATTTCTTGCCAGTTCCTAAAAATACATCCTCCATGGCAGATATCTCATCTGAAAATAAGTTGTAGTCTTTCTCACAGCCTCCCATAGCTCCTTGTACATCCTCAGGAACAGCATATTGCATCATCAATGTTAGAACTGCAGGAGTCAGCCATGTGGGCTTCAATACTAGTTCTGCCACTTATCAGGTAGGTGGCATTACACTAGCTACTCGATGATTCCCTTTACTCCTTTGTAAACTGTTGTTGTTGAGTACCATGGAGTCAGAATGGACCCACAGCTGACCCTCTGGAGGGTTTTCAAGGCAGTTAATCACATGGGAGGAGATTATCCATCCTTCACTCACGGAGCAGCTGGAGGATTCGAACTGCCTGCTTTCAGGATTAAAGCTCAGCTTCTTACCACTAGGCCACCGGAGTTCCTTTTTAATTAATAAGAGAGAACTATTGCCCCTATAAGGACTTCTGGTGGCATAAGGCATATTGTGTTGTGTTGTTAACCTAAAGGTCAGCAGTTTGAATCTATCAACCCCTCCGAGGGAAAATGACAGTCAGTTTCCTCCGATTTACAACTCTCAGAAACCTAAGGGACAGTCACCATGAGTCTTGACTATTAGCAAAACGAATGGATATTTAAATTATGCACAGTCACCTTGAAAGAAAAGCCTGGCTATCTGTTTCTAAAATATCAGACATAAAAACCTCGCACAGAGCAATTCTACTGTGCAACACACAGGGTCACTCTGGGTTGTAACTGATTTGATGGCGACTGTTCTGGTTTGGGTTGGTTGGTTTGTTTGTGTGTTTGTTTGCATGCTTTATTAAGAACAAAACAGCAGTACTGCACGCTTCTGATACAGCAACTCTTCTCATGTTTCTGAGAATCTTGGCTCTGGAGTGTGTGTGTGGAATTCCCATTTGTTCTAATTTTCAGTATTCACCCTTTCTTCCAGATGAAAAGACAAAACAGTCAATGGCCAAATTCAAGTTCTGACAGCAAAACCTGGGGAGCTGGACCACAGATAAGAAGGATGAGGTTTGCAAGACAGATGAACCCCAGAGCTCAGGATGAGGCCCTCAGACCGTGGCCCACCCATAGCCACCATCTTGATCAGCCCAAGGAGCGAGTAAATGTCATTCCCACTGGGGCTGTAATCTGCATGGGTCAGAAAGGGAGTGGTGGCCCCAAGGAGTATGTCCATCCTGGCAAGAAGGGTAACAGGGTGTGGGTGTCCTGTCATCAGATTTGCATGACATCGACCCAGCCCATTACATCAGCAAGACTCACATCACTGGGAGAACAGTTAGCGCCAGGCCCACTAGGGCCATCAAATCCCAAAGAAGGCATTAAGACGCTTTTGCCTCTCGTCTTCATGGTTCTCTCAGGACTCTGGCCCACTCTGTGTCAGGAACTATGCTAGGTTATTTAACTTACGTTAAGTCACTGCATTCCCAAAACACCCCTTCGAAGAATGCATTACCATCCATATTTCACTGATGACAAGGCTGGACTCAGAGCTGAAGTCAGCCACTATGATCACACAGTTAGTATCTGACCGATGTGGCCACTAACTCAGGCCACTCAGAAACCACAGCCTATGGATGTTTCACTAGCAAATTCAGGATTCCTCCTTCAACACAATCCTCTCCAGCCTGCCTATATTTGGGATTTTATAATTTAATAGTAAGAGAAGACGCTTTGGGGGGGTTTTGTTTTGAATTCAATTCTACTTGAATTTTCTGTGAGGTGTTCGGGGTTTTGTTGTTGTTGTTGTTGTTGTTGTGGTTGGTTGGTCGGTTGGTTGGTTTTGGGGATTTTCCCCCACATTTTGGAAGTATAGCATGAGTCACTCAGAGTATATAATTCACAAAGTTAGACCTTAGCTATGCCCATTTATGTTACAAAATGCACCCAGGCACATCTGGAGACACTAGGAGGTGTCAGGTCTAAGTCGGTTCATACCGTCTCACCATCTCTGGACAATGTCCCTCCCAATTCAATTATTCAACAGATATTAAATGCTACATAGTCAAACATCTTGCAAGACACTGGGACATATAAAAGAAATAAAACACAAGCTTCTCCAAGACTGAAAACAGCTTGACATGGTGTAAGGGTTCTTTATAGAAGGTGTAACCTGAATGGTGTGAACAGTTCATTGTGATAGTGACTAAATATAAGTTTGACAACTGGTGTCTAGTCAGAGGCGCTCAGAAGAGAGGCCTGGTGATTTACTTGCCAAAAAATCAGCCACTGAAAATCCTCTGGAGTGACAGTTCTACTTTTCTACTTGGACACACACACACACACACACACAGAGAGAGAGACAGAGAGAGAGAGAGAGAGAGAGAGACAATGGCTGGGAATCAGAATAAACTCCACAACAACTGTTAACTTTTTAAAATTCCATCAGACACTGAATTCTGTTCTTCACAGCTAGTACATCCTTATTTTGGCCTCACTTAAAGGATCTGGAAGCCCACATCCAAAGAGCACGTCTCCAACTCATTCTCAGTTTCTGTTTTGACTCCCATTCTTGAATTCCTATTCTCCTCTGGCTCAAAAAGCAGCTTCCTCTTGGCATGAAGGCCCTGCCATGCTCTTCCTAATCTCCTTTCCTCAAGTACCGAGACCTGGACACTAGGAACACATCTAATCGGACAACCACCAACCACCTGTTCCAGATTCTCTGGCTCTTGCTCTGTCACCTGTTGGGAAGATCTATACCTCCCCATTTTGGTTTCCTAGGGCAATTTTGTAACGAATCATTGCCACAAGTTCCAAGTCAGCCCTCAGCCCAGCCGACTTGACCAAAAGATATGTTCTGAGACAGGGGGCTAACTTAGTCCTAAGCCCACTTACCACCAACCCAGCAACCAGTTCATGCCCAGCTGTCCTGTGTAAGGACACAAACAGCCCTTTGTCTCCTGTTTGAAAGTCATTCTTCAACAAACTATGTTTTTCTGCATTTATACAACCACTTTCAGTACCCAAGCAGATGAACATGAAATCCGTCCACTGTCAGGAATGTTAAAATCATCTTGTTTGCTTCTTTTCTGTGTAGCACCTTCTCAAATTTAGAAACAAATGCTCAAAGTCTTTTGCCAGAGACAGATTAAAAACTACTCTCAAGTCACTATTTAAAACACGTTTTCTACAACTTCCTCATATTCACAAATATTTAGTAATGGCTTGCCACATGCATGACACATGGGGAAGATCATGTCCCTCTTTATTTAAGCAGCTTGCCAATTAACACATACAGATTTAGACCCTTGATTTGATAGAGGTCCCAAAAAACCTGTCGTTGTTATTGTTATGTGCTGTCGAATCACCTGTGACTCATAGCGACCCTAGGTACAACAGCCCTAAACCCTGTTTTATCCTGTGTCAATCTTATTGTATCTGACACACCTATCCCCATTATCCCAGTCACTGAATCAATCCATCTCATTGAGGCTCTTCCCCTCCTGCGCTGTTGCTCCACCCTCCCAAGCATGATGTCCCTCCCCAAGGACCTGTCCTTCCTTACAACATGTCCAAAGTATATCAGACGAAGCTTTAGAATTCTCGCCTCCAAGGAGCACCTAGCAATCCTAAAATTTTAGTGAAAGCTTTGCTCAGCAACAGTTGTTGGCTAACCAAGAAGGGAGTGTCCCTGGCACAGTTCTGTAAAGAGAGGCCAAGAAATCTATTCATGAGCAAAATGACAGATGTACTTAAGGGGGGAAATCCCATACTCCAAAAACCTGTACATAAAAAGAAGGGGAAAAAAATGAAAGAAAAAAAAAAAAAGAGCTGCTTATCTGCCTGGCTTCTACAGAGAATGTGATCTTTAAAGGAGTTTGCTGTTGTTGTTGTTGTTGTTGTTGTTGTTTGGGGGGAGGGGGATTGGGGAGGTCATTCCTTTAAGTGGTTCATTGGTAGAGTCCTTGATGTCTGCATGGACAACCCAGGTTAAATTCTCAGTAGACTCACCCCTTGCTCAGCCACCCCTTTAAAGTGGAAGTGTGCATGTTGCTGTAACGCTGAACATTTCTCAGCTGAGTTTCCAGGGCAAACAGGCCTGGTTATCTACTTACGAAAAACCAGTCTGTGAAGAACCCTATGGATCACAGTGGGCTAGCCCCTAGTCCAGTCCTGGGGATAGCACAAGACTAGGCAGAGTTATTGCCTGAAATTGTTACTTATTCATTTCTATTGTAACTAAAGAATGAAACGCACATGGTTTCCCACTGGTTCCGGACACAGGCATGTGCAGACCTCCTGACCACATCATCTTGGTCAGAATTTGAAGGTCCATTTCATTCCACTGTGCACTGGATCCCCAGAATCAGGGTCAACCTGAGGGTTGCTAACAACCATGAATTCCACAAAGATCAGGGACCACGGTATTTAGGACTCTCTTCTGGAGAGAATTATTATGTTACCAAAGGCTCTTTAAAAGCAGCCTGATGGCTGGGGTGCAGTGCCTCCATTAACAGGCAGTGGCTCATAATCAAGCCCCTTGGTCAAGGCCCCTGGTCACGTGGCTGCTAGTGGCCAATCCATAACCCACAGCGAGAGCATTAAAAGCAGCACATAAGAGATTTGTTTTCCAAAAGTAAAGGAAACAAAACTAGGAGACAATTCTCCAAAGACTGAACATTCGCAACCAGCAAATGCCTGCTAGAAATTTATATGCTGTGAGTGTAAAAGCAGTGAAATTCGATAATCTCAAAGCCACAGATTTGTAACTTGCACTTATGTAAATATTTATGGTTCTCTAAAAAAAAACAAAAACCAATCCTCTCAGACTTTCTCTTTAGACCGTGCTTCAGAGGGAACATTTTTTTTTCTCTCTCTCAAGATGAGGATGTAAACTCTCAGTATTGCTTAGGAAAATTAAGTTAGCAGCCTGCTGAAGAATAATCTAAATTCCACTTATGATTTCCTTCTTGCGGGTTACACAGCATTCTTCTCCACAGTACCAGAGGGAGCACGTCTGTGACGTGACAGCAGCAAGCCCGAGGAAGTTACAAGCTCATCAGGTCAGAGACACTTCTTATATGAATTAGAAGCAGTCATTGGTCAACATGCATGATAAATGAAGAGTAAAATACACATTGTGCTCCATTGGTGATGGATGGTGAAGAGACTGAGATTGTTAACAGCTTTAGTTTGCTTGACTCCACAATCAACACTCTTGACACCAGCAGCCAGGAAATTAAAAGACGTCTTGTGCTGGGAAAGTCTGCTGTCAGACACCTCTCGAAAGTACTGAAAAGCAATGATGTCAGTCACTTGCTATGCATCAGAGAGCTGGTCAATGACGGGATGATAGAAGGAGAATTGATGCCTTTGAGCTGTGGTGCTGGAGAAGAGTATTGAATATATCATGAATGCTAGGAGAACAAACAGGATCAACCTGGAGAGGGTGAAACCAGGCTGCTCTTTGGATGCAAGGATTCTGAAGCTTCATCTGACATACTTTGGACATGTTGCAAGGAGGAACCAGTCCTTGGAGAGGGACATCATGCTTGGGAGGGTGGAGGGACAGCACAGGAGAGGAAGATCCTCGATGAGAGAGATTGATTCAGTGGCTCAGGTAATGGGGGTAGGTGTGTTAGAAACAATAAGATTGGCACAAGATAGAACAGGGTTTAGGGTTGTTGTATTTAGGGTTGCTATGAGTCACAAGTGACTCGATGGCACATAACAACCACCATCACCACTTTGACGGGAAGTGAGATTATGAGAGTGAGGCGGGTGGAATAACTCAAGAAGGAAACTTCTACAGAAGTAAAAAGGGTCTCTTTCAGATAGTAATTAGTCCATGTGAGTCCGGCATCCAACCAATGAAAATAAAGCCCCTCTTCATCTCTCTCCACCCAAACCCAGCATTTGAATTTACAGAGATTTTTATGCTGTTCTACTTCAATTGCACTGGAACAAATCTGAACATATCCACAGGTGGTGACACTGTAAATAGCAAGAAGTACCTGGCAGTAGTAGCCCATAGCAAGGGCAGGGCAGACCCAACCCTTAAGGTTTAGTGTTTGGAAAATCACTAAGGTGTTTCACTTTGGTTTGCCCAAGATTACAAGGCACTGGGAGCATTTAATGTACAGGGGTCAGTGATATCACGTTGTATCATAGATGAGACATTCTTGTTCATCAGATAATGGCCCTCTTCTAACCCACCCAACTCACAAATGCAATTCATGCAGAAGAATAAATTTTAAATTATGTGAAAATATAACTCAATTAAATATATTTCTGCCCAAATTTATGTTGACATTTCAGTGATGCAGCCTGTACATGAGAAGAAACCAGAGGTTTTCTTTGTTTTAGCTTGTAGCCTAACCTAGAACTATTCTCCCCTGGAGGAAATCTGCTCACCAGGACTGCTTGAGGTGCCCACACAAAGCGCTCTGGTCAGGCTGCATGTGTGTAAATCCACATATGTACAATGGACTGATCCTTTTCCTCCGTGCAGGAATCTGGCCCTTCACTTAGTCTTTCAGTGCACTAGTGCACAGCATTTGCCTACTGCTGGCCTCTCCATTTCTCACCTTCCAGCCCTTCCACTCATCCTCTGGCCCTCTCTGTCCTGCCTTCTACACCATAGCTTGAGCTCAATGCACTGCATCCCCCAGGCTCTCTGCCACACAGCTTTCAGCATTCAGCCAATGAGCTAGGAGCAAGAGATCAGAGGGTGAGTGTCTAGTGCTTCTTGCTATTCACTCCCTGCTCTCTGCCACCTGCTTTTTGGGGCTTCCTAAGGATGTAGCCACCTCACTTCTTCCAGCTCCAGCTCTCCTGGTGCTCTGCCCACACTATCTCCTCTCACTGCTCCTGTTTCCAGCCACTCTATCCCTCTGCCCTAATTCTCTGTGATTGGTTACTTAAACACTTTAACTTAACTCTCCCTTTCACTCAAGTCTTTTTAGTTAAACTCCTTTTATTTTTCCAACTATTCCCCATGAGGACTTTGATTATACACATGAATATTAATGTATTAAAATTAAACCAAAGTCCATTGAATCAATTCCAAATCAGCACAGAGCCTATGGCACAGAGTTTTCAAGTAGAAAATAGAGTTTTCACTATAGTCTTTATAGATGTCATTCCATTCTTCTGTGGAGTGACTGGTGGGTTCAAACTGACAATCTTTCCGTTAGTGATCGTGTGTAACCATTGCACCACCAGGGCCCTGTTTCTTAAAACTACTTTTTTAAAAATTTCTTTGCTATATTATATGTAGGGCAGTTTTATAACATGAGGGTAGAACTAATAAAAGTCACTGCAAGATTATAGCAGGACTATATAAACATTTGTCATTAAAGAATCATTAGGGTGTACTGAGAACAGAAATTATGAAGATAGGGTACAGTGCAACAACCACAGGCAAAGGGCTAAGCCTTTGTGCAACACAAAGAAATTGCAAGTAGTCCAACAGATGATCCAGGAAAAGAAAAAAGGCTCACGGCAGAGTGTTGGAAAATACCTCTAGAATTAGACAGCAGTGATATTCCTACCTAAAGCTCTCAATTGCTGTCAATACTACCTATAATACCTCTATACCCTTCTACGTGTGTTATTTGTTTAGGAGACTCTAAAGCACTTGTTGAAGAATGTAAGTACAGCTGTCCTCAAGAAATCCATCAGCTATTTTTAGAGTAAGGCACCAAATTGTATAAACCCAAGCTAGATTTGCAGCCAATTTCCCAGGACCCAGGACGTAAAGACCAGGCTACCAACACTATAAAGAGAGTGGGACCCTCAAAGAGATGCCCCTGTAGAATGCAATACTTTGCACACAACCAGCCTTGTTCTACCTTATCCCACCTCCAATGCACATGCACATAATGCATGGGAGCACATGTGCGCGTGCGCGCACATGCACACACACACACACACACACACACACACACACACACATCCCGTGCAAACTCTGGGTACACTTAGTATTCTCTCTTGTGCTACAGGCCCACAAGCAGCTTCACTCAAGACTGGTTTTCCAGAAAACTATTTTTCCAGTAAACACAAGTTTTGGCACAATGGCATCCCAGTAAAGTGACTGAGATTCAGATCAATTATGAGAGACCAGAACAGTCTGGGCCCAACTTGTTTATGCCCAAACATCAGAGAGACTAATAGAAAACATAACACAGCTGGCATAACTCTACTTCTGAGGGATACTTTAGGGCTACTTTCCAGTAAGTAGAGGAGGTAAGTGGCCAAGCCAGAGACCTTCCCAATCCTGTTATGACTTTATCTTTTCTTTATGTTCCTCATACTCATTCCATACACTCATGCCATGAACCACTACAAAGTTTTCCAGATCAGAGCCAGTTCAAGGATGCAAGTGAAGTCCAACAGAGAAATCAAGTCTTATGTCCAAACAGCCTTAACTACCAGTGACTCAAAAAAAAAAAAAGTGAAGAAGCACTCTATCAAGTCAAAAAGTATAAATTACAGATAAATAGATAGAAGATAGATATATAGTTATAGATGATAGTTATATAGATGATGATGAAGATAGTTAAGATACATACATACATATAGGTGTATATAGCTATAGATAGAGATCTACTATCTATCTATCTACACAAATATATAAAGAAAGAAAAAGCTAAGATTCCATCAAACAAAAAAATATAAAATACAAAACCCACCAAAAATGAAGCCCAATAGAGTAGTGGTTAACTGTGGAAAATGTGTGTTTTAAACTATCTTCAACGATTTGTCAAGACTTGATACAAATAGAGCCAGTTTCCTTCCCCTGTTGCTCCAGGCTCACCTTCTCTCATCCAAGACCTACAGACAAATCAGAGAGAAGGTAGCAAGAAGCTTGGAAGAGGTAAAGCATCTGGGGTCCAGCTCCTGTGGCACTAACTCCATTATCAGAAGAAAATGATGGTTTGACACCCGCCATTCAAATTGCTAAACTGTCCTTTTCTAAATCTATGCTGGGCATTTTCTAGATGTGTATTTTCTTCAGCATGAGCAATTGCAAATTTGGTAAATTATCTATTTCAGTATTTCACATAATATACCAATCAAACATCAGAATGGCAGTTTAGAACAGCAGGTACCACACTTTCTAACTGGGATGATTTGTGAGCTTTTCTAGGCTCTTCTTCAAGAAGCTGTTTCTAGCAATGTATTACGAAAAGCCTTCAGATACCCACTAATTGATGTAAAACCCAGCTAGGCATATTAAAAGTTCACTTGGGCTTTTAATTATCTCATTCCAACAGAAAGCATCAGAACCATTATTATCAGTCGCAACAGGATCCATCAAATAACACTGACATTCTCTTAAGTGAAGAAAAGACTAAGACTAAATAAAGATGAACAAAATTACACTCATCAGCAACATAAATTGGTTCTTCAAAATGACAGCTTCCTCGACTATTATAGGGCATGTATGATTTCATCCAAGAGGCTGGAAAGGAGGCCAGAGTCCTTGTGATCATTCAAAGAATCAACTTCACAGACGAGAGCATTTCATTCACAGGCTTCTCAAATCTGAGAAAACTGAGCATTGCTTGACTTTAATTCACAGTGAAGAAGGGGTGAGAGAGAAGTAGGAGAAAGTGGGAGAGAAAAAGAGGTTGAAAAGGACCTTACTATGAGAAACGGACAATTATCAATCTTGGTCAAAGAACTTCAAGCAACTCAAGAAGGCAATGAATGAGGGAACTAAGACTATGTTTTAATGGAGAAACTAGAAGACCAAAATGTCACTAGGCCAGTGTCACCACCAGTGTCTGTGTCAGTACTGTGACTGGGAATAAGTCACTTAACCCCTCTAAGCCTCAGTTTCCCTTGCCTGTAAAATAAAGACATTAGACTAAATTACCTTGAACAATTCTTGATTCAGGGCCCAGGTGTAATGGATTGAGCTGTGTTTTCCAAAATCTGTGATGTAAACCCTTATCTCTATACTTGTGGATATAATCCCATTTGGAAATAAGATTGTCTCTCATTAATGAAACCATTCCAGTGTGAAGTGTGATGTAAAGCAACCACTCTGAGATCTAAAAGGAGCAGATTAGACACAGAAGAAAGGAAGATGGAGGAAAATAAATGTCACATGAAAATCATTAAAAAGACAAAGACTCACCTCTCCACATTCTCTCATTTTGTAATTGTGTTATCAGTGTTTTTCTTTCAAAGCCCCAGGAGTATTCTGTACACTTTTATTACCTTTAAGACCAATTTTTAAAAAATAGAAGGATAACTAGTAAAACAAGTATGGGGAACCAAGGAGGGACTTATGGGAACAGAGGAGGCTAAGAATTGGTTGGGGCGAAACCACAGGGTTGCACAGTTTAGTTGGGGGAGGGAGGGGGTGAAGGAGATGGGAAGCATCCAGTGAGGACCTGAAAAGATTGGGTAATGAGACAAGCTCCAATGGTGATTAATGTTATAAAACAATGCATGGGAATGATAGTATAAAACAGTATAAATAAAGAGTAGTGTGAAACACAATGTATACAAACTTTGTGAGCAAATCAATACAAAATAATAGAAAATGAAGGCAGACTTTCTCCCCAGAACCCAAAGAGGGAAAAAAAAATCCAATACCTTGATTCTGACTTCTATCTCCTAAACGGGGAAAATACATTTCCATTCATTGAGGCATTTAATTGTGGTATTTCTGTTACAGTTCCAACAAAGAAACTAAGACACTGAGTTTTGCACTCAATTCTGAAAGTACCTCTTTTATCAATTCCCTTCCTCTCGATGAAACAATCCCTCTGGAGATTAAAAGATACAGGGTTCATGTGTTCTGAAAGTCACATTGGTAACTAATCAAGCCATGCAAAGACTTTAGAAGGTTAGAGAGACCCACTTCAGCATCTGAAAGAAAAATATCCCCCAGATGACACATGAAGAAGATGGTAAAATCCACCAGACGAACTGACCAGCTCCTTGTTATTACACTAAAAGTTCATTCCACAATTAACACCCTTGGTACCAGCAGTCAGGAAGTAAAGAGAAGCACTACACTGGGAAAGTCTGCAGGTAGGGACCTCCCCGAATTATTGAGGAGCAATAATATCAATTAGAGGACTAAGATGTGTCTGATTCAGGCCATGGTCTTTCTGATCACTTGCTATGTGTCTGAAAGTTCTGAAACGAATAAAGATGATAGAAAAATCAATGGCTTTGAATTGTGGTGTTGGAGAAAATACTGAATATCCATCCCATGGACTGTCCAAAGAACCAACACGTCTATCTAGGAAGAAGTGCAACTATGGTGCTTCTTAGAAGCAAGGAGGGTGGAATTTTGTCTCATATACTTTGGGCATGTTGTCAGAATGGGCCAATCTTTGAATAAAGACAAGATGCTGTGAAAGATGGAGGATCAGGCAAAGAGGGATTGACACAGTGACTGTAAAAATGAGCTCAAGCATATCAGAGATCATGTGACGGGCCAGGATAGGGCAAGGTTTAGATCTGTTGTTCCAAGTGTCGTTATGAGGTGTAGTCGACTCAATGGCATCCAACACCATCACCACAACCCAAGATTTCTGAGCCTAAAGGCACGTACAGTGCCTAAAGAACCCAGAGCTTGAGGGCCATGGATCTTCCTAGAGCCAAACAGACATTGAGGTTTTCAACTCTAAACTAAGCTAATCTGAGAAAAAAAGTTGGAAACAATGAATATGAAACTACACGTAGGAAAAAGAAATCCATTCATTGGTTTCTTGCTGCTTCTTGTCTCTTTCTTCACTAGATTCCAATCTGTATAAATACCTTCTCCAAGTCAAAGGAAGAAGCCAATGGGGCGGGGGGGGGGGGGTAGAAGAAACTCTGTGGTTTACCCAAAGTCAGTTAGGAATGTGACATGGTTATATAATCAGAAGCCACCTTTTGGTAATGCCAGGTGAAAATAAAAGGCCCATGAGTCATCCTTCTGTCTAAGTCGCTCTCTCCACTGTGACCCTCTCTCTTGCATGGGAAGGAACCTTTACCACTCAGACAAGACCTTGGATAGAGTCCACGTCCTTGCAAGTTGCAAAGCTATTATTAGGTGGCACTAACTTTTCGCCACCGCAAGCATGGCTGAGGATCACAGAGGTTGAGCTCAACCAAAGCAACTGTTTGATTAAGGTGACCATCACTTTCAGTTTTAAGCTAGGTGATACCGAGTTAGTTGATACCAATGGACTCCTCTGTAGATTTACAGCAGCTGAAAAACTAACCATGTATGACGAGAACCATTAAATTATCTGGAAAGCCTTCTAATGTTTCTTAGGATCAATCCCAAAGGAACGTACCATGACAACTTAGCAGATGTAAATGAAAAGACTTGTCAAAGCAAGATTATGGAAAATGAAACTATAATTTATTGAGCATTTACTGTGTACATTTGTGTGTGAATGTCTGTGTCTAAATGGTATGTGAATACTGTGATATAAATTGCTAACATCTATGGTTGTTGTTTATGGTTAGATGCAATCAAGTCAAATGTCGTTCACCGCAACACTATGAACAAATAATCAAAATCTTGCCATACCTTGTACCATCCTCATGATCCCCACCTTGTTCAAACCAGTTGTTATAGTGATTGTGTCAGTCCATCTTGTTGATAGTCTCTCTGTCTTACAATGACCTTCTACCATTCCCAGAAAGATAGTCTTTTCCCAAGAACTGGCTTCTCTTAACAACATGCTCAAAGTATACGTAAAGTTTCACCACCTCTTGCCTCTAAGGAGCACTCTGGTTGCAATTCCTCCAAGATAAATTTCTTTGGCCATCCATTGGATATTAAATATACTCTTTCCCAGAATCACAATTCAAAGACTGTTCTTCAAGCTTCCTTATTCTTAGTGAGATGGGATCTAATGAGAACAAAATTAGTATTGACCCCCATCCATATGTACCTGAAAGTTAGACAAATGGCTACTTTCTCACAACTTGTAGTTGTTGCTGTTGTTTGGTACCGTTGAGTCTAAATTGACCCATAGTTGACCTTCTAGTGGGTATTCCAAGGCAGTTAATCACACAGGAAAAGACTGCCCATCCTTCTCCCGCGAAGCAGCTGGTGGATACGAACCGTAGGCCTCTGGGATTGTAGCTTCTTACCACTAGGTCAGTGAATTCTGTATTCAATAGTGAAGAAACTCTCTCTCTATCCACTCAAGGAGCAGCACTTTCTGTAGTCCTAGTGTTCCCTGATTCTTTGGGGATCTTCAAACGTCATCTGTGCCTATGCCTGTGTGTGCTTGTTTTATCATTGAGTAGATTTAGACTCATGTCATAGGACAAGATAGAACTGCTCCTGTGTGATTAACTGCTTCTGAAAGCCCGCTGGAGGGTCAGCAATGGGTCGGTTCTTACTTGACAGCACACAACTATCGTATGTGAGTAGACCTCTTGGTCTTTTTTTCTCACTGAGTAGCTGGTCGGTATCAACGGCTGAATGCCTTGTTAGCAGCTTAGCCACCAGGGCTCCTATTACCAGGTTAAGAAACTGGCTTCAGAAATGTCTCCAAGATAATAGGAGGATAGAGTCCCAAAAGGCCGGGTTTGTGCATGCTTTTTGCTCTCGGGGAGAGTGACAAAGGATTTACATCCTGGCATAGAGGGAACATTTGGTTCATATTTTCACTCGTGTCATGTTTTTGGAAGCTGCCAGCAGCCACATCAGGCTGCCAAGTGAGCCCCAAATGCTCCAATGTGTGTACAAGCTTCCTGGAGTTAGGGGAGAGGAGGGGCGCCAAACACAAACAGACCAACCAAAATCAACAAGGAAGCTGTGGGCAGAGGCTGTCAAAAGAAACTGAGTGGGAGGGGTAGCTGGTGTGGTACAGAGCTCCTTACCTTAAAACAAAATCAAACAAACAAACAGACAAAAGAAACCCAGAAAAACCCCAAAACTAAACGCATTGTCTTCAAGATGGTTCCAACTCATAGCAACCCTACAGGGAACCATCGAATTGCCCGAAAAGGTTTGTAAATGGAAACCAGCCGTCTGCTCAGCTCAGTCAGTCCTACAGAATAATTGCTAAATCTGCACTGCCCACCTTTTGTCAGCTTCCAACTACTTTAACCCATATGCATTCCTTTGCAAATATTCATTCAAGGAAGAGCAGCCTGGTTGTCCTAAGGGTTTCCTCTAGGAAAAGGGGAGAAATTAAAAATTCACACATTGCTGCGTTTTTGTTTTGTTGTGTTTGTTGCTGTCATTTTCCCTCTGCCATGAACAGGCCTCAGATGTCTTGAGGAAACAGCAGTCACACCCTCACTCTAGTAAGTCCATTTAGGAGAACACTAGCTCCTGGGGCCTATTATTCGAGGGTTCTTGAGTGAGACAAACAGCTAAGAGCTTGGCTGCTGACCAGAAAGTGATAGGTTCAAACCCATGCGGTGCCTTGGAAAAAAGATCTGGTGACCCACTTCTGAAAAATCGGCATTGAGAACGTTAGGGAGCATGGTTCTATTCTTACACACACATGGTCACCAGGAGTTGGCATCACTTGAAAATCAACTCATCCTGTGCCCACTTTCATTCTTTACATAAAACCCTGTTCGAAAGAGAGTCTTTCTTCGTCTGCAGCTTGTCTTCATTGTCAAGGTACACAAAGTCATTTCCTCTCTTTGCAACCTGATCAACAACTAAATAGCTAGCATCTATCTGAAGAGAACATCCTGAGTAAGATAAATGGCTCTGGAATTGTCGAGAATCATCTGCTCTGAAGAAAACTTGGCTGATTCACTGGAGAGTTCATATGTGGACTTTACGTCTTATCTTGTCAAATATTTAAGATTTGACAGTGATAGTCTCTGAAGGAAGATTCCGGTCTCCTTTCTGCTGTGGTTCTGGGGTGGCCTTGTTCTCCCTAAAATGCCTTCCTTCAAATTCTTCATTAATTAGATTTTCTTTGGCATCACTAGAAATTGAAATGAGCTCAGGAAACGAGCCAATAGCTTCAGGTACTGAGGGGGCAGGCCAGCACGAGACAATTTCTCGCCGTGTCATGCCAAACCATGAATAAAACAGCAGAGCCAAGTAAGCATAAGCAGTAAGTCAAACTTCTTTACTTCTTTTTTTTTTTTTAAAAGAAAAAGCTCTCCAGCCCAGGTCACTTGGTTTAAAGGGGTAGTAATTAATTGACCAGATAAATGTCATTGTTTCCTCATCAGGAATATTGTAGCCACCAAAGTTAGATCTTCTGGTAACCAACTTTCTTTATTATTCCTTGTCCACTCCCAATATTTTCACAGGAAAACAGTTATACTACCTCCCTCGGGTGGTCCTGTGTTGAAAGAGGGAGCAGAATTTACAACCTAAATGGCCTTCTGTAGGGTCAAAGACACATCTTTGTTGAGAAAAGGTGCTTCTATTCATAATATCGCTAAGACCTTTTTCTTCAGCCCAGAGTCCATTCTCCTAATTACTTAATATTTTCTGACTCAGGCACATGGCGAGGGGAATCCCACAAGCTAGCTGGGGCACAACAAAAGCATTCATAAAGCCACTGAAAGATACCATTATACAAACACAAAATAATGCTGATTAACTGGTAGAGGGCAACAGGAAGAAAGGCCTTTATGAGTATATACAGTCTAAAGTAATCCTGAGTTATAAAACAAAATTCCATAACAAAATTCTCTCTTTCTCATTGCTGTTTCATTGGAACAGACTGATAGCTGAATCCCCAGTGGGTTTTCAGAAGCTGTAAATCACATGGAAGAAGACTGCTCATTTTTTTCGCTATGATCTACTGGTGGATTCAAATTGATAAAAGAAGTTGCAATCCCCACCCACTAGGTCATCAGAGCTCCTGAAGAACAGCATAATATGCGTTTAACCTGACTTTAAAATCACCAACACCAGTGACTTCTACATGCTGCTAGACTGGACCTCCAGACACCATCCTAACTTCTGCCCAGATCTCCAGCTCCATGCCCACATCCTTGGCAAATTCATTGTATTTGAGCTTTTCTGACAGGATCAGCTACAGAGGAAAAAAATGGAAGTGGAGAAACACTTGCCCCTAGTATTATTTTCATCTGTTTTTCAAATTTTTTTTGTTGGCTTCCAAGGTTCATATACATTATGTTTTACACTATTCTTCATGCACACTGTGTTTCACACACTCATTCTCATGCATTATGTTTTATAAAACTAATCACCATTGGACCTTGTACAACATTACCCTGTCTTTTCAGGTCCCCGCTGGATCCTTCCCATTTTATTCTCATCTTAAATGAGTTACCGCTTTACATAACTGATCATCACATGGAGAGACAAGATGAGACAGAAGTTTGGGGGAAAAGAGATCAGGGACAGGTTAGTGACCTCGCATCCTGGGATCTAACAACTTCTAAAAGTTATATACAAATTACTATTTTATTCCAAGAAAAAAATCATAAAAAGAGAACTGATGCTTTTTATAGAGGTTTTTTAGAGGCATTTTCCAAAACACTTTCATATATTAAAACAACCACAAGGGAGCTCTGGTGGCCTAGTGGCAAGAAGCTGCACTGCAATCCCAGAGGTGCAAGGTTCAAATCCACCAGATGCTCTGTTGGAGAAGGAGGGACAATCTCCTCCTGTACCAGTCAGATCCGATTTGATGGTGCACACAGACAAAATAAAAACAAAACCAAAAACAAACAACAACAAAAAAAAACCCACCTCAAAGTCGTTGTCACTGAGTTAGACCCCACTCACAGCTGACCCTCCATTGGGTGTCTGAGCCTGTCATTCTCATGGGAGATTGCCCATCTCATCATCTGTCTCCTTCACAGCCTCCGATAGAGTCAAACTCTAAAAGATGTTGCACGATTCCCTACAGATTATGCCAACAGAGCTCCCTTGCTTGTATGTTAGCCCTTCTAAATCCTCACTAATGCTGGGAAGGAGACAAGACAAATGTTATTAGCCCAACTTTGCCTATGGGAAAACTGATGTGCAGGAAGATTAAGTCTCTTTGCCAAGATCAAAGAACCAATAAATGGCAGGCATTTTATTTGCTGAGCTTCTTTCAACCTAGACGGTGACCAGGGGTTATCGGAAGGTAAAGTCTCCTTGTGAGAGTGCTCACACGTCACCCGGGGCTGGAGAGAGTGCTTGGCCCTGCTCAGCAGCCCTGTGGGTTTGGAACTTTCAACCAAACACAAACTTAGTGTGTGTGCATTTAGGTTCTGCCAAGAGCAGAGGATGTTCCATATTTTAAAGTGAAGGGGGAGGCTATTGAAAGCTATTTAAATCAACCTCTAAAGTCTTCTTGGACATCAAATAACTCTTAGCAAACAGCATTTTGATGAGTTAAGTATAAATGAATCAAAAACATATGGGCCAAATTTTCCTTGAAATACACAAGGGTCTAAAATTAAGGGGGAGTGGGATGTACTGATAAAATACGTTTGCGATTGTATGGAAACCAAAGCGCTTACAAAGTCCTTCACATCCACATTCCCTCAACCTCAGTGTTCCCTCCTCTGTTGGCTAAGTCCAGTCTCTTTGGTCCCCGTGAGTACACTGCCAAATGTGACCTTTCTGGCTGTGAAGTCACCAGACCCTGACATCCCACAGCAAGGTCTGGATCCTGCAAAGTTGATGAAGCATCAGTTGCCCAAATGGTGCTGACTGACCTCGCTCTTGTGCATCTGGAAGCCTTGGCCTTGATCAATGGCTTTGTCTGTCCTTCAACTCCAACCTCTGTCATCATGAAGGCCTAATAACCAATTTCTGCCTAAACGATTTTATAAGTGGCTATTAAATTAAACTTCCAACTTGCAGTCTTAAAGCTAGTAAACCACTGGGTTACTTTCCAGGGTTGTAAAATGAGCTGAAAGCCAACTCACGGCCGCCCAGTGAATTTCTACTCAAAGCAGCCCTACAGAACAGAGTAAAACTGTCCTATAGGGTTTCCAAAGCTGTAAATCTTTATGTAAGTAGACTGCCACATCCTTCTCCCATGAAGAGGCCGGCAGGTCTGAACCTGATGAATTAAAAAGCCAGGGCAGCGGCTGGCACAGGAGATGAGAGCTGCACTATATCATGCGATTATGGGCACGGCTGCAGCAGCCTCCAGCAAGCTGGCTGTAAGCATGTGATATTAGCAAAAGCCCTTCATTTAAAGGAAGCAAAATCAACCAACCAGTAATTAACAAATTATTCTTAAACAGGCTTTCCTTTAAAATTAAGTTGAACTATCATTTTTCTATAACTAGTCAGGAAAATGCTGACTGGTACTGAAAGTAAACACAACTTAAGCAGATGTGAGCTCTGGTGGAGCTGCAAACCTATACTTAAATAAATCAGTGCTGTCGGATTGGAGAGCTGCGTGGATACTCAGCAGAATTCAAGGGGCATTTTTGCACTATTTGGAAATTATTTACTGTCCTGTAGAGTAGACAGTGGAGAGCTCGGCATTTTCCTAATGGGATGTTCTGCACCCCTGAGACTGGTCAGGCTATAAATGGAAATATTTTAAAACAGTTAATCTGCAGAAAAAATATAGAGAAGAAAGCAATCTTCCTGATTTGTCTAAATACAGGGCCAGATGCTGTTGTGTGTATTCATTACCTGCTTGTTCATTCATTCTTTTGAGAAATATCTACTACGTGTTTACAAGTTGGTAAGTATTCTCCCAAGTCCTGAGCATCTGAATGATATCTGAATGATACTCTAAAATACTCAGAAATCAGGGAATCAAGACACAGAAAGACAAGAGATTATAATACTATGTGCTAAGTTATACTACTGTAGAAGGAGTCCCCTTTGGGAATCTTGAGAACTGAAGTGTTACCACCACCTGAAATTTGGGCAAGGCTTCACTTTGGGTCATTACCAATCTGTCAATCTCTTATACTATGCTGGTTTACATGTTGTTATGATACTGGAAGAGATAGCAGTAGTATTTCAAATATCAGCAGTCATTGACAGTAGACAGGTTTCAACACAGCTTCCAGACTAAGAAAGACAGACCAGGTGAACGCATTCCAAAAATCAGCCATTGAAAACTCTATCAATCAAAACAAAGTATTGTATAACTTTGACTGCTTTGGACACCTCAGGAGAGTTCAACTGTTGGAAGAAGAGATCATGTTTAGTGAAGCAGAGCACTAGAGAGGGTAAGTAGGACATTCAGGAAGATGGATGCACACAAAGCCACAGTGATGAGCTCAAACAGGGAGGCAACTGGTAGCATGGTGCAGGACCTACCTGTTAGGTACCACATTACCTACGTGTCATTCTGTTACACCTAAAGTCACTGGAAACTCAATGAAAGCTACAATTTTTTTTAATTTGGTACTAATTTATTTACACAGTTAGAATTCATTGTTTTCATAAATGATTATTCCCATTTTTTTACGCCACCAACCCATCGAATTGTGCAACCCTATGATTAATACCCTACTCCCCCCCAAACCCCACCGCCCATCCTCACGCCTCTGCTTCCACCCTCCCTCCCACCTTGAATTATCATACTCATTCTATAATAATGGTTTTATACAATATTTGTCATTGTGAGACTGATTTAGTCCAGTCAGCATGATGTTCTTCAGTCCCTCCCAAGTTAGGTAGTTGTTGTTGTTGTTGTTATGTGCCATCAAGTCGCTTGTGACTCATAGCGACCCTATGTACAACAGCCCTAAACCCTACTCTATCCTGTGCCAATCTCACTGCCTCTGACACACCCATCCTGATTACCCCAGTCACTGAATCAATCCACCTCATAGAAGGTCTTCCCCTCCTGCACCGTCCCTCCACCCTACCAAGCATAATGTCCCTCTCCAAGGACCTATCCCTCCTTACAACATGTCCAAAGTATGTCAGACGAAGCCTCAGAATCCTTGCCTCCAAGGAGTTGCCCAGTTTAACCCTCTTCAGGAAGCACCTGTTTGTTTTCTTTGCAGTCCAGTGTACATTCAATACTCTTCTCCAGCACCACAGCTCAAAGGCACCAATTCTCCTTCTATCCTCCTTAGTCATTGTCCAACTCTCTGATGCATAACAAGTGATTGCAAAGACCATAGCCTGTATCAGACGGACCTTAGTCTCCAGAAAGACACCGTTGCTCTTGAGTACTTTACAGAGGTCCCTAACGGCAGACTTTCCCATCGCAATACGTTTTTTGATTTCCTGGCTGCTGGTGCAAAGAGTGTTGACTGTAGAGCCGAGCAAACTGAAGCTGTGAACAATCTCATTTTCTTCGCCATCCATCCTGATGCTGCCAATTGGTCCAGTGGTGAGAATCTTTGTCTTCTTGACATTGAGCCTCAGTCCATACTGAAGGCTGCAGTCGTTGACCCTCTGGAGCAAGTGCATGAGGTTCTCAGTTTCAGCAAGGAGGGTTGTGTCATGTGCATAACGCAGATTATTAATAGATCTTCCACCAATCCTGATGCCACAATTCTCCTCATAGAGTCCAGCCTCCCGGATAATCTGCTCTGCATACAGGTTGAAAAGTTATAGAGATAGGACACATCCCTGGCGTACACCCTTCCCAATTTTGAATCATGCAGTGTTACCCTGCTCTGTTCTGACGACTGCCTCTTGGTCCAAGTATAGGTTTTGCATTACCACAATTAAATGTTCTGGGATTCCCATTCTTCTCAGAGTCAGCCACAGTTTGTTATGATCCACACAGTCAAATGCCTTTGCATAATCAATGAAACACAGATAGACATTCTTCTGGTATTCCCTGCTTTCAGCTAAGATCCATCTAACATCAGCTACAATATCCCTAGTACCATGACCCCTTCTAAACCCAGCCTGGACTTCCGGCAGTTCTCTGCTGATGTGCTTTTCCAGTTGGTTTTGGATCATCTTCAGTAGAATCTTGCTTGCATGTTAAATCAATGGTATTGTTCTGTAGTTTCCACACTCAGTTGGGTCACCTTTCTTTGGAATGGGAACAAATATAGATCTCTTCCAGTAGTTGGCCAAGTGGTTGTTCTCCAGATTTCTTGGCACAACTTGGTGAGCACATCCAGGGCAGCCTCTGTTACCTGAAGTATGTCAATTGGTATACCATCTATTCCTGGGGCCTTATTTTTTGCTATTTCCTTCAAAGCAGCTTGAACTTCTTCCCACCATAGGCTCTTGCTCAAATGTTATTTCATTAAAGTCTCCTGTATCTGCCAATTCCTTTAAATCTTTGCTACAGCATGCTGCGTAGTATTCCATTGTATGAATGTACCACAACTTCTCAATCCATTCGTTTGTGGTTGGCCATCTGAGCTGTTTCTATTTTGGGATGGTGAATAATGCTCCTATGAACATTGGTCTCCATTTAGTCTCCATTTGAGCCTAAGTTCTCATTCTCTTGGGGTATATTCCAAGCAATGGAATAGCTGGTTCATATGGAATTTCTATTGTCAGCTATCTGAGGAAGTGAATGGCAGCTATATATTTTTATCTATTACCTATTATTCTGTCTATGATCTACTACCACTGAAAGTGCCATCTTCAGAAAGAGGCAGTGTGGCATAAAGGATATAAGTATAGATATCAAAAGCTTCTCTTGTTGTCAGGTACCCAGAACAACTATCACTACTCAGTATGACCCTATCCTGTGACACCTTCATGATAGCCGATGATCCTGAACCCACCATTACACTCACTATGTCAATTAGTCTTGTTTAGAGTTTTCCTCTCCTTCTCTACCCCTCCACCTCTCCGAGCATGATTTCTTTTTTTACAATGACTATCCCCTCCTGACAATATACCCCAAGTATATGATATGAAGTTTCATCTTTACCTCAAAAGAATACCTTGGCTGCACTTCCTCCAAGATAGATTGACTTGTTCTTATGGCAGTCTATGGGATATTCAGTATTCTCCTCCAGTACTGTAATTCAAAATCATAGATTCTTCCTCTGTCATCTTTATTCACTGTCCAGTTTTCAGATGCATATGAAGCAGGTGAAAATAGCAGGACTAGAGTAGGGTGCACCTTGGTCTTTTAACCTAATATCATTACACTTTGGAGAAGTCCTGGACAGCAGATTTTACCCAACTAATACATCTTGTGATTTCTTAATAGCTGTTATCATGGGAGTTGATTGTACATTCAAGTAAAATTAAGTCACTGATAACTTCAATCTTTTCTTCATTTATTATGATGTTGTTGTCTATTGGTCCAGTTGAAAAGATTTTGTTTTCTTTATGCTGAACTGTAATCCATATTGCAGGATGAGGTCTTTCTTTCATCCTAGGCAACAAGCACTTCAAGATAGGTTAAAATCTTGGCATCACCCTATACTAGTTATGTAGTCCTCAGAAATTTACTTAACCACCTGAGTTATTATCTTCCAATACAAAAAGAGAACTAATAATGGGAGCTGCCTCACTGTAAGGATGAGTCCCTGGTACATAATTGGGGCTACAGTCTTAATAGCATATTACAGAAGCTTACCCAATAAAGATCAAGAAAGAAGACAGTCCAGTTAGCAAAACAGTAGTATGTGCAAAGGCAGGGATTTGTGAAAGGTTATTGTTGTTAGGTGCCATTGAGTTGAGGACAACTCATAGCAACACTATGAACAACAGATCTGAGCCACGCCCTATCCTGCATCGTTCTCATGACCTCTGTCATGCTCAAGCTCGTTGTGGTGGTCACTGTATCAGTCTATGTGTGATTCCATTCCCAATATAGGTGCTGCAACAGAACATGGAAACTATCCAACAGTATCCTAAAAGTCTGAGAGTTTCAAGAAAAACGAAAAATTCACTATTAACATGTTCACAAAGTATGCGTGGGGAAGAATCGCGGGTGAACTTGGTCAAATTGTGAAAGATCTCGTATGCAAGTCAGAGAAATTGTGCTTTAGCCTCTAGGTAGTTGAGAGCTAATAAAAACTGTGATAGAGTCAGCTTTGGTTTTCAGATAATCATTCTGCCTGCAGTGTGGAGTGTAGAGACATTAGCTTGTGGGTCTGTTTGTTTTATCACAAGTAGACCTGCCTATAGTCAAGGATGACAAAACACACACAGAGCTATTTTTATTAACAAGTAAAACTTAAGTACACACTTCAACTGCAGCTAGTTCCATATCTTCCCCCTGCTCCTCAATTTTTGAGGACTAAAGTTGTCAATTCTTTCATCTTGCTTGGATCAACAATCAACACTCTCAGTACCAGTAGTCAGGAAATCAGGAGATGTATTGGACAAGTCTGCTGTCAGAGACTTCTCCAAAATACTAAACAGCAATTATATCAATTTGAAGACTACGGTGCACCTAATTCAGGCAATGTGGTGCTTTGTGGTTTGATGTTTGGTTTTTGGGGGCTTTTTTTGTTTTTCAATCACTTGCCATGCATCTGAAAGCTGAACAAATAATAAGAATAATAGAAGAATTGATGCCTTTGAGCTGTGGTGTTGAAGAAGACTACTGAATATTCCATTGATGGCCAAAAAAAAAATCCCCACCGGGACTGGAAAGCATTATGCTGAGTGAACTAAATCAGTCCCACAAGGATAAATATAGTATAAGACCATTATTGTAAAATGAGTATAAGGACCCAGGAAGGGTAGGAGAGGCTGGAAGCAGAAGGATGTGGATATATAGGGGGAAGTGGGGATTAATCATTGGATTGTACAATTTGTTGGGTGGGAGGGTGAGGGAAATTGAAAGAATTTTTTTGAATTTGTATTTGAATTTTGTAAATAACCTAGTTAAACAACAACAACAATTGAAAAAAAAAAACAAACACCAGATTATGTCTTGAGGAAAAGTCCAACTGGAGTGTTCCTTAGAGAAAAAGATAGCGGAAAAAATGGTCTCTCATACTTTGGACATGTTACTAGGAGAGTCTATTCCTTGGAAAGCAACATCATGCTTGGAAAGGTGGAGGATCAACTAAAGAGAGGAAGACCCCCAACAAATCCACCTGACACAATGCCTGCAGCAACGGGCTGAGTGTGGCAGAAATGGTGAGGACGGCACAGGACACGTCAGGGTCTAGGTCTGTTTTCACAGGATTGCTATGAGTCAGACTCAACTCAATGCCACCTAATAACATATTTAACTCGTCTCATCACCTCACAAACACTGGACCTAAATTTCAAAATTCACTGTTGGGACACATTTTAACCTGTCAGTTTTATTTATTTAAATAGTGTTCACAAATCACAGACTATTAGAAATAGAGAGGAATTTATTATAATCACTAAATCCAGTTGCATCCCACCTGGTGATCTCTGGATGTCTGGATTCCGAGGCAGTCTGTGTAAATAACAACAGAGGTCAGTTCTACTTTTAATCTTTCTAAAAACATAGCATGCATCTAAACACTCATTATGACTTAATAAAGTCATTCACAAAATGTCTCACAAACCAAGTAAAATGCTTTTTTTAAAATTTTTTACTGGAATTAATTTTGATCCAGAATAGCAACACTGATTATCTCATAATTATCATAGTTTCTGATTATCAGCTATAAACACCTTTAACTTCAAAAGAAAATTAATTCATTAATACTTAACAAGGCAGTAAAATCTTTCAAGTCAATAATAAAGAAAAACAAACCAGACTGTTCTCAAGCCCATGTATCAAGGTAGAACTGTGGACTCCATAGTAAATTCACTGGTTGGCTTTTTGGAGGTATGCCTCCAAGCCCCTCTCCCAAGGTGCTTCTGGGTAGATATATACTCTCAACCTTTCAGTTAAAGTATTCAAAATTTTAACATTTGTGCCCACTAGGGGCTCCTAAAAAAACACCCAAAACATCCTTTATGGTATAAAGTTGGGGGTACTGATCTTCAGTCCATCCCCAGCAGCACTGTCTCTCAGATATCTCTGTGATAGTTATGCACTAATGTGGTCTCCATCTTACCCATGCCCATTTCTAGAATGTACAGCACACTGCCTCATGTGAATTTCTACTGAAAATGCAAGTACAAATCAGCATGCCACATAATATCCAAATAGTAAAGGAAATCTTCAACTTGAGCTCTCAAGAAGTGAGCATTATGCTAAATGAACTAACTTAGTCCTATAAGGACAAATACTATATAAGACCATTATTATACAAATAAAAAGATGACTAGTAAGTCATGTAGGAAGATCCAAAGAGGGGAGGGGAAAAGTAGAGGGGTGAGGGTAGAGGGGTAATCATAGTGTCACATAATTTGATGGGTAAAGGGAGGGGTGGGTAAGGGAAATGGGAAAGATCCAGCATGAAAAACAACATATATGAACTTTGTAAATAAACCAGTATAAAATAAAAATTTTATTTTAAAAAAAAGATGGGTTTTTTAAAAAATAAATAAACAGACATTATACACATGGACCTCTCCCACAGGAATGAAATATACTACATCTATGTAAAGAGTGGAAAAGTTAAAATGTGGTCAGTTAAAAAAGGTCAAGAGCCAACTGCAGAATGAACCAGGAATTACTCATGCAAGTTTTAATTGAAGCTGAAGACAAAACAAATTTGTAAGAGTTAAAAAAAACCTATTATATTTATTTCATTATATTTTTTTAAAAAAATCTCAAGAATAGAATTGATGTAGTTAATACTAACGACCAAAGACTAAACAACCTGGAATGACATCAAAGACATCATCTATGAAGAAAGCAAAAGTCTTTAAAAAATAAGAAAGAAAAGATCAAAATGGGTGTCAATAGACTGAAATTTTATCTGGGATGTAGAGAAGCTAATACAAAGGGAAGAATGGTGAAGTAAGAAAGCTGTACAGAGATTTCAAAGGGACGCTCATAAAGGCAAAATATTATAATGAAATGTGCAAAGACCTAGAGTTAGAAAACCAAAAGAGAAGAAAATTCTCAGCATCTATACAAAGGCCTTCAGTTTTGTCAGTAACAATATGTTATATATAACATTGAGAACAAGGGGCATTCTAGGCCAATTACCCATGCTCACGCAAAACCTGTATGTGGACCCAGAGGCATTCATTTGAACATAACAAGGGGATGCACCACAATTTAAAATTAGGAGAGGTGTACATCAGGCTTGTTCCTTTCTGCCATATTATATAATTAAAATGCTGAGCAAATCACTTGAGAAGCTAGACTGTATGAAGAAGAATGTGACATCAAGATTGGAGGAAGACTCATCCACAACCTACCATTTGAAAAAGTGAAGGCTTGATGAACTTGCTGAAGAAAATGAAGACTACATCTTTCAAGATGGATTACACCTCAGTATACGGAGAACAAAAAAAATTACTTCATAATCCAATCAGTAAGTATAATCATGATAAATGGGGAAAAGTTTGAAGTTGTCAAGAATTTTCTTTTCTTGGATCCACAATCAACGCCCCTGGAAGCAGCATTTAAAAAATCAAACAAGTATAGAAGAGCAAAGATGTCAGTTTAAAGACTAAGGTGCATCTGATCCAGACTACAGTATTTCTGATTGAATATGAAAGTCAGACAACGAATAAGAAAGACCAAAGAAGAAGTGATGCCATGGTTTTGGCAGATTATTCAGTATACAAATCTGTCTTGAAGAAGTGCAACCAGTGTGTGCCTTGCAGGTAAGGCTGATGAGCCACCATCTCACACATCGTGGACACGTTGTCAAGGGGAGCCAGTCCTTGGAAAAAGTGCAAGAGTGAAAGAGAGGAAGACCCTCCACAAAATATATTGACACATTGACTGCAGCAATGGGCTGGAGTATGCTAGAGATTGTGAGAACAGCACAGGATAGAGAAGATTTTGACCTGCTGCATCAGGTAAACTGGAATAAACTGGATGGCACCTAACAACAACGGCAGCAATCTTGAATGAAATTCAATGACTTAACGGTAATACGTCTCAAGATACTAAGGTCTCACATGAAGAAATACTCAAAATCACTGGCAGTAACAGATGCAAATCAAAACCGCAATGAGGGGGAGCTCTGGTGGCCTAGTGGCAAGTAGCTGCAACTACAATCCCAGAGGCGCACGCTTCGAATGCACCAGATGCTCTGCCAGGGAAGGAGGGACTATCTCCTCCTGTACCAGTCAGATCTGATTTGACGGTACACACACACAAAAATAGTAAAATAAAATTTGAAAAAAAAATTTAAAAAAACACACACAATGAGATACCATCTCACTCCAGTAACAGTGGGAAAATTTAACAGCACAGCAAGTAATAAATGTTGAAGAGGATGTGGCAAGATTAAAACTCTTACACTTTTTGGTGGGATTGTAAAATGGTACAACCATTCTGAAAGGCAGTTCGGCATTCCCTCAAAAAGCTGAACACAGAAATTCCATACAACCCAGCTATTTCACTGCTTGGAAAATACACTGAGAAAATGAGAACTTTGGCACAAATGGAGACTTGTACACCAATATTCATAGAAGTGTTATTCACCATCGCAAGAACATGGAAACAGCGCAGATGTCCAAAAACAATTGAATGGACTGAGAAATTATGGTACATTCACACAATGGAATACTATGCAGCACCTAGGAGCAATGATTTGTAAATTATTACCTACCTTGGGAGGGACTGAAGAGCATTATGCTGAGTGAACTAACTCAGTCCCACAATGACAAATACGGTATAAAATAATTATTGTAGAATGAGTATGAGGATCCAAGAGCTGGGAGAGTGTGGAAGCAGAGGGATGAGGATGTATGTGTGTGTGTGGGGGGGGGATTTATCATGGGATTGTACAATTTGATAGGTGGAGGGGTGAGGGAAATTGGAAGAATCTGGTCTGAAAAATGTATTCAAATTTTGTAAATAAACTAGTATAAACAAAAAAATAATAAAAAAATGTTTAAAGATACTAAGGCCTTTGACAAGAATTCATATTCTTGGCTTCTCACACACTTCACCCAGTGAGCATTTTAAGGCACCACATAAATGATGCATCACAATTCATCCCAACCACAAGTGGTTTCCGAACAAAAGCCTTTTGGGGAATCTAGATAATATAGATTGGGGGAATGGAGACAATCAATGACCAGTGTTTTTTGTAAATTCATTCTGATCCTGAACATTATAATATTTTAATCACACTAATGTTTCAATTCTCTTTTTCCCTCACAACAGATTTAGGACTGTAATTCTGAAAAAAGTCATACAAGGAATACTGAAAATGAAAATAATTTGAGAGTATTTAAAAGTAGGATGATCTGATATAGCGTCTAGTTAACTTATAGTTAGCTTATAGATTGCATCTGTATATAATGGAGCTCCGGTGGTGTGATTCATAGTGTGTTGTGGACTATGGCTGTTTGTCTCTAAGAACTCAAATGCACCATCCGCTCCTGGAATGAAAGCTGGATTGTCACCTTCCATTTAGATTTGCAGTCTCAGAAACCTGATAGAGGGTCACTAGGAGTCAGAATTAACTTGAAGTCCATGAATCCTTTTGAGGTCCTTTGGCCTAACACAATTGTTAAAATTATGGAGTCATCGGATGATGTAAATGGATAAAGCTGGTAACTGAAATGAGTAAAGATTCTAGTCCAGTCAGAAGCAGCGCAGAAAAAAAAGCCCTGGTGATCTACTGCTAAAAACTCTTCCATTGAAAATTCTATAGAGCATGGTTCTACTCTGACACACACAGGGGGTTTTCATGAGTTGGCTTTGACTAGACAACAACTGGTTTACAGATAACACAACTACTAATAATAACAGCAGGTACAACAGGTGCAATTTCTTTTAGTTCCATGATAGCAACTATTATATCTTGTTTCCTATAATTAAATGTGTTTTCATTGTACTTCTTGTGATAACTTATTTCTAAACTCGTTTTATTAGACAGTAACACATCTTGGTGGCACTGAATTGATAATATCTTACACAGGTACAAGATAGTTGTAGGAAGACCTGTAGAACCACAGGTTTCAGTGGTTTGTTATAAAGGTAGCTTCATCCACGCATGATGAATGGTGGCCTCTCTATTGAAGTATATCAAAGTATGTACACATTACAGTGAACAGGGGTCCAGAGATAGGATGCACCCAAAAATAGGATACACCCAACGATAAGATGCACCCAAAGACAGACCAACCAGCAAATGCTAACTCTGCCACCTGACAGCTAGGTTACCATTGATAAAAGTCTTTAGCCTTTCTCAACTTCAGTGTCATCATCAGAATACAGACGGGAACAAGACCTACTAAAATTTTAATATAGTGTCTGGAAAATTAATCCATCTATTTTATATACCAAGTTGCCCTGATGCACAATTGTTAAGCCCAGTGACGAAGGTCACTGATGTAGCCTTTATACTTTTTTTTCTTTGTTTAAACTTTACATTGATTTGCATACAAAGTTCATTTCACACTATCCTTCATTCACATTGTGTTTCATACGATCATTCTCATTAATTGTGCTTTATAAAAATCAATCATCATTGAACTATGCTCACCATTATCCTGTCTTTCCAGATCCCTGACTGGTTTTTTCCATTTCCTTTACCTCCATCCCAGCCTCCAAGTGCAACTGTATGATTTCCCCCTGCACACTTGTTACCTTTCTATTCCTATCCCTTTCCTGCTTGGATCTCCACACACATTTTACTAGTTATCCTTCTGTTTTTACAATAATAGTCATGTGCAGTATTTATCCTTAAGAGAATTAGTTTGTTCACTCAGCATAATGCCCTCCAGTTTCTCCCAAGTGATGCTGTAATTTTCAAAATCATTGCTCCTGAGTGCTGCGTAGTACTCCATCATGTTAAATGTACCACAGTTTCTCAATCCATTCGATTGCAGTTGGACATTTGGGCTGTTTCTATGGTTTTCGTTCTTGCGATTGTGAGTAACATTGTTAAGAACATTCGTGTACAAATCTCCAATTTGTACTCAGTTCTAATTTCCTTGGCATATATACTGGGAAGTGAAATAGTTGGGTCATATGGAATTTCTATGTTTAGCTTTTGAGAAAACGCTACACTGCCTTCCAGAGTGGTTGTATCATTTTACAACCCCACCAACAGTGTATGAGCATTTCTCTCTCTCTCTCCACATCCTGTCCAACATTTATTGCTTGCTGACCTATTAATCTTGGTCACTGTAACTGGGGTAAGATGGTATCTCATTGTGGTTTTGATTTGCATGTCTCTTATTGCCAGTGATTTTGAACATTTCTTCAACTGTCTATTGGCCATCTTCTTTTGTGAAAAGTCTTTCCATTTAACTTACCTGTTTGGTAATTGTGTTATCAATCTTTTCTTGTGGAAGCCCTGCGGGATTATGTAAACTTCTGTTATGAGATCCTTCTCTGGATGGTAGTATCAAAAGTTTTTTCCCAGTCAGTAGGTTTTCCTTAAACCGTATTGGGAAAAGTGTTTGATGCTCACAGGGATTTCATCTTTAGAAGGTCACATTCATCAATCTTATCCACTCCTGGTTGTATATTTCTGGCTGTATTTGTCAACCTCTTTATACTGTATGTGAGGCATTCAAAGCTTGGTCCCAGTTTGTCTCTTACGATGTTTATGGTTTTGGGCTTTATGCCAAGGTCTCTGATCCATCTTGAGTTGATTTTTGTGTATGGTGAGAGGTGTGCATCCTGCTTCAGCTTTCTGCAGATAGCAGTCCAGTTTGACCAGAACCATTTGTTGAAGAGGTTGTTGTTAGCTTATTTGATAGATTTTGTTTCCTCGTCGAGTATCAGTTGACCATAGATATATGGATTGATTTCTGGGTTCTCAATTCTTTTCCATTGGTCTATGTGCCTGTCACTGTGCCACTACCATGCTGTTTTGCTTACTACAGCTGTGTAGTAGGTTTTGAGATCAGAGAGTGCCTCGCCTCCCACTTCATTCTTGGTTTTCAGAAGTGCTTTGCTTATTTGGGGTCTCTTTCTTCTTCAAATAAACTTGGCAATTGCCTTTTCTACCTGCATGGTTCAAAATTGGGAAGGGCATACGCCAGGGATGCATCCTATCTCCATACCTTTTCAACCTATATGCAGAACAGATTATCTGGGAGGCGGGGCTCTATGAGGAGAAATGTGGGGTCAGGATTGGTAGACGATTTATCAACAATCTGCGTTATGCGGATGACACAACCCT
>NW_006399932.1:4535547-4547682 GCF_000299155.1 Elephantulus edwardii | reverse complement strand
TGATTGGCACAGGACAGAGCGGAGTTTAGGGCTGTTGTACACAGAGTCGCTATGAGTCGCAGGCGACTCGCGGGCACATAACAACAACAACAACAATTTGGTATCTGTACTGGGATTGCCACAGTTTGTTATGAGTCACACAGTCAAATGCCATTGCATAGTCAATGAAACACAGATAGGCACTCCCTTCATACTCTCTGCTTTCAGCCAAAATCCATCTGAAAAAATGGATTGTGCTTATACGAAACTAATACTAGGACCAGGAGGCAGTCATCAGAACAGAGCAAGAAAACACTGCATGGTTCAAAATTGAGAAGGGTGTGCATTAAGTATGTGTCCTATCTCCTTATCTTCTCAATCTATATGCGGAATAGACTATTTGAGAGGCTTGGCTCTATGAGAAGTGTGGCTTCAGGATTGGAGGTAGACTCATCAACAATCTGCGTTATGCATATGACACAACCCTGCTTGCTGAAACTGAGGAAGACCTGAAGCGCTTGTTGCGGAGGCTCAAGGACTGCAGCCTTCAATATGGATTGAAGCTCAACATCAAGAAAAGAAAGATTCTCACCACTGGGCAGATTGGCAGCATCATGATAGATGGTGAAGAGATTGAGATTGTTGACAGCTTCAGTTTGTTTGGCTCTACAATCAACATTCTTGGTACTAGCAGCTAGGAAATTAAAAGATAAATTGCATTAGGAATGTGTGCTGTCAGAGACCTCTCCAAGATATTGAGGAACAACAATGTCAGTCTGCAGACTAAGGTGTGCCTGATACAGGCTAAAGTCTTTGCAATTACTTCCTATGTATCAGAAAGCCGGACAATGACTAGGGATGACAGGAGAGTAGAACTTTGAACTTTGGTGTTGGAGATGAGTATTGAATATACCATGGACTGGTAGGAGAACAAACAAGTTTGTCTTGGAGAGGGTGAAGGCAGGCTGCTCCTTGGAGGCAAAGATTCTGAAGCTTCTTCTGACATACTTTGAACATATTGCAAGGAGGGACCAGTCCTTGGAGAGGAACATCATGCTTGGGAATGTGGAGGGACAGTGCAGGAGAGGAAGACCCTTGATGAGATGGATTGATTCAGTCACTGGGGTAATGGGTTTAGGGGTGTCAGAGACAATAAAATTGGCAAGGGATAGAAAAGGATTTAGGACTGTTGTACACAGGGTCGCTATGAGTCGCAGACAACTTGATGGCACGTAACAAAAACATTGGGATTGCATTAAACACTGAGGTTGCTTTTGGTAGAATTGTCATTTTCGCTATATTGAGTTTTCCCATCCATGAATATGGAACATTTTTCCACTTATTTAAGTCTTTTATGTTTCTCGTAGTAGTGTTTTATAATTTTCCTTGTAAAGGTCTTATGTTTCTCCAGTTAGGTTTATTCCTAAGTTTCTCAATTTGTGGTTGACTATTATAAACAGTATTGCTTTCTTATTTTCCTCATCATTATTTTTTTGTTACTCTAGAGGAATCCCATACTCTGTGTATATTGGTCTTGTATCATGACACTCTACTAAATTTGTCTACTAGCTATAACAGTTGTTTTGTTGAGTCTTTGGGTTTTCTGAGTACACTATCATAATATCTGTATACAGGCACAGTTTCATCCATCCCTTTGCCAATCTTGATATCTTTTATTTTCTTCTCTTGTTGTATCATGAGGCTGTAAATTTTAAAGGAAAAGATTGCCCATGCAGTGGGTCTGTTCAAGTGTTCTGCATCTCTCCACATCAGTCTGGGTAGGGCATGAGTTTTAAGGAATTTGTCCATTTCCCCTAGGTTTTCAAATATATCAGAGTATAGCTTTTCATAATATCCCAATAAAAATTCTGTTCTTATAAGGTTCTGTGAGTCAGAATGGGCTCAAAGGCACACAGGAACATTTCCTCTACATACTTGGACCAAGAGGCAGTCGTCAGAACAGAGCAAGGAAACACGGCATGGTGCAAAATTGGGAAGGGCATATGCCAGGGATGTGTCCTGTCTCCATACCTTTTCAACCTGTATGCAGAGCAGATTATCCGGGAGGCTGGGCTCTATGAGGAGAAATATGGGGTCAAGATTGGTGGAAGATCTAACAACAATCTGCGATATGCAGATGATACAGCCCTGCTTGCTGAAACTGAGGAGGACCTCACGCACTTGCTGCGAAGGGTCAAGGACTGCAGCCTTCAGTATGGACTGAGGCTCAATGTCAAGAAGACAAAGATTCTCACCACTGGGCCAGTTGGCAGCATCAGGGTGGATGGTGAAGAGATTGAGATTGTTCACAGCTTCAGTTTGCTTGATTCCACAGTCAACACTCTCAGCACCAGCAGCCAGGAAATTAGAAGACATATTGCCATGCAAAAGTCTGCTGTTAGGGACCTCTCCAAGGTACTGAAGAGCAATGGTGTCTCTTTGGAGACCAAGGTGCATCTCATACAGGCCATGTTCTTTGCTATCATTTGTTATGCATCGGAGAGTTGGACAATGGAGGGTAGAAGGAGAATTGATGCCTTTGAGCTTTGGTGCTGGAGAAGAGTATTGAAGGTACCATGGACTGCCAAGAAAACAAACAGATTCATCCTGGAAAGGGTCAAACCTGGCTGCTCTTTGGAGGCAAGGTTTCTGAGGCTCCGTCTAACATACTTTCGACATGTTGCAAGGAGGGACAGGTTCTTGGAGAGGGACATCATGCTTGGTAGGGTGGAGGGACAGCACAAAAATGGAAGGCCCCCTATGAGGTGGATTGATTCAGTGTTTGAGGTAATCTGGATGGGTGTGTCAGAGGTGGTGCAATTGGCACAAGACAGAGCAGAGTTTAGGGCTATCGTACATAGGGTCGCAATGTGTCGCAAGTGACTCGACGGCACATAACAACAACAACAGCCAATAGTATGAAGTCTTTAACCAAATCTCTTGCAGGGAGACTTAATCTATGTCACCATAGGTTCAGAAGTCCTTTCTGCCCATCAGATAAGTGGAACTTTACAAGTAAGAACTGAGTTCTCTGCAGGAAGCTACCCTGTTGAATCAAATTTGCAAGGCTGAAGTGGAATCCAAAATCATTTCTGGATTGTATAATAACAAATGCTTTTTCTCAAAGACAGGCACAGTTACCTTTAGCACAATAGCTGAGTTACCTCAAGAAGACAGTAATTCCATTTTTTCGGAACTATATATAGCAGCATAAGTGCATCCTGTTTCCCCAAACCCTATCTTCTTGGTAATCCATCCTTATATCTCACAACCAAATGCTGTGAGTGGTTGGGCTGGTCTCATTTATCATAGGCAATAATGCATTCAAGTAGAATCTTAGCATAGTAGCTCTGAGTGTTTATTCCGGGAATCAATCCTAAACACAAAAATGAGAGACTGCAACATCTGATTTCACTACTGGGGAGGAGATGCAATGAAAGCTCTATTTGGTTGGATAAAATGATAACTACCTCTAAGCTCAGGCAAATAAGGGGGCATCATGAGCATCAAATTCTCTGTACCTGTCACCTTTGAGACAGGGTAATCCAAGTTGGAAGAGGAACTAACTTAAACTTATCCTTGTTATGTAACATAATACCTTCCCCTTCCCTAGAAATTAATCTTATTCAGATTTTCTGGACACTCAGTCAAAGGAATAATGTGTGCATGAGTAAGAAATGGACCCCATTTTACAACATTTATAAACACTAAAAGAGAAGAAAAAGGAAGCATCCTCTGCTGTTTTCTAGCAAACTCAGGGAAACTAAATCAAAACCCAGAAGATTATTTTAATAGTCGAAACTGAGGTCTCAGATATGTTTAAGAAACATCAGAAAGCATGGGTGAAAAAAGGCCATCTTCACAAAGAGAAACACGGAACTCGGGCTGCATAAAAGGACCTCAACAGCTTGAGCAGCAAGGACGAGAAGCATTGATTTTTACTGGAGAGAGCATATCACGTTACAGGAATGCACGCATTTAATTTTTATGAGACTGAAAGCTCACAGAAACAAAAAGAAGAAAAAAATTCCCAGTTTGTGACACATTAATGAAGCCGATAAAGGGCAACTTGAAAATATAGCAGAGGGAAAAGGCTTCATTATGTTATCAGAGGTTCTTTGAAAATAAACCATCATGCCACAAGCCACCTCAATGTGTTATGTGATACTTTTGGCCTCCTGGATAAAGAGTCGCTGGAACTCAATCATATCCTCACAGTCTATTTTATTCCTACAAGAACCCAGAGATGGTATTACTCACCTTTGTTGTTGTTGTTGTTGCTATTTCTATAAAGAATGTTTTTCATTTTCTAGGCAAAGGCAAGAATCTCCAGTTGCCTGTCACACAAGAATTATACCGCCCCACCACTTACCCTGAAAATAAATATGTACTCCTCTTTCAGGTAAATGAGATCATTTCAGAAATAAATTGGCTCCACCACTAAAACTTGGGGTTTTTTCAATTATTATACTAGTTTATTTACAAAAGTCTATTACATTGTTCCCCAGAACAGATTCTTCCAATTTTTCTCACCCCTCCCCATCAAATTGTACAACTCCATTTTGCAAAGGAAATACATGTTTAAAATGTTCCTCCGAATGAAGGTAGTATAGCAGGTATTAACATTTAAGAGGCTGCTTATACGGCCCTCATTCACAGCAAGGTCAGTCCAGGCAAAGCTAGAGGCCACTGGGGCCAGAAGCATCTGATAACAAGTCTGCTAAATTATCTCCAAGCTCTTATCAGTGTGCAACATCTTCTGGGCAAAGCAGAGGAGAAAAGGTCAAAATGCACATCCCTACTAACAATCACACATCTGGAAATAAAGCAATCTTGCAAAATCACACTGAATTTTTACTAGCCCACACAAAACTTTGAACCACCCATCCTCTCCTACTTAGTTTCCTTCAATTGGAGCTGTATTACAGTCTTGTAAATTAGAGAAGGCATCATTTTGCTTAATTTACAAGACTTAGTGATGAAGATCAAAGACTGCATCCTTCAGTATGGATTATATTTCAGCATAAAGACCAAAACACTAACAAATGGACTAATTAGTAACAGCACAGTAAAAGGAGAAAAGACTGAAGTTGTCAAGAATTTCCTTTTCTTTGTGCATGGAAGCAGTAATCAAGAAATCAAAAGACATTTTGTACTGGGCAAATCCACTATAAATAGTCTTTATAACGTGTTAAACAGCAAAGATGTCACTCTGCCTCATGTGAATATAAATTTGGACAATGAATAAGGAAGATCAAAAAAAGAACTGATGACATTGGATCCTACTGTTGATGAAGAATATTGATTTGACTGTGTGGATCATATGCAATTATGGATAATATAGAAGAATGAGAATTTTTAAACAATTTAATTGTGCTTATGCAAAAGGTCAGCCTTCAGGACTGTTTTTAATTGTTTTTGGTCAAACATTCTTTTAGGTCGTATAGCCCTGGTGTGTCCACTTGCCATACAGAGGTAACCTGTAGTTGCTGTTAAGCTGAACACTGTGACACTGATGTGTCAAATATGATAATGGTTACCCATGGTGGACAGTGTTTGGTGGAGCTCCCAGATTAAAACAAGCTTGGACGCAGGAGTGGCATCCACTTCCATAATAGCTTGCCTCCAGAAAACCTATTTACCTAGAGAAAGGATAAAAGTCACACAAATGTTGAGGACTTTCATTCATAGCGTCACTATAAGTCGCCTATGACTTGATGGCATTTAACAACAACAACATGCAAAGGGTATTCCTCGCCCAAGAGACTCTTGTCCAAAGAGAAGAGCAGAAAGGCTTTAAGTCAGGAAAGGTGTACATCAGGGTTACATCCTTTCACCATACCTATTCAATCTGTATGCTGAACAAATCATCTTAAAAACTAGATTATGGGAAGAGCAATGTGGCATTGGCACAGTGACTGTAACAATGAGCAAGTATATCAGAGATCGTGAGGACGGTGCCGGATAGGACAAGATTCAGATCTATTGCTTATAGAGTCGTTATGAGTTGTAGGCACCTCAATAGCTCCAAATAAAAACATTAAGAAGAATGAACTGATCTATCTTGGGTCTCCCAACTTAACTACTTAAGATCTAGGACAATGACTAAGAATAATCAAAGAAGAACTGATGACTTTGACTTGTGGTGCTGGAGAAGAGTATTGAACATTCCATGGACTGCCAAGAGAACTAACAGGTTTGTCCTGGAGAGGGTGAAAATCCTTGGAGGCAAGGATTTTGAAGCTCCATCTCACATACTTTAGACATGTTGCCAGGAGGGACCAATCCTTAAAGAAGGATGACATGCTTGGAAGGATAAAGAGACAGCACAAGGAAGGAAGAGATGCATTGACACAGTCACTGGGGTAGTAGGGGTCAGTATCTCAGAGACAGTAAGAATGGCTCAGAATAGGACAGGGTTCGGAGCTATTGTGCATAGGGTTGCTATGAGTCACAAGTGACTGAACAGCACATAACAACACAACATACTGAATTAAAGAACTCCCCCCAAAAGAAATCACTAAATGTAAGTATGTACCCTATTTACTCTTTCCAACTGAAAGCCATGTTATTTCTAGTAATGTACAGAATTGCCAAAAATATTCTTTTTTTATTGTGATTTGAGTGAAAATCTACAGAACAAATCCATTTTCCACTTCTCAAGTCATCTATCTTATAACATAACACATGTATTAAAATCCCCACTTTGTAAAAGCAATCTTCCCATCTCCTCCCTGTTTCCATTCATCCTTCTTCCTCATCTGTCAACTTTTTCCCTATCCCTTCCTGCTTTGTTTTTTCTTTGTTGTTGTTTTAGCTGCTGTCGGGTCAAGTATGATTCCTTGGGACCCTATGAACAACAGACCTAAACTTCGCCCTATCCTGTAGCACCCTCGCTTCCTCTGATACCCTTGAACACATTATTACGGACACTGCATCAATCCATCTCCCTAAGAGTGTTTCCCCCTTTCCCTGACCTCTCACCTTTCCAATATAATGTCCTTTTCCAAGGACCAGCCCTGGCAAATACTGTCCTTTTGATCTTGAATGGTTGATTTTCCCAAGAAGTGCAATCCTTCCTGGAGTTATTGATCCTTGATGGCCTGTCCATTTATTAGCTGTAATTGAATCCAGGGGAGGGTGGTGATTTCAATAACAAACTTGAATGATGCCTAGAGCTACAGTCTTAAAGATTCCACAAGTCTCTAAAAGACCAGTAAGGTTGGTTTTTTTCATGATTTTGAATGTTGTTCCATATGTTTCTAACACTCTATCAGGGACCTTTTATCATGATCCCTTCTAGCACCATACAATGCCTATGGTCACAGCATCACAGACACTGAAGTTAAGGTGGGTCATTAGTTCTTGGGACTAATATTTTTGTTTTCTTCACTCCTCTTTGAGCAAAACAGAAATAGACTAATACTTGTATCTTATATGGCTACTCAAAAACTTTTCAGACCGCAGTCAATATTCATCAAAGTAGGACGTAGAACACTGATGTTGTAGACAATGTTATGCTGACTGACCTTTATGCCCAGTGACCATGGTCCTGAGCACCAGCACAAATACTGCTAGTAAGTTAACAAATTGACAAAAATATTTTTAAAAAAATAAATCTTTTTAAAATTTTAAAATGTAAGTTCACAAACACTTTTAAAATTGAAAGCTGTATAATAAAAGCCAGGATCACTGCCTAGAATATGTCATTTGTTAGATTACTTCTGGACATATGAAAATCCTGCTGAAAATGTAGACAAATTTCAATGTGTTGTTGCTATGTGCCATCAAGTCTCCTATGACTCACAGCAACGCTATGTACATTAGCTCTGAACCCTGCCCTATTCTGAGCCAATTTCAATCATTGTCTCTGATAGACCTAATTCCATTGTGTCAAGTCATTGGGTCAATTCATCTCATCTTGAGTCTTCCTCTTCTGTGCTGTCCTTCCACCCTTCCAAGTATAATGTTCTTCTCCAAGGACAGATCCTCCCTCCAAAGTATGTGAGATGGAGTTTCAAGATCCTTGCCTCCAGGCAGCAGCCTGGTTTCACCATCTCCAGAACAGACCTGTTTATTCTCCTGGCAGTCTACGGTGTGTTCAATACTTCTCTCCAGCACCACAACTCAAAGGCATTGATACTTCTTCTATTTAACATTGGCTACAATGTCCCTAGTGCCATGGGCTCTTCTAAACACAGCCTGCACATCCGGTAGTTCTCTGCTGATGTATACTGTTCCAGCTGTTTCTGAATAATACAGAACAGGATCTTGCTTGCTTGTGATACTAGTGGTATTATTCAATAATGTGCACACTCTGTTGGGTCACTTTTTTAAAAAATGGGAATAAATACAGATCTCTTCCAGCCAGTTGGCCAGGTAGTTGTCCTCTAGGTTTCTTGGCATAACCGGGTGAGCATATCCAGGGCAGCATCTGTTTGCTGAAATATGTCAATTGGTATTCCATCAATTCCGGGGGCCTTGTTTTTGCCAATTCTTTCTGAGCAGCTAGAACTTACTTCCTCCTTCATTACCATAGGCTCTTGATCATATGTTGTTCCATGAAATTCTTCTTTGTCAGCAAATTCTTTTTGGTAAAGTGTCTTTGTGTACTACATCCATCTTCTTCTGATGTCTCCTGGGTCATTCAACATTCTGCCTTCAGCATTCTTAAGTACTGCAACTCAAGGCTTGAATTTATTCTTCAGTTCCTTCAGCTTAAGAAATGCCAAGTATGAGCAACCCTTTTGTTTTTCTGACTCTAGCTCCTTGCACATTTCAGTATAATATTTGGCTTTGTCTGATGCTGCCTTTTGAAATCTTCTGTTCAGCTCCTTAAATTCTTTATTTCCTCCCTTAACTTTGGATTCTCGGCATTGTAGTGCAATATTCAGAATCTTTTCTGACATATGTTTTGGTCTTTTCTTTCTCCTCTAATTATCTACCAGTAAATCTCAGATAATATGGGTCACATTAAAGGGGGCCAAAGTTAACACAGTTTAAAAATTAGGTCTTAAGTATTTATCTATTTTATTTTTCAGTTATAATGATCCATGGAGATACATTTTATAATTCTTTTGACATCCTCCCTTCATGGAATGCCTATGTTCCTAACTACTTTCATCAAATTACACATCTATGTTTTAAGGACTCCATCTGGCATGGATGAAGAAAAATTTAAGAATCTGTGAAAATAATTGATACACGCAGAGAGACAAAACCCAAAATTTTCCACCATTGAGTGCATTTGTATTCATAATGACACATCACCAGGTTTCCAAGGTAATGCATCATCTTTTTCCCTCTGAGAGGCTAGTAGATTGGATCTGCCAAACTTCAAGTCAGCAGCCCAACACATAAGGCACCAGGGCTTCCTTCAGGCAGAAAAGACTCTGCAAGAGTCCAGAATAAGAGCTGCATAGTAAAGTGGGCTGGGGGAGGGGCGCGGATTGTATAACAATGAAAATTTTTTTTTTGTTTTCAAAGAAAAAAGTGAACTGGGTGGGAGGGTGGGGAGGTAGGAAAATGCACAACAATGAATGAATGGATATCCAAGTTCTCTATAAACTTTCATTAAAATCTCAGTTAAAAAAAATACACTTATAACAAAAAAAGGTTTTATAATTTCTGTGAAAGTTCACAGAATAGATTGGTTGGGTTTCCATTCAACCATTCATATGCTTTATTAATTTTTATTCAACAATTCATAAACATTTTGTTTCATAACATTAAAAAAAGACTGCAAATAATTACACTTTGGGGTTGAATTTTGTCATTAAATTAAGAAAGTAATGATTTAATAGTTATCGTAACTAGTAATTCTATTTTTCCATTTCTATGAGTAATTAATTACAGCACACCTTTGAGGTATTATTAGCTTCATTATGAAATGAGACTGTGGAGACAGAGCTGAGATGAATGAGTCACCTCTGGCCACAGACAAACGTAGAGAAAGAGATAGGAAAAAAGAAAAGAAAGAATTACCATCAAGTCCTGGTAACCCATCAGGACAAAGCAGAACAGTGTCCAGGATTTTGAGTCCCTCCACAGTGACCCTAATGTCTCTGTGTGTTGGCATCTGAAAATTGATTCTTTAAATGGCTTAACAGGCACCTGTTCTTCCTTTTCTCTCCTCAACTATTCCCTTCATCTGGTATTCTCGACCCTTGTCAGTTCTCATGAGATCCTTTTTAGCCTGCAACTCATTTGGCAATATGCTACCTAAAAGCATTTGTTGAGAGAAGTGAGATAAGTAGAAGTCTGAGTCTTAAGATTGGTATTATACTAAAAAAAGAATGGAAACAAAATTCTAAAGACTGCTAGAGCTACTCCGTTTGTAACAAAGCAGAAGTGGTATGTTCTAAACGTACCCTGTGTTTACATTTTTTCGGGCTCATGCGATAGTAGGCATCATGCAGGCAGTGATAATTCAGCAGTAGAAGGCTCACCTTTCATGTAGGAGACTTGGGTTCGATCCCCTGTAATACACGTCACATGCAGCCACAGATACCTGTCAGTGGTGGTTTTCACATAGTCATGATGCCCAGAATATTTCAGCAGAGCTTCCAGATTCACATGGGCTGGGATGAAAGGCCTGTTTTCTGCTTCTGAAAATAACTCACAACGCTGATGGATCATAACCACCCAGATCTAATTTTCATTCAATCACCAGGTGGCCCAGGTCAGGCAGTATAGGTTCCAGGGTGCCCACAGCTGACTCCACCACTAGAGCTAGCAACAGCAGTTGGCAGCAACAAATCAGACTCCACAAACACAAGAAACAAGAGAACCTCCTCTCTTCTACAGTAAATGTATATATGGCTTTCTTTGAGCTCCTAAATTTGAGAGGTGAAAGGTGCATATCTTTCCCATATTTTAAAGTTCAATAAAATTCGAACACTCTTAAAAAAAATAGCCTATAGGCAGAGACAGACATAAACAAAAAATTCACAAAATGCCAGGAAATAAACAAAAGCAGTGCCTGACCTCCCCTTTAATCAAATAAGAGCTCATCGAGACCATTTTCCACCTGATAAGTTGGTAAATATTAATTTTTTCATGATAATATTCAAAATCCCATCTGGGGTTGGGGCCATGACACATTCAGCAGAATCCCAATGATGATGATGATGATGATGATGATGATGATGATGATGATGATGCAATTGGTACAAGTTGGCTGAAAAGTAAGTTAGCAGAATGTGTCCAAATCCACTCAAAGAAATAGTTCTTTTGGAAAAATTTGAGACAGAGGCCAGATACCATGTGCAAAAATATTCATCACAATATTATTTGTCACCAGGGAAAATTTTTAAAGAACCTACTGTTGATAGCTATAATTGTTCTTGTTGTTGTTGGAACTCTGATGGCTTAGTGTTAAGGAACTGCACTGCCAATGGAAAGGAATATGGTTCGAATCCACCAGCTGCTTCACAGAGAAAAAATGAAAAATCTCCTCTCATGCAATAAACTACCTTTGGAAACAGACTGAGGGGGTTGTCAGCTATGGATTGGTTCCAACTTAACACTACACAATACCAACTGCTGTTAGGTGCCATTGAGTCCATTTTGACTCAGAGCAGCCATTGTGACAGAACAGAATGTCCTCAGAGAGTGTTCTTGACTATAACCCTTCTAAAAGCAAATTGGCAGATCTTTCTCACAGTGTGGGTTTGAACCACAAATCTTCCATTTAGCAGAGTAAGATTTAATGGTTGGACCACGTAAACCCAGTATTGTCAAGTCATAGCTGATCCTACACTAGGTTTGCGAGGATATAAATCTTAACAGGCAAAGATTACCTATCTTTCTCCCTGAAAGCAACCGATGGGTTCAAACTGCTATCTTTTGCTTTGTACTGCAGCACATGGCACACTAAAGCCACTAGTACTGCCACTAGTACTGGTGTGGGACCACTCGAGAAGTCATTGAGAAAACAGACTTAAACAAATAGAATGGCTTTAAATCACAACAAGCAGAGTATTATGCAGCCATTGAAATTATGCTTTCAAAACAAGGACACTGAGAGAGCTCTGGTGGCCTAGTGGCAAGAAGATGCACTGTAACCCCGAAGGCATGTGGTTCCAATCCACCAGATGCTCTGCTGGAGAAAGAGGGGAAAATCTCCTCCTGTGCCAATCAGATCCAATTTGACGG
>NW_006399932.1:4528864-4535447 GCF_000299155.1 Elephantulus edwardii | reverse complement strand
AGAGAGAGAGAGAGAGAGAGAGAGAGAGAGAAAGAGCGCGAGCGCTATCTAGTGGCCTAGTGGCAAGAAACTGCACTGCAGTCCCAAAGGCATGCAGTTCGAGACCACCAGATGCTCCATGGGAGAAAGATGGGCAATCTCCTCCCGTGTGATTAACTGCCTCTGAAAACCAGCCAGAGACTCAGCTATTGGGTTGGCTGTTGATTCCATGGTACACAACAACAACAACTAAGTGTGTGTGTGTGTGTGTGTGTGTGTATAAAAGTGACACTAGAAAATGTTTAGAAAGTAACCTTAAGTGGAGAAAAATCCAAAGCTAAACTACAAATATTCTTTGAAATATAGCTAGATATTAACATTACTGGTATGTATATTCATTTTCTCCTGGACACAGAGCCTACTAATTGGTCCTAAAAGCGTTCTGAGGTCCCAACTCTTCTCATTATTTCTTAGCTGTTGGAATGGACGGAAAACCTCATAAGCAGTTCCTTACTTCACCTCTACCTTACATTTGGGGGGTAAGAAGAACGAACTGGGGAGGAGGGTAGAGAAAACAGTGCAACAATGAAGGAATGAAAACCCAAAATCTCTGTAAATGTTCATTAAAATTAATAAACTTTAATAATAATTAAAAAATATATATATAGCTAGATAACACAGATAGATGATGACATGGAGGACACATCAAATTCACCAACAGTGACAAAACTGGCCTAGAATTTTCTATGTTGTTGTGGTGTGCCATCAATTCAGAACCAGCCCAAAGAGCACTGGGCTTTCTATTTAAGTGGAAGGAGTCATCATATGTGTAAGTTATTATCAAATTTTAAAAAATAGTATCTATGTATGTGTATGTGTTTGTAGCAAAATGGAGACCCGAAAGAGAGAAAGAAAAAATATAAAAAAGAAGGAAAGGAAAATATAATAAAGCAAATAAGGTAAAATTTTAATAAGCAAGAAAGCTGGGTGAAGGATATAAGAAAGTCCTTTTCACAAGCCTTCAATTTTTATGTAAGTCTGCAGCTATTAGAAAATTTTAAAAAATACAAAAAATAAACATGCACACCCACACAAACACATGCTTTGATAGTTTTCTAGTTGGTTACTCTTTCTAGAAAAACAGATGCTTTGTTACTTCTCTTCAGGATATTTTCTCACAAGGTCAATCTCAGGGGGTACTTGGAAGAAGCAGAAGTGACCAAGCTGGTATTTGAAACTGTGCATTATCATTTTAAAATCACAGGTGACCACTGCCAGGACACCCGAGTGCCTGCTGGCTGACAGAAGAGTCACAGGATGGCGTGCACGCATGGCCATAAATGACACAACTGAAAAAGCAACTGCCACTTGCTTGAGAAAATATGCAGAGAATATGCCAAAAGCCTCCTACATGGAGTGTTTTTCTGAATGAATTTCTGGTAAGTCCTGTCACATGAAGCAAATGTAATATTAGGAAGTTCTATGATACAAAGGCCTCATTCCAAATGCATCCACAGCACTGGCTACCCCACTGACTGGTATAAAACACAAGTTTTTGAGACTAGAAGGAAAATAAAAAACACACAACTTTCAATGTTTGTATAACACATTCCCCAATTATAACATTCTATTATAAATTTGAGGGAGCTCTGATGGCCCAACGCGTAAGGAGTTGTGTCAATACAAAGACAGAGGATCTGAATCTACCAGCCACTCCATGAACTCCACTGGAGAAAGATGGGCAATCTCTTCTCATGCAGTTTACAGACTCTGGAAACCACTAGAGGGTCAGCTATGAGTTGCTTCTGACTCAACGGCACATATTACAACATTAACAAAGTCTTAGTGCTTATTTTATCTTTGTTCAAGCACAGCTTTGCATTACTAGATCTCAGAAACTTTCCAGCAAAGACAGACTGATAAAGTTAACACAGTCACCAGCAAAACTTTTGGCACTTAACAGTCACCTTCCAAACCCTTCAATAAATAGATTTGTGTTGTCTTTATGATAAAATGTAATTAACTTACTGAATGACCAAGCCACATATGGTCATGAGTTTGCCTCAGACTCATAGCATTCACCTCCTTGCCCAATATACTCTAGTCACACACACTGACCTTTATCCTTTTTCTGTAAATGACAGGAATCCATGGCTGGTGTAGTTAACACACGTGGCTGCTAACCAAAAGGTTGGGGGTTTGAGTCCACTGACTGGCACCTTGGAAAAGACACCTGGTGATTGACTTCCTGATCTCTGGTGGTTACTGTTGTTGTTAAGCGACCTCAAGCCGCCTTTGACGCATTGTGGCCCAATGAACAACAAATCTGAACCTTGCCCTACCCTGCACCATTTTAACCTCTCCTCCATGCTGCGGCCCATTGCTATGGTTACTGTGTCAATCCTTTTCCTTGACAGTCTCCTGACCTTCTTACCTTTCCTTTTCTAAAGCATGATGTCATTATTCAAGGCCTGGACCTTCCTGGCAAATACCCAAAGTATACGAGACCAAGTTTCATTATCCTTGCCTCCAAGGAGAAACCTGACTGTGCTTCTTTCACTTCCTCGAAGACAAATTTGTTTGTTCTTTTGACCGTTCATGATATATCAGATACTCTGCTATTTATTAAAGATCTAGTATCAAAATAACCAGGCATTGGAAAGTCCTATGAAGTTCAGTTCTGGGTTGCTATGAGTTCCAATGGACTCCAAGACAACTAGGTGAAATTATGGCAAGGTCATTCCCATAGCACAGGCCTCCTCCATGTGCAGACTGTTCTTACCTTTAACTTTCAACTGATTTGGTCCAATTTTGGTTTTAGGCATGAGCCCAAAGTAAGATAATCAAGTGACTGAATGAGGTATAAATTCCATAAACTGGCAAATTAAATTTATCATTTTAAATTTTTATTCTCTTAGGAAACACTGACCTTTATTTACCGCCAATATTGTAAATGTATCTTTCAAGCAGATTTCTGCAGAAGAGAGGTTATACATTTCCTAGCACAAGCCAGAGTCAGAAGAAGCAAAAGAATGAGTCAGGATTCTTTATTGGTTATGACTCAAAAACTACAGGGCTCTAATATCAGCTTGTCTTAGGGGAATGATAATATTTACTTAATTTCTTTCTTTCATTTCAAATAGTGTATCATTATTAATATCATAGAGAAAGCATTAATTCATCTCATTGTTTCCAAGTACTGCTGTGGCAGGGAATCCCTGAGGGGATGGCCCCTAAGGACCTCACTCCCTTGCCTTCTGGCATGCACTTGTGTAATCCCTCCCATTAAGCATGGGCTGGACCTAGTGACTTGCTTCTAATAAATGCTATTGCTATTAACTCTTGCAAATTGGCCCCAAACTCAGGACAACGCTATGTATTACAGACTAAAACTGCTCCAGAGCATTTTCTTGACTATAATCTAAACAGAAGCGAATCATCAACTTATTTCTATGGAGTTCCTGTGTGGATTCAAACTGCCAACCTTTGGGTTAGCAACTGATCAAACCACCTTGGAGCCCTAGGTTCCGTTTATAATAAATACTCAAACTTATTGCCCTTAAGTTGGAAATTGATGCAATGTAATTTTCTACCAGTTGATTAAAGAAAAGATACTGTTATTTCCAACTCTCGAAGAGTCCTTGCTTACCCAGACAAGTCAATTGCCACATTGCAAGCTGCCTTATGTAGAGGCCCAGCAACAAGAACAAGAAATGGATGCTTCTGACCAAGACTCAGCCAGCACCTGAAGTACGGCAACAGACTCCCAAATATGCTTGGATCTTCCAAAGACTCCCAGCAGACATGTGAGGAAGTTGGACAGAGATCCTGTTTCAGTCCAGCTTTGCAATGACTAAAACAACGGACAATATAATGATTGCTGGATGACCCAGAGAACCCTGCTAAACTACATTCTGATTCCTGAAGCATAAAATAACTGAGGAAATCAACATAGACTCTTTGGGGGTAATTTGTTACACAGCAATTGATAACATCCATTCACATCTCAAACAACATATTTAGCATTTTCTTTCTTATGTTAAAAAACACAATTTATTGTTTTTTTAGTGAAAATTAACACAGGAAAGTAGATTCCCAGTTGGCTTTTGTACAAATTGTTCCATGATATTGCTAACGTTTTCCACAATTTGTCAAGATTCTCATTATTTCCATTCTGTTTGTTTCATTTTATTAATCTAGCTTCTCTGATCTCCCTTAGTCTCTTTATTTTAGGGTAAATGTTGACTGGTCTCTCTAGTTCATTGTTTAAGGAAGGTGAGTATTTATGAGTGATACTATTTTATAAGCCAATTTATTGTGTGGAAGAAAGACCACTAGGAGTGGGTATCTGAGGACAAGGGTCACAAGCGTCTACCAGCCCAGTAGGTCTTGTGTTTTTTAGGAACTGGGTTCTGTTCCATATTTTTCTCTCATTCTATCCAGGAACTTGTGTTTGTGTCTGTAGGCAGATCAGTTAGCAGTGGTGACCAGACACTGTCTAGTTTGTCTGGTCTCAGGTTAGATAAGGCTCATTCATGTGAGCTGTTAGTCATCTGCTTTGAGTCTTTTATTTCCTTAATTATAGTTTATTCTAGACAGCTGGAGATCAAGAATTATTGGAGAGCTGCTTGAGAGTTTTTAAGACCTCAATCACAACTAATCTAGGATGCAGAACATTTTCTTTATGGACTGTATATACTAATAAGGTGAGTTTTCTGCAAGGCAATGGTCCCAAACTGTCAATGTAAATCAATGCTGCAAAGTATTTGGTTATAGCAAGGAAATATTCACAACTAAGCCCACTATATGCTTTAAAATACAAATGAATATACATGAAACTTACACAAAAATGCTTATACTTATGCCTACATATACTTGTTATTGTGTACCATTGAGTTGGAATCACCAATCCATAACTGACCCTCCTGTGGGTTCTCAGAGACAGTAAGTTGCACGGGAGGAGACTTCTCATCTTTCTTCTGCAGAGTAGTTGGTGAATTCAAACCATGCAATTTTGCTTTGGCAGTGGAATTCCTTACCACTTAACTCCCAGTGGTCCCTACGTATATGTAGGATCAAATCCACAAGGATATATCAATTAATTTCTGAGTTACTATTTAACTGCTATTCCAATTTGCACACCAATCACTAATGACAAAGATGAAGAAACGAAAAAATTTTACAAACTAGTATGAGCCAACATGTTTGTTGTTGTTGTTATGTGCCGTCGAGTCACCTGCAACTCATAGCGACCCTATGTACAACAGCCCTAAACTCCGCTCTGTCCTATTTTTCTTTTCTTTGCCAAATTGACCATTGGTCTATCAATCTTACTGATCTTCCCAAAAAGTAAGAAATGTCTCATTTTATTGACTTAATTGTTTTTCTGTTTCATTTGTTGCTTTGTTGTTCTGTGCTATCTGACTCATAGTGACCCTATGTACATATAGCTCTCCATATCTGCTGTAGCTCCCTCTCATATCATAGGCTTCAGTGGAGTGGATATTGTAACGGGTTGGAGAATTTTTGTTGTTGTTGAGCCAACATAGTCAATGGAAAAAAAAATTGATCGTGCTTATGCGAAACATATACTTGGACAAGGAGGCAGTCATCAGAACAGAGCAACGGAACACTGCATGGTTCAAAATTGGGAAGGGTGTACGCCAGGGATGTGTTCTATATTTATACCTCTTCATTATGTATGCAGAACAGATTTTCTGGGAGGCTGGGCTCTATGATGGCATCAAGATTGGAGAAGGACTCATCAAAAATCTGTGTTACGCAGATGACACAACCTTGCTTGCTGAAACTAAGGAAGACCTGAAGCACTTGCTGCAGAAGGTCAAGGACTGCAGCCTTCAATATGGATTGAGGCTCAATATCCAGGAAACAAAGAATCTCACCACTGGGCTGACTGGCAACATTGTGATGGATGGTGAAGAGATTGAGATTGTAAACAGCTTTAGTTTGCTTGGCTCCACAGTCAACACTCTTGGCATCAGCAGCCAGGAAATTAAAAGACGTATTGTGTTGGGAAAGTGTGCTGTCAGAGACCTCTCCAAAGTATTGAAGAGAAATTATGTCAGTCTGGACACTAAGGTGAACATGATACAGGCCATCATCTTTGCAATCACTTGCTATGCATGAGATCTGGACAATACCTAGGGATAATGGAAGGAGAATTAATGCCTTTGAGCTGTGGTATTGGAGAAAACTATTGAATATATACCATGGACTGCTAAGAGAATGAACAGTTTCGTGTTGGAGAGGGTAAATCCAGGCTGCTCCTTAGAGTCAAGGATTCTGTAGCAGGTGACTCGATAGCACATAAACAACAACAATAACAACTATAACATGAAATTGATGAAGCACAAAAATAAAAATATATTGATAATTAAAATGTGAGAGTTGGAAGCCAAGAATTTGTGGGTGGAAAATAGAAATTCAATTTTCAAAAATGTCAATTTGTGGTTGGTTATAGAAACAATGGGAAAAATATTACAATAGAATTTTCCAGCTATCCTTTGAATTTGCATATTACAAGCCTAATAACCTATGTTGTTGTTGTTGTTATGTGCCGTCAAGTCGCCTGCGACTCATAGCG
>NW_006399932.1:4511613-4528224 GCF_000299155.1 Elephantulus edwardii | reverse complement strand
AAAAAAAAAAGAATAGAACAAGGTGATATTGTATGATCAAAAATCATGAAAGGTGTACATTAAAGTTATATCCTTTTAATTTACATGTCTACCTACTTAATCAACATGTATTCTGAACAAATAATTTAGTATGTTGGACTTACTAAATGTGTGGCATCAGGACAAGAAGAAGACTCATCAACAACCTGCAATAGACACATGATGCTTGCTTAAAGCAAAGAGGACTTGAAGCACTTACAGGTGAAAATGGAGACTACAGCCTTCAGTATGGATTACACTGCAACATAAAAACCAAAATCTTCACAACTGGACTAATCAGCAACATTATGATACATGAAGAAAAGACTGACGTTGTCAGGGATTTCATTATACTTACATCTACAATCAGTAACCATGAAATCAGCACTTCAATGCACTGGGCAATCTTCAGAGTACTTAAGAACAAGTGTGTCCTCTGAAGATTAATAAATGCCTCCAAGCCATAGGACAAATATACCTCATCTTTAAACTCTAGTTCACATAAATTGTGTTTTTTGGTTTGGTTTTGTTTCATTTTGCTTTTTACCCTGCATCAAATAAGTCTGTCAGTGCCATTTTTTCAACAGCATGTAATCACTTTGTATCTCTTAGTCACATTTTGGTAATTCTCACATTTCATACTTTTTCATGACATTACACACTTAATAGACTATGTTCTCATTCTCATTTCTGTGAAGTTGGTACTAATCCACCGCTGGCCCTACACTGGGTTTCCAAGTCTGTAAACTGCTTGGAAGAGACTGCCCATCTTTCTTTTATGCAGTCACTGGTGAATTCAAACTACTAGAGTTTTGGGCTAGAAGCACAACTCCCTATAGACAAGGCCACTAGAGCTCCTCTGACAAACTATGGCAAAGTGTAAACATAAGCTCTGTAAGTAAGGAAAAATTAAAAACAACAAAAAATAACATCCCGTCTTCTATTCTTTCATAATCTGTAGAAATTTACCCAAGTCTTCTAGTCTTCCGAATTAAGAGTGTAATTTTTCAAAGAGTATTGAAGAGCAATGATGTCAGGCTGGAGACTAAAGTGTGCCTTATTCAGATTATAGTCTTCACCATTACGTGCTATGCATTGGAGAGCTGGACAGTGACTAGGGATGATAGAAAGTGAATTGACGCCTTGGAGAAGGTAAAGCCAGGCTGCTCCTTGGACTCAAGGATCATGAAGCTTCATCTGACATACTTTGGATATGTTGAAAAGAGGAACCACTCCTTGGATAGGGACATCATGTTTGGAAGAGTGGAGGGGCAATGCAGGAAAGGAAGACCTTTGAAGAGATGGATCGATTCAGTGATTGGGGTGGTGGGAGTAAGTGTGTCAGAGACAGCGAGGTTGGCACAAGATAGAGCAAGATTTAGGGCTCTTGTACATAGGGTTGCTGTGAGTTGCAAGTGACTGGATGACCCATAACAACAACAACATACTTTGCTAATCCTTTTTAAATTGTATATTTTATATTGTTTCCTATTTAGTTTGTTATATTCATTAATTCCTCTTATTTTTCTTTTCTTTGCCAAATTTACCATTGGTCTATCAATCTTACTGATCTTCCCCAAAAGTAAGAAATGTCTCATTTTATTGACATAATTGTTTTTCTGTTTCATTTGTTGCTTTGTTGTTCTGTGCTGACTCACAGTGACCCTATGTACATATAGCTCTCCATATCTGCTGTAGCTCCCTCTCATATCATAGGCTTCAGTTGAGTGGATATTGTAACAGGTTGGAGAATTTTTTTCTTTGTTGTTGAGCAAGATCATAATTGTCAAGTGGACTATATCTAAATCAAGAGCAATAACATACGTATTTTTCACCTTTGTTTTTAATAACCCTTCGCTTCCAACTTGATAGTTCTTCATCTCTAGCTTCTGCTATCACTAGCAGTTTTTGCTACATGTAGGAATAAGATGCTGCTTTGGAGTAACAGTTTTCAAAAGAAAATTAATCAAAGACAGCATGCTATAACACTCAAGAGATATATGATGCACAAGATTAGTTACTACTGCCTACCAGTTAAAGGACACACTACTGTACAGTAAATTTTGTAAACAGAAAGTAATGTTGTTGTTAGGTGCTGTCGAGTTGGAGACAACTCATAGCGACCCTATGAACGAAAGGCCTGAGCACTGTTCGTACATAGAGTGTCCAGAGGCAAGCCATTTCGGAAGTGGATGCCACTCCTGCTTCCAGGCTTGTTTTAGTCGGGAAGCTCCAGCCAACACTGCCCACCATGGGTACCCATTACCATGTTTGGCACATCACTGTCACAGTGTTCCGCATCACAGCAGCCACGAGTTACCTCTGCACAGTAATGCACAGACCAGTGCTATACCTGCTAGAAGAATGTTTGACAGGAAAAAAATTTGAATCCGGCCTAAGGGCTGCAGATTAAAATCACCCACCTTCGGCTTGGTAGCATAACTTAAACAGAAAGTGTAGTACATAAATAAGCAAGTCGTAGAGGTCTTTATTATGATTACCAAGGCGTATATATCCATCAGTAGTACACGTACTGCACCATTGTACATCTGGCAGCAGGTGCTTTGCATACAGGGCTACAAGCTACACATGTGGCCTGAAGCAAGCTGTTCTATTCATGACATCGTAAGATTTTTAAATCAGGTTACAAAATTATGAGACTACAGATGTATGTGCAATCACATATTGAACAAACGGATGTTGTGTGACATATTATTTATTTTATTTTTTTTACTAATTTTAATGAAAGTTTACAGAGACTTAGGGTTTCCAGTCATTCACTGTTGCACTTTCTCTCTGCCCACCCCCTACCCCCCCAACACATTCTCCTTGAAAAATAAAAGAAAAACTTTCATTGTTATGCAATCCCTCCTCCCAAGCCCACTCTGCTATGCAGCTTTCATTCTGGACTTCTGTCATGACAAGAATGCCCAATCATACATCCCTTTTAAACAGTTCTCATCTTCATCTGTTTCAATGCAGTATACATCATTCCTTCCCTCCTTTGAAACATAATGCAAAATTGATGACCCTGGAGGACATTATGCTGAGTGAAATATCTCAGTCACTAAAGGGCAAATACTGCATAGGGTCACTGTTGTAAAACAGGACTGACATCGGGGTTGAGGGTGACATATTATTTTATAATGTCCTGTGCCTTTTAAAGTTTTTTTCATTGCAACTTAAGGGAGTCTTAAAATGGACTTCTATAAAAACTTAATTTTGTCAAAAATTAATATTGCCACTCCTACTCTTTTTTAGGGGAGTTCTGGTGGCTTACTGCATAAGGATTTGTCCTGTTGATCCAAAGGCAGACTGCTTCAAACCACCAGTGGTTCTGTGGGAGAAGGACTGGCAAAATCTCTCATGTCATTTACAACCTCTGAAAACCCACTGGAGGATCAGTTATGAGTCAGTGAGTGAAAGACTCTCTTGATTACTTTTTGTCTGTTGTTGTTTTGTTATTAAGTGCCATTGAATTGTAGACAACTCATAGAGACCTGAGATGTATCTTTCCCATTATTTTATTTTAACCTATTCATGTCTTTATAAGGAGGCAATGTCTCTTGTTGACAACATGGTGATGGGTTGCGTTATCATGGTCTCAAGATGTTTTGTATGGCCTATTTTAGTTTTGCTTTGTTTTTAACCCATCCTATCATCTTCCTTCTCTTGAATGGTACATTTAAGTCCATTTATATTAAGTGTGATTATCAGTAAGTATGAGTTCACTGCTGTTATTTTCTTTATGTGTATGTGTTGTTCACATTTTCTGTGCTGAGTTAATTTCATATAGAGATCTTCATTTCTTGATATCTATTATCATGTATTTGTATTTGTATTTGCTGAGTCTTTTTAGAAATGTTCTTTATTTTGGAGAGCAGATTTTTCTTTGTGGTTACTCTGAAATTTAATTTACCTTTATCCTGTTTCACTCACAACAGTCTGCTATGTCTTCAAATTGCTTTCTCTTGCTCTCTGTGTGAAGGATCTGTATCTACACAATGTATTCCCCCTGGTGTTCTAAAGTTGTCTTTTATAACTTAATATCCCTTGTTTCCTATAATCCATCAGAAAGTTTTATTTTATTTTTGTTATGTCTTTATTTAGGTTAGCATCCAGGTAAGTATCTTCCACAGTTTCCCTTTAATATTGGAACATATAAAGTTTCCCTTTAATATGTTTTATAAGCTTGGTTACAAATTCCCTTAATGTCTGCTTGTCTGGGAATGTCTTCATTTCACCCTCATTTCTGAAAGACAGTTTTGCTGGATATATGATTCTTGGCTGGAAATTCTTTTCTTTCAGGGCATTGTTTATGATGAGAAATTAGTGCTTACTCTTATTTTTTTTTAGTTGATATTTGGATTTTCTTAAATTATCAAAATTCTTTGTCTTTTGTTTGGGAGATTATATATGCCTAGGTGAATTTCTTTCTATTAGGTTCATTAAGCTTCTTGTACTGAAACTTCATCTTGCATGATAATGGGAAGTTTGCTACCGTTATATCTTCAAAAATTCTCTGTACTTCTCCCCCACCCCTTCTTCTTCCAGAAGTCCTTTTATGGATAAATTATTCTTCTTGATGGGGTCCAACATAACTTTCAGGCTGCCTTAATTTTTCTTCACTTTTTTCCCTGGCCATTTTTCAAAACAATTAGCATAATGAGATTTGTTATTTATTTTGATGATTTTTCCATCCATTTATTCAGTTCTCTTTCTGAGTCCTTCCTTTCATTTCTCATCTTTTATTTCTAAGTTTTTTAAACAATAGATTTTTTAATGTGTTTTCTATTTGTCTACTAAGTTTGTTATTTGTTCTTGCATTGTTTCCCTAAATTCTTCTGGAGGGCTATTTTTGGTTTGGGCAGGGTTGGGTTGTTTTGAGGGTTTTTTTTTTCTGTTTTCCTTAATCTCTTCAAGGGATCTAAATATTACCCACTACCCACTGCTGCTGAGTCCCTCTATTGTGAGTTTCTGAGACTTTATATCTTTACCAGAGAAAACTGTCTATTTTTCTCCCTTGGAGCACCCAGTAGATTCAAACCACCAAACTGTTGGTTAGTAATCTAACATCTAATGCACTATGCTAACAGGTCACCTTTCCTACCTATTATTATTGTTGTTGTTGTTGTTGTGTCCCTTAGGGTCAGTAGGTGACCCTCCAGTGAGTTTTCAGAAGCAATTAATTATGTGAAGGAGCTTGCCCATCATTCTCCTGCGGAGCAGCTAGTGGCCTCAAACCATGTGCCTTTGAGCTCACAGTGCAGCTTCTTGCCACGAGGCCACCAGAGCTCCTTGCCTAACTATGAGTCCTATAAATTCCTTGTCAGGTATTTGTAACATCAGTTCTTCCTGTGGAAGGCTTTCCATTCCTCTGTTTGTCTCCGTTTGTTTTTTGGGTTTTTTTTTTTTTTTGAGCCTGCATATTCATAGGGTTTGTTGTTGCCCACTATCTCCAAGAAGAGTTATTTCACATATTTATAGGTGCTAAGAACACATCAGCTGCTCCATGGAAGAAGAATGGGCAATCTCCTCCCATGCAATTACTGCCTCTGAAACCCTCTGGAGGGTCAGCTCTGGGTTGGTTCGGACTCTATGGCACATAACAATGATGTGTATGTATTTTCTTATAGAACTTAGTGGTGAAATATGAACAGTCTGCTATGAAGAGACAATTGTTGGTTGGTCAGGTCCCTCCACAGTTCTGTAAGACAGGGCAGTCTTTGCTGGTATTAGTATGCCCAATGGTGTTAGTGTGTCCACTGGAGATCAGAAAAGTTGTCTTCAAAGCCAAAGAGAAGTGCTGTTGTCATGAGCCACTGACTTAGAACCAACTTACTGTTAACTCTCTAGTGAGTTTTAAGAGACTGTAATTACATGGGAGGATAGTGTCCATGTTTCTTCTGAGGAACAGATGATGGATTTGAACTGCTTGCCTTTGGGCTCACAGTGCAACCCTTCAGCCAAGAGACAAGGAAGGCATTCTGTGTGGGCTTGAACTAATGTCAGTAGTTGAGAGGAGATCAGAGAGTCTCAGTGTAGACATCGGAATTATACCTGCTCTTCTCTGGATGAAAGAAGTTAAGGTTGTGTAAGTGTATAGTGAGTAGCCAACTTGTCTCTGGTCAGAGGCACATCAGCCTGTCATCAGAGGAGGTTGTAGAGAACTCTGCCACCAGTCACTTGGCAGTGGGCATAGTGGGCACTCCTGATCATCTGGCAACAACACGGGATGAGGCAGAAGGGTGGTGCCAGTCCACAGACACCCACAGGATAGGTGGCTGGGTGGGTGACAGGCACTTCTGATATGTTGCTCCATGGCAAAAGCATCTGTATAGAAGGGGCAGAGGGCACCACCTGGGGCCCCAGCACAGGTGGCCAGGCAGAGGAGGCTCTGCGTGGAGGGTAGAGCAGTGAGGGGACTACGAGCATGTGCACTGGCGGTCCTCTCTCCCACTAAGCTTCTCCATTACCAAGCGTGAAGTCTTTCTCAGGGACTGGCCCCTACTAATACTAACAAAACACCTAAAGTATGTGGGATAAAGCTCTCCATCCACATTTCTAAGGAATACTGCAACTGAACATCAATTACAATAGCCACTAATGATTTATTCTGCATATTAAAACCTAATTGGTGCTTTCATATTCATAGCCACTAACTTCTCACTAAAAGATAATAAAGTAGGTACTGTTGTTATCTCCATTTTACAAATGAAGAAATTGAGACTCAGTGGGGTCCTAAGTTCCATGACATCACAAGGACTTTAACTTATTCACAACAGCTCCCCAGTGTCCAGTGCCTGCTTAGTACTATCACTGCTCAACGTGCATGTGTTGAGTGCGTATCTCCCACAGTATGGGATCTTTTTCATAAAGTTCTCCAACTGATAGGAACTTCTATATCTATCAGTCAATCAATGTCTCCCAGTCCTCTCTCTCTCTCTCTCTCTATGTATGTGTGTGTGTGCGTGTGCATACGTGGTGCAAATGATTAAATGCACTCACCTCTTCACTCAGAGGCACACCAGAAGAAAAACTTAGTCACTTACTTCCCAAAAAGCAGCCACTGCAAACCCTGCGAAGCACAGTTATACTCTAGCCTACTTGGGTTCCCATGAGTTGGAATCATGTCGATAACTGGGTATTAGTCTGGTATGTGTATACACATAGTGTGTATTCACTGAACCGGTGTATGTGCTTCCCAAACAATACAGGCATGTCTGCAAACTTGCTCCAGCTTCAGAGACAGACGGTAAAGGAACCATTTCCTAATTTAATCCTGTGTTTTCATCCAGCTCTACGCTGCCAAACACAGAGCCCTAGAGGTCTTTTGTGAGTTAACAACCCTTTCTCAGTAAATCAAATATCTCTCCTTGCATATCATTTCCTATAATCTCCCAGGATATGTCTGGAGACAAAGACCCTTCTAAAAACCATAAAAGGTCAACTGCCAGTTCATGAGCAGGAGTCCCATAGAGAGTTGCACCATTTCCCACTTCCCCTGACCTTCTCTCACCTTGAAAAACCTCATCAGTAGTAAGATCTTGTCAAAGGTCACTCTGTAAACTAGCTTCAGAGAGTGTTGAGTAGAACTGTCCACAGAAATGCAACAAAGTCACAGAAAAGGAAACAGGAGCTGGGAGAATTCTGAAGTTTTACATAATATAAATTTCCTTTTTTAAAATTATTTATTGGGAGAAGAAAGTTGTTGCTGTGTACCATCAAGTCAGAACCACTTATAGCCGACCCTCCAGTGGGTGTTTAGAGGTAGTTCAATTGCACAGGAAGAGATTGCCCAGTTTTCCCCCATGAAGTAGCTGGTAGATTTGAACTGTGTTCCTTTGGGATTGCAGTGCAGCTCTTTACTACTAGGCCACATAACCTAAATTTCTTTACAGAGCTTCATAGTCAAGCTGTCATCCAACCTTCAACCTCAATCCAGTTCCTCCTTATATATGTCTAAGTGTTCACAAAAGTCAGGGGGACTCATTAAATGAGAACTAAGTCCACATTTGAAGAAGATAAGGAAAAGCATTATATCTGTTTACATTAAGGGTCCTGGTAGCATATAAGTGTTTGTCTTTTAACCGGTTTGAACCCATCCAGCAGCTCTGTGGGAGAATCTAGTAATCTGCTCCCATTAAAGATTATAATCACGAAGACTTTATGAGGCCCTTCCACTCTGTCACATAGCATCACTCTGAGCGGAACTGGCTGGAGGGCATCTAACAACAGCAGCATAATTACTCTTGGAATGCAATAGTTACAAGTAGAGGAACCATACACAGCATACCATGTGTAAAGTCATTCACTAATAACAGTCATCTCTTGACTTAGCAACAATTGTAGTATCTGTTATGTGCCTATACCAGGTGCTGGGGACATGGTGACAAAGCAGGCAGGATCTCTGACATCTCAGATTTAGATTCTAGTTGCATAGGCAAACTTTATTTAAAAAAAAAAAAACAAAACAAAAAAAACCCAACCTTGATTTGAAAGCACACCAAGAGACCTACATTTGAAGTTTTGACAACTGCTATGAACACAGCATTCAGATTAGCAGGTTTATAGAAATGGGAGACTTAAGTCAAATTGAGTGACATATTTCAAGTATTTATTGGATATTTGGATATATTCTTTGAAGAAATGTCTATGCAACTACTTCCTCTGTTTGCTAATTGGGTTGTCTTTTTATTATAATGTGTTTTTTAAATACTGAGTGCCATTTCCAGGGCTTTCACTGTGTAAAATCAAAGCCACACATGTTGTTGTTGTTGTAGTTGTTAAGTGACATCAAACTGCCTATGACTCACAGTGACTCTAAGAACAACAGATCTGAAACTTGCCCCATCCTGAACCAGCTGCTTGATCTCTGATATGCGTGCCCACTGTAACCATGCCTGTGTCAATCCGTGTTGTTTAGGGTCTTTCATAATTCATGCCACATGTAGGCATGAATGAATCATCCATTAATAACCAGAAAATCAGAAAGTATTTCGCTTCATTGAAGCATATATGCTCTTAGCTAATAATGCTTAACCTGGGAGATGTGTGTGTATGTGTGAGTGCATGCGTGCACCAGAGCTGGTGAGGTACGTATGTGTGTGTGTGCGTGCTAGAACTGGTGAGGGGTGTGTGTGTGTGTGTGTGTGTGTGTGAGTGCTGGAGCTGGTGGGTTTTGTCCTTTACAGTAAATATAAACACATTAAAACAAAAATCATTACATTTGAAAGAGTGATAAATTATACTTGTATTTGCCACTTTGTTATCAAAACTAAGTTGGTGTTGTCCTTTTAGGTTTGTTTCCTTACAAACCCCAGCGACGAATTCAAGGCCTAATGAAGGATAATTTATCAAAACTAGCAAATTAGTCAGTATAGCAGATCTGCTTCTACTTCAAAGTCAATCCTTGTTGTTGAATTTGTATTTAGCTGATTTTTAACAGGTGAATCAATAATCTTGTTCTACATTTACTCTTTCAGCTTTTCATTGAAAGTTGCAATTTGTGTTTGTTTTTTAAAATAAAATAAAAGGGCATATTTCCTCTGGAAGACAAGAAGGAATCTTAGGCCCTTTGCAAAACTAGAACCAAACCAGTCGCCATGGAGTTGATTTTGACTCGGAGCAATCCATGTGTGTCAGAGCAAAATGGCTGCATCAGGTTTTCATGGCTGAGGTTTTTCTAAATAGATTGTCAGGCTTTTCTTCCAAAGCTCTTTTGGGTAAATTTAACCACCCACCTTTCTATCAGTAAGCTAGTGCTTAACCATTGGTGCCACCCAGGGACACACCTTCAAAAAGGCCTGTCAATGATTAAATGTCCTCCTCCCACCCCTTCCCAACATTTAACTGTCTTTCCCTTGCACAAATGGGCAGATGTTGCTGTTTTGTTTCGTTTCAGTGTTTTGAAGGATTTGGAGATTAGCATGAGTATTTAGTATAACGTACTATTTCAAATTACATGTTCCTTCACGGTGCCAAAACACAGTGAACCGTCATCATTCCTGACGTCAGCACCGCACTGCACTGAGAATGATGGTTAGTCATCTGCTTTGCAAAGCTGGAGGAAGAAATTGTGCACATGTGCTTAGACAAATCTTATTAGACAAAGAGAGAATCTTAAATCTGATTTTAACCTTTTTTTAAGGTAGCTACTATCTTTTCATTATATATAAATGAATATGTATATTGTATAAATGTTATCAATAAATACTTGCTAGAAAGAAGTTACAGTTTATCCATGGGCATCTTTAAAAAAATGGTAAGGAACTTTTTATTTCAGACCCATTGTGAAAACAATGTATAAGAACTTTGTAAGTAAACCAGTTTAAAAGAAAAAAATAAAAGGATGTTTTGCTAGTGACACATTCTAGTCCTCATTGGCCAGTGCTTGTATTTCCATATAATCATAGCCTCTTACATGCATGAATATGATATTAAAGTTGTTCTGATGGCCTAGTGGCAAAAAGTTGTGCTGCAATACCGAAGGCAGGTGGTTCAAGGCTTCACAGCCGAAGGATGGGCAATCTCCTTCCAGGAGATTTAACTACCTCTGAAAACCCAGCTGGAGGGTTAGCTATGGGTCAGTTCCAACTCGAGGTTACACAACAACTTAAACATGATACTTAGACAAGAGCCTAAAAGCATCCGTCCCTAGCTCTGGAATGCATCATATTTGCATTATTAATTCTGACGTGTATGTCACCACTGAAGATATAGATGCAGACAGAAGTCACAAATATGTATAACCCTTTCAACACTATTAAGAGAGAATAAAAATAATACTCAAAAGCAGGTGATTCCATATACCCCAAGGAAATGAGAACTGAGATACAAATGGAGATTTGTACACCAATGCCCATGGAAGGCAGCGTTATTCATAATGATAACAACATGGAAACAGCCCAAATGTTCAACCATAATAGAATGGTTTGAGAAACTGTGGTACATTCTTACGATGGAATACTATGCAGCATGGAAGAACAATGATTTCGAAAATTACTTCATAACTTCTGAGATACTGACTGGAGAGCACTATGCTGAGTGAACTCAGTCACATAAGGACAAATACTGCATATGGCCATTATTGTAAAAATATAAGATTAACTAGTAAAATGTGTATGGGGATCCATGAGGGAAGGGGTGAAAGCAGAGGGGTGAGGATGGGAAGAGGGAAGTCACAGAGTTGCACAATTTAGTGGCCAGAGCAAGGGGGCTAAAGGAAATGGGAAAGATCTGGTGGGGATCTGGAAAGACAGGGTAATGGTGGGTATAGTTAATTTTATAAAACATAATGAAAGGGAATGATTATATGAAACACAGTGTGAATTAAGGATTGTTTAAAAGACAATGAATATGAACTTTGCATGCAAACCAATATAAAATTATTTTTCTTAAAAAAGGAAAAAAGCAGATGATTCCAGAACAAATGATGCTTGTTATTGCTGGGTGCCATCAAGTCAACTACCACTCAGTGACCCTACAGACAACAGGTATGAACCTCGCCCTAGCCTGCGTCATCTTACCATCTCAGTCCTGCTCAAGTCCACTGCTGGAGACACTCACTGCCTCACTCCTTCTTGTTGAAGGTCTCCCTCTCTCTCTCACCTTCCACCTTTTCTAGCACAATGCCTTTTTCAAGGACTGTCCCTTCTTGTCAACATGCCCAAATTATGTGAGACAGGATGATAAATGGGTATAACAAGAGCTCAAATGTTTTGTTAACAATAATTCCAGCACTGGGACTAACGTCTTTCTTGCTTTACCTAAAATCCCAAAACAACTGAACAACTTGCATGTTTAATCTCAATGTCTCTTTACACAGCCTTCCAACAGTCACAAAGCAGCTTAATGAAAGCATCCCTAAATACTAGTTAAATCACAGGCTGGCAACAGATATCTCTGTGCAACTCTCAGAACAGATTCTGCATTAATAAGTTAATGCATGTATATATTTGTGAATTATACTAGGTGAATGCAGCACAAAGCTGAGGAGCAAAAACTGTTAGCAAGGAAACCATTTAAATGAAAATGATGTATGGAAACTATCAGAAAAAAATGTTTATAAAAATAAAGACAAATGCATTCATATTTATGTTTGGAAAATCCCCAGCTGGCAGCCACCACAGGCGTTTCAGTTATATGGCTCTTTCTTCTCATTCTGCTCCTGAGTTAAACCAGCAATCAGTTCGTATGATAACTAACTTTCTCAGTTCATCAGTTCATCAATAATAAATGGGCATCAATGTCTGGGTTAATAAATCGTAATATAAATTTTTAAATGAATGACATTACAAAACATAAATATCATCACCAAATATTTTAGAGAAACACATACCTTTGTGTTGAAAATTGGTTTAAAATCATGTTATGCACACACAGAGACATATACACTGAGTCAGGTAGACATATACTTCGAAAGAAATGAAGAATGAAGGTCAAGTAAAATGATTTAAGTATGTAGAAATTCAGAAAATCTCAGAAGCATGAAATCATAGGGCCCACCAGCAAAGTCTGAGATAGTTTGTATGCAAGAATATTAAAGATGTGTGATTTTGGAAATGGATAGTGATGATCATTGTACAACACAGTTGTTGTTGTTGTCGTTACGTGCCATAAAGTTGGAATCAACTCATAGTTGGTCTTCCAGTGGGTTTTCAGAGCCTATAAATCATATAGGAGGAGATTACACATATTTCTCTCATGGAGCTGAAAGAACTACCTACCTTTGGGTTGACAGTACAACTCTTTACCCACTAGGTCACCAGAGCTCCCTACACAACACAGAAAATATAATTAATGAATATCACTCAACCACACACTTTAAAATGATTGAAATGGCCACACATTCAAAAAATGACAAACCCTGAATATTTTTAGTTCAAAGGAACTACCCACCATCCTGAGACGTTCTGATGCTGTAGTCCATAGCACAATGCCTACTAGCCAAAAGACTGCATGTCTCTGCAGGTTTGAATCCACCAACCACCATGAAAGAATGGAGAATGGTTTATTTCTGCTATAATTTACACCTTTAGGAACTTGCTGGAGGGTAATTATGTGTCAGATGCCACTCAACAATCATGACCTTTGCCATCCACCACACACACAAGAAGAAAGAACAGTAAGACATGTGTCAATTCATTTTTTTTAAACTCGCTGATTCTGTGCATACTTTAGAGAATACATGTACTGGAACACTGCAAAATATTAATGAAAGAAATTCTGGCTAGAAATTGAAAAAGAAAATACTTTCAAAATTTTTTCTATACAGCAAACTGAATAAAAACCTAGTCTAGAAGGGTTTATAAGAAGCATCTCATCGCAAGAAAAGGGAAAATCTTGTCTACACGGTGAAGTGACACAGATCTCATTAAAGCCTTTAATGGAAGAAGCTGGAGAAGAGGGAGTTGTTTCAACTGGAGCAAGATATTTAAAAAAACAAACAAACAAAGAAACAAAAAAAACCCCCAAAACAACAACAACAAAAACCAAACAGCTTAAGGCAAATGGCATGTGGGACGAAGAGGGAAGCCAACTAACTGAAATGTGGACATCGTGACACTTTCCAGAATAGAGGTTTTCTAAAGGGAGCCGCCAGGGACTCAAACCATGAACGGAAGTTCCTGATAAAGCAGAGGGCATTGCCTGGTGAAACTTGTGAATAGAGAGCTCACTTGTGGGACAAAGAACTATCCTCTCAACTCCGTCCTCTGTAAATTTTAACTCTCCGTTCCTAGCTGCGTTTTGTAGCATGCCGCGTGCCTGTAATAACGGCCTGCTGCCCTTGAACTCTGAATGAACGCCTGACTGAAATCCCTTTTCATAAATGGAATCACAGAATATTAGAACGGAAGATTTCCTCAGAGATCAGTTAGAACCACAGTTCTCAAGCCTGGCCGCATATTAGAAACACTTGTGGAGTTTTTTAAACATGCAGAGGCCCAGCCCCATGCAAGGCAAATGAAATTGGATCCCCAGGGGCTGGGGTTCAGGTATCAGCATTTCTGTAAGCTACATAAATGGATCTATTGGATGCAGAGTGTAGACCTGCGTGGTTTAAAAGTCACTAGCTCACAAGCCAGCTAGTGAGCATACAAATCCAGCTAGCCCAAATTGAGAGGTGCTTTAAGTAAAAAAATATATATACCAGTTTCAAAGAGTTAGTACAAAAAAGAAAAGAAAAAAAAAGTAAGGTATGACATTAATATGTGTATATTGGTGAAGACAGTTATAGAAAAGTTTCAGGCCTTTTGTTCTTAGGGTTGTTATGAGTCATGCTCAACTTGACAGCAATCAACAACAACAACAACAACATTGCATATGTGTTGAAATAATAGTCTGGATTTATTTAAATAAAATGTGATTCAAATTCATTTTACTTTTTTAACATGGCTACTGAAATATTTAAAATTATTTAAGTGACCTGCATTTGTGGGTCTCATATTTCCATTGAGCAGTAATTATCTAGATCAACACTCTCTTAAGACAGATACAGCAGAAGGCAGGGAAGTGTTGTAAGTTTAAGGCAGCCCTCGTGTGGAGAGGGGATGGTCCCCTTCCAGTCTTCGGGTTTTCCTGGTGCGTTTAAAAACCACCTTGTTACAAAGCCAAGAACGATAGTTAAAGATACCATCAATCTGGTCTTTTCTGTCTTCCTAATTATGCTTTCTAACATTTGCTATTAAAATCCATTTTCTTGAAAAAATTTTTATTTTTGCCGTGTGTTTAGGATTACACATTAATCTCTCAGGAGAAATGACAGGCAACCACCTCCCATGAAATATATAGTCTCTGAAAACCTGCTGGAGGTCCAGCTAGGAGTAGGTTCCAACTCCACACAGCAATGGCACCCACAAATGTAGAATAGCTAGAATGGAGGCTAATCCACACAGATGGAGATAATAACATAGGGCAAATACAGAGAAGAGATGAAGAGCCCTGAAGAGCTGGGCCGTGAGCATTCTACCTCATTTGTAGTTTAATAAACGACCCTACAGAGCCACTTTCAGTGCACCGTTCACCCCTGCTCAGAATTTAGATATGTAAACCTGTCACACTGTTTTTAGTCCCAGGTTCACTTCTCTCTGGATAGTGTCATTGTAAAAAATGAGGCAACTGAGCCTTTCATAATGTGTGCAATGGCACCCTCTGAGTAAGTGTTCAGGTGGAAACAAACTTCTATCCTCAATGTTTTCTACTCGTTGGGAGTTATAGACCTGTAATGGGAGAGTTTGTACCAGACGATTTCCACAGCCACAGGCTCAATGAAAGCTAATTGCTATGTCTTTTGCCAGGAAGCAGGTTCAAACTACTGACCTTTGAGTTAGCAGACAAGCATTGAACCACTGCACCACCAGGCCTCCTTGGTGTGTGGATTCATAACTGGTTATCCAAGTTAAACAGAATCAACACTTGATGAAGAAAATCTCATTTTGCTAAATGACAAGGTCCTACCACCGACTTGGTGAAGAGGCAATAAAATCTATTTTAATCATCAGCTAATTCAAACAAAAAGAAAGACTGTCTTGGTGCATGTGTTTCCTCATCCTGGAGGATCCAGAAGAAAGAGAATTGTATAAAACTGCCTGAAATACGATACCTTTGAAAACTGGAGCCAGCAACACAGGGCTTCTTAGCATAATGATAGAAAGAAAGAGACCTGAGTCTTGATATAAAACTTTCACGCACAGAATTGGAAAGGAAACCTGTGGGTCAAGCCAAACAACACATACAGTAGATGCATTCACGATTTCTATTTAGATATTCTTGTTCTCTGTCCTAAAGAAAGCATTGCTTCAGTGTCATCTTAAATCAAATTTTTGGAGCTCTGGAACCCCCTGTGAAGCACAGGGTGATTTCCAGTAACCAGGATCACTTAGCAGTCAAACTTCAAAAAGCCTACTGTCAGACCCTACTAAATTCTCAGTAATATTCCTCTCCGAACACTCTCATATGCATCAGCCTACAAATATCATCATCTATTCCTGGGCCAAAATAAATCTGCCAAAGCAAAAACAGCACTTATTACTCTATTGGACAAACAAGAAAGATTATGTCTTTTAATTTTTAAGAATTTTCAAATCTCTTCTTCAACAGTAAAGAAAAGAGAGGGAATAAAGATAAGCACTGTTCCGTTTAGGACAGGCTTGTAGGCTGGTTTAGCTCTGTTCAGTTTTAAAACTGGATGGTGTAGAAATATTTAAGTTAAAATCAAACTCACTCACACTCACTCCTTGTTGTCAAATCAGAAGCAACTCACAACTGACCCTCAGCAGGTTTTCAGAGGCTGTAAATCACAATGGAGGAAACAGACCATCCTTCTCCCACTGAGTAGTTGGTGGATTTGAATAGCCCACTACTGGGTTAGCAGGGCAACTCTCAATCCACTAGGCCACCAGGGATCTTGTGTCAAGTCATTTTCACTCTGGCAGATGTGCTTTGACCCAAGAATAGATGATCTTTCCAAGCCGGTACATATGAGAATATGTGTAGGGAGAATCATATTAGGTTGGCGATATTTAAAACTTACACACTGTCTGAACACCATATAGCAGTTTCTTTCACAGACATTTCCCCACCCCTACCCCC
>NW_006399932.1:4498191-4511513 GCF_000299155.1 Elephantulus edwardii | reverse complement strand
CCCCAAAAGAGCTGATTAAACAATCTGTCCTTGAAAGAAGCATGGTCAAAAGGCTTCAAACAGCAAAACATCTATGGGTAAGCTCTCCTTCATGACAAAGGCATTTGTGGATAAGCATTTAAATGTGAACATTTAAAGTCTGGTTCAGGAGAAGAGAGCTGGTCTTGGACTCTGAGTTTGGCTTGGAGACCCAGCTTGACACTGTGCTTTGGGTCTTCAGGAGATTCAGAGACCATCCACAGGCCTTTGGTTTTCTTCTGTCAATGAAGAGTTGAGTCCTTCACTGTGGAGAGGTCCCCAGCTCTAGCTTGTCTCTGCACAGAACTGAGACTTTTACCCACCTACAGTCCCTCTCTCCCCCCCAAAAAAACCCTTGCTCCCTCTAGGACTCATTCAAGCCAATGTCAATGTGGTATTTTCAATCCTCCTTCATTTAAAAGCAGAAATGAGAAATGTGAATCTTTAGGAAACAAAACCCCCCCAAGACATGCACACTTGCAGCTACACGGGTCCTCATCTATTTCTCACCAGCAATGGAGTGAAACAGGAGAAAAGAAATGCTTAAATGCAAATGTAACATCTGACTAATTAAAAAATTTGTCCTAAATTGCCTAAGTTTCAATTTGGAAATCTTGGAGTATCCATAAAAGCTTTAAAAAAAATCACTCTTGTTTCTGGAACAGTCTTATCAGTACCTGGAAACTTTTAAAAGTGTTCTCTTTTTTTCTCTTATATTTAGTTCATGATTTGTGATTCCCAACAATGGCATACTAATAGATCCTCAAAAATCGCTAATTGTCCGCTTCTCTCCTAATTAGAAAATGTAATAACTCTTTAGTGAAAACACTAAACATGATGTCATTTTATCTAAGCTGTCACAGTTCTATTTAAAGCAATGACACAAAATAGATAGCATATTTTCTTTTCAAATGGCAAAGCAGAAAGGTTCTGGACCTCTGTTTAGCATATCTGAAAGTGCTTCTTACACTTTAATATTAGAGGCCACTGGCCTCAAGTTTATTACCTTATCTCAAGTGCATAATTTTTGTAAATAGAATTCAGAGAGATAGTTCTAGATTTACATTTTTAAGCACTAATTTAGGGAAACAGAGGTTCATTCCCATAATATGGCTGGTACTCAAACTAGACAAGATAATGAATTGACTGAGATCATTGTTCCATCTTCATCCAAGAAAGCTGCCTCTAAAAAAAGATCCTAAATTGCTGCAGAAATCCAATTTGTAAGAAGCAAAAGAAGCATATAGATGGGAAACACCAGCCATGATTACATTAATGTTGTGACTAACTGCATTGCTTTGAAGTAAAGGGGGGGGGAAGGGGTAGGAGGAAGAAAACAAAAAAAAAGGAAAAAGGTACGTTTACTCAAATCCTTGAACACTATAAGAACAAACTTAAAGTTTGCACTACCACAATATCATTTTCAGCTCAGTAAGAAGCAAATTCCAATATCAAAGACAGACTGTAAAACATACATCAGTATTAAAGAGCAAATTACCACAAGAAATTTGGAAACCAGGGACTTAGTACCAGTACAAATACCACAGAAAGCTCTCATGCTTGACTGTTTTAGAATCTGCAGGTGTGGGAAACTGGCACCCAGTCGTCATGAAACCTTTCAACTTGCTGTAACTTAAAGGCTGTACAGGAAAAGTTTGTCTGACAAACTACCAGTCATTTAACCACCTATTCAAATAAAAGTTGCAACATCACAGAGATATGGAAATACGGCATGGTTTCCACATTTCTTTTTACGCTTTTTTTGAGGAAACATTCTAACGAACTCTCTGCTCAGGTATAAATAAGCCATACAAAGTCACAACTGACTTCTAATTGAGAGGCCACTCATGGGTCTTGTCAATTTTCATTCACAAGCAATTGGCTGGGAGATTGGAAGACAGAATTAATTGAAAAGACAGGTTTAGTTTAAATTGAAAAATAAGAATTGGTATGAATCAGTAAGGATTGTAAAATAGCAGAGCTATATAAAATGCTGAAATCAAAGGAAAAGAGCAACATACAGGGAGGGACAAGTAATTTCTCTTATGATTTTCTTTGTAAGGTTAACATGTAACATTATTATTAGAATAATAGCTAAGGCTCAATTAGTATCATTTTTCTTGCAAGAATACAGATTTAGGTCTAGATTTGAGGAAAAGTGCAGTGTTTTAACTTTTTTTTTCATCTACGTGATCCATGAAAACTAATAAGAACGAGGCCTTACCTGGAAAATTCTTTCATGTACTGCATCGATTCCCCAAAGCAATTAGTTCATTTGTTCATGAATGTATTTTAGACAGGAAATAATAATCTCATTTACCTGTACATGAGCTGGCCAAGGAACACACACTCACATGTGTACACACACACACACACACACACACACACACACACACACACAATCAAATGCTCCAAGGCCTAGGAATTGACAAAAGAAGCATTTCCGAGAAAACTAAGAATTTCCCCTTTTTTAAAAAATTGTAGCCACAAAAACACAAGATTAATCAGTTAGCCAAGTGTAAAGTTCTCTCTGCTTAGCAGGCATCATAAATAACATCTTACCATTATCTTCAGACAAAAATCAGCAATTTGTTGCTTCCTCCAGTCCCCAAATCAAGTTTGTTTTCCTCTCTTTTCTTTCTTGAAACTTCTTTTTCTCACCAGCACGATTGGGAAGGAGGGAAATCTCTCAGAACCTGCCCCAATATTTGAGACCACAAGACCGTGGAACTAACTCTTAGTCAAAATTCCAACTGTGCTATCTTACAGTCACTTCTGCAACCTAGAGGCACCTTCCTCATCCCTCCTTTCCCCTCTCATCCTCCACCTTTCTTTTTTGTAATGAGACTAATTTTTCCAGTAGCCTGGACTCCCTAAGCCCTAACTGACATGGAAAATATGACTAAAAACTTGTAGAACAGCCTAGCCTGCAACCCTACACAGAATCAAGCTTGTTCTAAGCGCTGAAGAACACCCCACAAGCAGCTACTTGCTCCCTGCAAACTCCTCAGCTCCACAGCAGGGAACACCAAGAGCAGGGCGCCATCTAGTTAGCCAGCTACACGTTCCATCAGAGAAGGGGGGACAACCAGACCCCGGGAGTTAAGGACTTGTCAGGGTTCAGCTGCTTTAAAGGTCCAATTGTTTATTTAAATAAAAAAAAATATATGGCTACTGAGATAATCCACATCTAGTGGATATGGGAAAATTTAGATTATAATGGCACTACAAACTTTTACATCTAACTTTGATTTACAAGATAAAAGCAAGTTTTAAATTAGAGGGACTTTCTGTTAATAGAGCTTATTATTCTGAAGACGGGAATGGTTTTCTTCGAAAGTTGTCCCTGGGTGCTTGCCTATTATCTTTGCTTTTCCCCTTCCACTAATGAGCATTTATCTAAAGAGCCTGCTAATCCTCTGATGTGTGCTTCTGGTCAGAGGTAACAGTTTGAATAAAACCACTAATCACTGATCACTAAATCACTGATCATTAATCACACTCTTCATTGCCCGTGCTCTGGGCCTTTCTCCATTTAGGGCTGTGCATCACAAACAAGTTTAACATTTTCCGTGCACACGTATTGTGTGTGGCTTATACTATTTCTTCACTCGATGTGAATAAATAATAAATACTGCCACAAATTTGGAGAAGGGTGTCAATTAAACCCTGAATGTACGCTCCCCAAATGCCTGCCCAACAGCCTAATGTCCAAATGGAAGAAAGTAACAAAACACGTGTTTTTCAAGAGGTTCCCACATATTTGGGAACTTTCCCTTTATTGAGATTTCATTTACTGTAAATCAGAGGGCACCAACTCTCCTACTCTCTCTCCACCTGAAACCCTGTTAGTAAAGTTTTTCTTCTATTTAGGCTGCACTAAAGTTCTTTACTGAGATCCTTCAACCTGCCTAGAGAGTATTATTTTAATCTTTAGACACATAGAATCTAACTCAACTCAACGGCTGAGTCTCATGTATTTAATTTCCTCTTTAGACATAGAAATGTAAAGAGCAAGAATGTCTCTCTCTCTCTTACACCTCCCCCCCCCCCCACATTGCTCCCCCCGACCCGCCCCCCCCCCCCCGATTTTGGATTCACTCACTCAAATTCCCTCACTTCAGAAGCATTTCATCCTGTGCCCTGTCCCTTCTGCTACACTCCTAGGAAGGCGCTCTGTATAAAGTTTAATGTTTGACTGGGGAACTGTTTTCACCGAGTCACCACAGAGACACACCATTAGCGGAGCGCTTCCAAACATTTCCTGAGATGCTGTCCCTAGGAAGACTGAGCATTTTCGTCCTAGAGAAGGGGGCTCGCTGATGCCTTTATTAAATAATAGAAAAGGGCAGATTGTGCGCCCATCAGGAACCGTGTTCCCCGTCAGACACCAGAAGCTCTCAGCCACACTCTGGGGACAGTGTGCGCCCCAGGGAAACACAAGGCAAAGGCGGAGCGGCAGTGATAACGGTGTGGGCAGAGGAGGGTTGAGCCTGGAGGAGTGGGGGGGGGGGGGGGGGGGGGGGGGGGGGGGGGGGGGGGGGGGGGGGGGGGAACAGGGCCTTATAGACGCTGGGGAACCCGCGATCCCTTGAACAAGTCAGGGGCTGGAGATGGCAAACAGAATTGCTTTGTCAGCAATTCTAAGCCCCTGAACCCTTGAGTATCTGAAGCTGTTAATCAAACACTTACTGCCCTGCAGAATGACGTAATGGACCTGTATCCAGCCTTTATTCCTTGACACATGTCAGAGAGGGAGGGAAAAAATAAAAACAATCAACCACTCTCTGTAGCCTCTAACAAGGAAACGTATGCGCAGCCCATTCCTGCTCAGGGCCTTGAACAAGCATGAAGTGGGGGTGGCACCTTTTCAAGGGAAGGTGGGGAGTGGGCCAAGGTTTGGGGCTGTAGCTGCCAGAAACCCCTGGAAATACAGCAATGACAAAGAAGCGGGCTGCAGCAGTCAGGAGAGAACGTCTCCTTGGTTCCTCAGGTCTTGTCCCTCTAAGAAACTTGGTGAAAAGTTTAAGCGCTTGCGTCGGATCCGCCGCAGAGGCCGGCTGCGCAGCCGCGTCCCGGGAACTAGCTCCGCGTCGCCGCCCGGCCTGGAGCTGTCATCTGTGGCACCCGCGGGGACGAGGTCAGGATGCCAGCGGAGGCTGGAGGGCTCTGGGGGCGAGAGCGCGAGCCTCGCCTCGCCGCTCGCGAGCCACCCGCGCCCGCCACAGAGCCGCGACAAGTCCGCTTCACCGCCACCTGGTTCCCAGGCGCGCTGACCTTATGAGCTGCAGCCGCAGCCCCGCTCTGCGCCCTGGAGAGCGCGAACCCGCGCGCCCGCCGCCCGCCCCCAGGTGACCCCGCATCCTCGCCGCGCCGGCTGCAAGTTTGCAAACTTTCTCCAGGGGTCTCGCCGCACCACGGAGAAGCTGGGGACGCAAAGGCAGTTTTCTGGCTTGCCATCTCAGCTGCCGTCGCCCCACTGCCGCTTGACCGTACTTCTGGAGGGGTCCGCACCTTCCCCTGATCTCCGAAAGCAAACACACACCCGCGATTCATAACTGTGCCCCAGCTCAGGGACACTCACGCGCGCTCCCGCACAAGCACGCACCCCGGAACCGCGGGGCGCTCGCCGCACGTTAGCATCCCTCCAGCCGCACCGCGCAGGGGCCACCGGGACGCTCCTGGACGGATCCGGACGCGTAGGGGATCTGAAGTTGCCTCAGGGCACAGCACAATCCCATAGTCCGCCAGCCACGGGGACCGGACTTCCTTCTGGTGCGCAGTGTTTACAAACACAAATCACCCTCCAAAAGGAGGCATCGCATCTTCCCCGCTCCGTGCCCTGTGACCTGCCCATTGGACCAAGTAACCTCGCGGCTGCCGCGGAGCACCAGCCCTTGCAAACAAGTACGCTCCTCCGGAGCCGGTTCGCGCCGCGAGTGCAACAAAAGTGGCTAAATGCAAAAGCCCCAGAAGTGGCCCCGCAGTATTTTTAGGAACTTACCAAACAAGTGTGGAGAAGGCAAGAGCGGAGCCCGGGTGAAGGGACCACGTTGGACTGAGCGAAGATTACAATACATTCTATTTAGAGTGCATTACATCACCCCCCCGGTGACGTCACGTGGGATTCCTGAACTTCTAAATCATTGCGGTCCGCGGGGCCGGCGCGCCGAGGGGGCGTGGTCGGCCTGGGCCCCGCCCCGGACCTCGCGGGGAGGCTGCGGGGCCGACCCTGGTGCACCCGCCCACGCGCGCGGCGACCGCGCAAGCAACAGCTTGCAGAGCCCAGCGCCGTGTGACACGGCTCCCTGACATTAGTGGTGTGAGTCAACTTGGAAACAATGCTCTGGGCTTCAGAAAGGACGTCGGAGGAGGCCCTGGCTCTTCAGTGGGGAGGGCCTGGTAGGGTTGGAAAGGTGCGCGGATGGAGAGGCATGGGCGAGGTGGAGAGGGGGATAAGCAGCTTGGGGAGGAACTTTCTGCAAATTGAAATGCGGGACACCCCCTCCCGCATGAACAGATGTCCAGCTTCTTTCGCCTGCGACAGTGACCTCATTACAATATTCCCTGAGTCTGCTTCTCCGAGCACTCACTCACCAGACACCCATTCCTGACAAATCCCTCCACCTAGAACTGCCATCCAGGAGAATCCCTTCCTAATTTTGCACGTGCACTTGGAAACGGCCTTTCCCAGACCCCTGCCGGTTGGTCTGAGAAGCTGGAGAGAGTGAGTCGCTCCTGGAGGCGAAAGGTGAATCACAGCTTGAGCACAAGCAATGAGCCTGATTTAGACCGGGCGTCAGAGCCTGAAGGCCAGTGGCGATCGCTTCCAGACCTCATAGCTCGCCTGGCCTCCCTGGCTGGAGGGGCGGCGGAGCCAGCAGGCAGGCCCCAGGGCTCCTGATCCGCAGCTTCTTCCTGACAGCGCAGTGAGGGAAGGAACCTGGCCTTTTCAGCCTCCGCCAGTCCCCATCCTCACCCCCCAGGACTTAATGCCTTTTCAGAAGTTCTTGCTTCTGAACCGGCAAGGCAGAAAGGTGCTTTACAGCTGGTTCCAGGAGGCCACCACCCTCCATACAGTAAGTGACACTTTGCAAATTGCCCTCACCCACGTGCGCACCCTGGATCCTCACAACAGTCCAGTGCACAACGAAGTAGGACAGATGTTATAATTATCCTCACTTCACAGGTAAGCTAAGGCCGAACCCCAGGGTTAAGGGGCTGGCCTGAGGTCAATTGATGACTTGGGGACATCACTCAATCCCTGTTTTCAAGTCCCAAACCCCAGTGGGACTCCTTTTTTCCTAGAACCTGGGAGAAGCCTTCTCTCCTGGCGCCCTGTCGAGTTGGCTCTCTGATCTTCGATTAGGAACGGTTTAGTCCCCACTAACAAACAATGATCATTTCTGACATTTATGTAACATCTGACGTTTATACAGCACCTCTTCCAACACGTCACAAGCGTGACTATGCAGTTTGCCAGAGAGTCATGACTGGACAGGCTAGAAATGGCAGTGCTTGCCCAGTCTTCACAGGCTCATGAGCTCCCAAGCCAGTTGTGACACTACCTGGAGGAGCTTTGGCATTTCCTTGCTCTTTTTGTTTAGTGACTCCCTCACCCCCACCTCCTACTGGTCCTTGAAACCACCAGGTCCGATTTCTCTGTAGGACCCATGACAGAGTTTTCTATTTGTTCTTTTCCAGATAGAGCCCTGAAGGAACTGCAAAAGAAAGACTCCAGTCCCAACCTGAATCTTACCAATAAACTTTAAACATGACAGCTCAATTACCCGGGTTTATAGAGGGAAGCAATATCCTCCTGCCTAGCAGCCTCCCTGCCCGCATTCCGACCAGATTACCTGGACAGGCTTTTTCTATGCAACCAAGGATCAACCTCCTTCCCTGGAGTAGAAGCCAGTGATGAGCAAAGATAGGACAGAGAGGGTGGCCCTCAACCTGTTAGAGCTCAAATGACTAGCCTTTTTCTCCAAACTGAAAGGAGTATACAAAGTTAGTGATAGAAGTATAATTCAAGTAATTAATCACTTTCTGTTGTTACTATGTGCAGAACCATATATATGTTATTATAACATATATTAACATATAAAATAAATATATATAATTATTCTGTAACCAATCCCTAACTGACCCTCTGGTGTACTTTCAGAGGCTGTTAATGGCACAGAAAGAGATTCCCCTCCTTTCTCCCTTAGAGCAACTAGTGGATTAAAACTGCCTGCCTTTGGGTTAACAGAACACAGATCCAGTAGGCCACAGAGCTCCCAATCAATTCTAATACTATCCCAATCATTTGTTGATACACTATAAGTAATCAAATCCCCTAAACCAGGAGTTGAATACACATCACACTTTTCCTGTGACTTCCTCAATTAAATTGACAACCAATACATTCTTAGAGGCTCAGTAAGCATTGTGTTTTGCTTAGTATCCGTGATAATGTTCATGTTGTTGACTTCTCTCTTGGCTTCTGCTGAACTGATAGTAATTCCAGTCAACATTTTTCTAGCTGTTATGCTGAAGCATGACAGATCTCTGTTAACAGCTAAGGGGGTGGAAGCATAACAGATCTCTGTTAACAGCTAAGGGGGTGGGAAAACCTCTCTTGAATGTAATTTAAAGAAAAGGTGGCATTTAAGAGTGTAGAATCTGATGCCGAACTATAGTCGGAAGCAGTCCTCAGAGCAGAGCAAGGAAACACTGCATGGTTCAAAATCAGGAAGGCAATGGGTCAGGGATGTGTTCTGTCTCCATACCTTTTCTATCTATAGGTAGAACAGATCATTCTGGAGGCTCTATTAGGAGGAATGTGGCATCAGGATTGGAGGAAGACTCATCAACAACCTAATGTTATGCAGATGACACAACCACCAACTGTACTTGCTGAAACTGAGGAGAACCTGAGAACCTGACAGACTTGCCACACCTAGGTCAAGGGCTTTAGTCTTCAATATGGATTGAAGCTCAACATCAAGAAGACAAAGATTCTTGCCACTGAGTCAATTGGCAGGACCATGATAGATGGAGACGAGACTGAGATTGCTTCAGCTTGCTCACCTCCACAATCAACACTCTTGGCACCAGCAATCTGCTCTCAGGGACCTCTCCAGAGTACTGAGAAGCAATGATGTCAGTGTAAAGGCTAAGGTGCTCCTGATTCTGGCCATGGCCTTCACAATTACTTGCTATGCATCAGAGAGATGGACAATGACTAAGGATGATAGAAGAAGCAGCAATACCTTGTGATGCCGGAGAAGAGTCTTGAATGTGCTATGGACTATCAAGAAAACAAGTAAGTCTGTCTTGGAGATGATAATACCAAGTTTTTCCTGGAGGCTAGAATTTTGAGGCTCAATCTCACATACTTTGGGCATGTGTCCATGAGGGACTAGTCCTTGGAGAATGACATCATGCTCGGAAGGGTGGAGGAATAGCTCAGGATAGGAAGATCCCAGATGCTATTAATTGATACAGTAACTGGGGCAATGGGGTAGATGTGTTAGAGTCAGTGAGACTGGTTCAGGATAGAGCAGGCTTCAGAGCTGTTGTAGGGTTGCCAGGAGTCACAGGCAACTTGATGGCACATGATAACAATAACACAATGCCAAGCTGCATGAGTTTGAATATTGGGTGTTATTTGAGGTTATTTTTTGGTTTGTTTTTTTCAATTATTTATACTTTTTAAATATTAGTTTACTTACAAAATTCTAATACACTGTTTTCGGAAACAAATTCTTTCAGTTTCCCTCACCTACCCACAACCTCTGAGCCTCAAGTTTTCCATCTATGTGATAGGGATGCTGATGATATTTATGTTGCTGTTATGTATTAATGAGTCAGGATTAAGTTATACCTGACTCTCCAGCATCTTTTCAGAGGCTGTAAATCCCACAGGAGATGACTATCCATCTATCTTTCTCCAGTAGAGCAGCTGATAGATCCAAATCACATGCCTTTGGGTTGGCAGTGCAACCCCTTACCACTCAGTCACCAGAGCTCCTTGATGCTAATTCTAGAAATTGGAATAAGAACTATGCTTATCACAGAGCAAGCACTATGCAAGCATTAGCACTCATTTGTGTTAATGAAATTAGTGTGGTTTATGTCATGATGTGTAGGGATCCATTGACTGAATAAAGGGAGATAAAATTCAGCAGGCACAAGGAAAAGGGATCATCTGTTAGTTCAGACTTCTCACATCTCTATACTACCTCCCATTCACCCTATTGTGACCAAGCAGCCTCTTCTCTATGAACTCAAGCCAGTGGAGGCCTAATGTCTATGATCTCACAGCGTCTTCTGTCTCGTGCTCACATGCTCCTGTCATTTCAGGATCTCTCAGAGCCATGGAGGCTGCTGTGTCCAGAAGCAGTCATGCACGACCAATTCTAGGGAGACTTCAGATAATGGTGAGCACAGCTTTGGGACATTTGCCCACTGGGGTGCCAGCACTACCACCTCACTCACTAGGTCTAAACAAGGATGGCTTGGAGTATATATGGAGACAAGAAACACTGTGTCACAGCCTAGAAAAGTGTCAGAGCCCAGGTAAGTGGGCTCAGGGACCACCTATGATGCCCACCTGGTGCAGAGCAGAGGTAAAGTACACCCCTCAAGGACTCAGCTTTGAGGAGCACAGATGGCACCAGGAAGGTAAGACCAATGAGGGGCTGGCTGGCAGTGATCAGTGAGAAAAGAGGAAATCCCCTGCTGGTCCTTCTCAAGTTGTGGTTCATGTGGAAGAGCCAAGGCTGATGCAGCAGTGGAGAGGAAATGGGGAGGGTCTTGGAGAGTTCATCCAAAACCCAGAAACCAGACTCACTGCTGCTGAGTCAAGTCTGATTCGTGGTGAGTGACCCTCTCTCGGGTTTCCCAGGTGGTCAATCTCTGCAGAGGGATGATTCCTATCCTTCTCCCTCAGAGTGACTGATGCATTTGAACTGCTGACCTCTCAGCTAGCAGTCAAGCACATAACAATTTGCATCTTTCAAGCCCTTTCTGGCTAATGGAGAGCAGGCCCACACAGGACCATTCCCAAGGTTCTCAGGGAAAAGACACTTTAGTGGCTTGCTTTGGGTTCTGTCACTTCTCCAATATTCAAGTAACAGTGAGAGGTCTGTGGGAATAAAATGAAAAGGCTCTCCGTTCCACCAGCTGCCAAGTTCCTGCAGAGGTTCCCGAGCTCAGTGGGAAAAGGCAGCACCTATGGAAAGCAGCACTTGTTAAATAGAAGTTCTTAGTCAGACTTCTGTAGGAATCCCAGTTTAGAGACCTGGCATCAGGCATGGCATTCTGCATTTATGATTCTGATGCAGGAGTCTGGAGACCCCAGTTTGAGGCACTCCAGTTTAGAGAATTTAGAGATAGACAGTGATCCTGGAGGAAGCTTGTGAGGGAATGGAAGGAGACACCGCGTGCATCACTAAAAACAATGATCCAGAGCCCATTTGTTTAAGATCCACCCTCTTGCTGCTTCCCATAAGAGTACACACAGATCTAGGAAAAGCGCCTTTGCTTAGAGAAGGTGTGCTTCTGCTACACACACCATTCCGAGTATTCCAGATACACTCCCAACGAGTCTTCCACTCAAGACTTTTCTCTGTGGAGTTTACAGTGGGTGTAGGGATGGGAGATTGGATGGGAAAGACATTTGTGAAATGCACTGTATGATTTTCTTCAAGCCAGGTTATGGCCAAATGGAGTTCTTCCATAGTGCAGTTAAATGTTTGGCTACTAGTCAAAAGGTTAGTGGTTTGAACCCATCCAGATGCACGTTGGAAGGCAAACTTGGCATTCTGCTCTGAAAGGTCATGGCTGTGAAAACCAAATGGCATAGTTCTATTCTGTGCAGATGGGATTGCAATGAGATTGCATCTACTAGGCTGCAGACAACAACAAATATAGCCCCTGGGGGGAAGTTTCTATTCCCTCTCTGTCTCTTAGTCACCATGTTTCTTCATTATTTTATTTGAAAGCACAAATATAGTCAGATAACTGGAACTCCATAATGTATTCAAAGAAAATAACAACTGTGATACCAACTAAAAATGAAACTCATTGCTGTCAAGTTGATTCAGATTCATAGTGACCATGTTTACTGAAGCCGACTGATCACCTCTCTCCCTCAGAGGCACCTGATAGATTTGAGCCATCAACCTTTTGGTTAGCAGCTGCATGTTTTAATTACTACACCACCAGCGCCCCCTAATCATGATACCAGCAGCCACTATTTACCTCGAGGTTTCGTTGCACCCATTTTGAGCTAGGTAAGTGGTTCTTATACTATCTTTCTAATCTCACAAGAATTTCTGAGGTATTTGGAAATATTCTCATTTTGCAGTGAGGAAATCAGGACTTGGTGAGGTCGAGTGGCTTTTTTGCCACTTTTGGTTCCTGGAAATGGGTAAGAACCCATGTCATTAATGCCAATGCCACCCTCTGCAAATGGGAGAACCAGGAGAGCTGAGAACAGCCTGAGACAGCTAGTGGACAAGGAGAGCTGTGCCTGCATTCAAGTTCTGTGCCTGGTTAGCAAAAAAACTGCTACAAATTGAACCAGCTTTATGGATGTGCAATGCCCAGTGTCACAAACTCCCAGTCCCATCATCCTCTGCATTGAGCTGCAGGGCTTAATGCTCTACTGTCACCATCATGAAATAGTAAACAGATTTCTCTTTTAATTTGTAACTAGTATAAATCCTGTTGGGATATTGTACAGGCATGTGAGCCAAACAGATATATTTAACATGCATGGCCCTATCCCTTGCTACTTTGTTCACATATAACGTTCAGATGCCTCATGGACACAACTTAAGTGAGTGGGAGTTCATTGCAAATACGAAGCCAAAATGTTAAGTCTATATGAAGAAGTGGTGAGCACCACTGACATGAGAGGCCTCGCTTTCCATTCATGCCAGGACTTACTTCTAATTCAGAAAAAAAGGGCAATGGTTTGCTAAGAAGCACATTTACCTTTACCATCCAAGTGGTGTTCCCCTCATTAGTCAACTACATGTGTTGAAGATGATCACAAAGAAAGGAAGGGAAAGGAATGATGTGATGGTTTTCATTGCAATTCTTCCTTCCTCATCTGTTAACCAAAGGCAGTGTTGGTAGAATGTGTGTGTCACACAAACCAAAATAAGTGGAAACTATCGAGCTTTGTGCAATTTTTACTTTTCTAAGCATAAAGCCACAGTTTGTTATGATCCACACAGTCAAATGCCTTTGCATAATCAATGAAACACAGGTAGACATTCTTCTGGTATTCTCTGCTTTCAGCCAAG
>NW_006399932.1:4496567-4498091 GCF_000299155.1 Elephantulus edwardii | reverse complement strand
AAAAGCCCCGAATAAGCAAAGCACTCCTTAAGAATAGAAGAATGGTACGAGGTATCTCACTCCCTGATTTCAAATCCTACTACACTGCTGTAGTGGTAAAGACAGCATGGTACTGGTACAATGACAGACACATAGATCACTGGAATCAAATTGAGAATCCAGAGATCAACCCATCTATCTATGGTCAACTGATTTTTGCTGCTGGGTTTTTATACTGATTCATTTACAAAGTTCAAATACATTGTTTTTCATACCAGTCTTTCCCATTTCCTTGTGTGATGCTATGATTAACCACCTCACCCCCCACCCCCCATCCTCACCTCTCTTCTTCCACCTTTCCCCTTTCCCTTGGATCTTCATACTCATTCTACATTAATGGTTTTATACAGTATTTGTCCTTATGGGACTGACTTAGTTCACTCAACATAATGCTCTCCAGAGCCTCCCAAGTTAGGTAGTAATTTACAAAATCGTTGCTCCTGCATGCTGCGTAGTATTCTATTGTATGAATGTACCACAACTTTTCAATCCTTTCAATTGTGGTTGGACATATGGGCTGTTTCCATCTTCTTGTGATGGTGAATAGCGCTGCCATAAGCATTGGTGTCCAAGTCCCCATTTGTGCCTCAGTTCTCATTTTCTCATGGTATATTCCAACCACTGAATCTAGTTTTATTCTGTGTCATCCTCATCATCGCCTACACACTTATGTCCATTACTGAACTCCTTGTGTCAATCCATCTGGCTGAGAGGCTTTCTCTTTTTCACTGTTCCTCAACTTTCCCATACATGATGTCCCTCTCCAAGGAATAACCTCTCCTAGAAACATGACAAAAGTCTCTGAAACAAAGCTTTATTATCTTGGCCTTCAAAAAGCACTCTGGCTGATCCTTATCCAAGACACATCTGTTTGTTCTTTTGAAAGTTCATGAGATATTCAGCACTCTTCTCCAACACCACCATTCAAAAGCATAAATTTTTCTCCTGTCATATTTATTCACTGCCCAGCTCTCAGCAACATAGCAAGTTATTGAAAAGACCATAGCTTTAATCAGACACAGCTCAGTCCTTAAATTAAAATCATTGCTCCTTTATAATTTGAAGAGGTCCTTGGCTACAGACTCCCAATGCAATGTCTCCTGATCAATGACTGCTGGTACCAAGTATATTGACTGTGGATTAAAGTAAGTTGAAATTGTTGTCAGTTTCAATCTTTTCTCTATCTATCATGATGTTGCCTATTGGTCCAGCCGGGAAAAATTTCATTCCTTGACATTGGGATATAATCCATATTAATGACTGCAGTCTTTGATTTTCTGCAATAATCACTTCAGGTCCTTCTCATTTTCAGCAAGTAGTTCTGTCATCTACATTATTGTTATGTGCCATCGAGTCGTTTCCGACTCATAGCGACCCTATGCACAACAGCTCTAAACCCTGCTCTATCCTGCACCAACTGCACCGCCTCTGACACACCCATCCCGATTACCCCAGTCACCAAATCAATCCATCTCATAGAGGGTC
>NW_006399932.1:4486265-4496467 GCF_000299155.1 Elephantulus edwardii | reverse complement strand
AGGAGGGGAAGACCCTCTATGAGATGGATTGATTCGGTGACTGGGGTAATCGGGATGGGTGTGTCAGAGGCGGTTCGGTTGGCGCAGGATAGAGCAGGGTTTAGGTCTGTTGTGCATAGGGTCGCTATGAGTCGGAAACGACTCGACGGCACATAACAACAACAACAATAGCAAGCATAAAGCACATATCCATGTAAATGAGTAATAAAAACAGTGTCATTTTGGAATCACACATTTGAATTAAATAAACTTTTATTTGCATTTGAGATTGACATTCATTATAAAGATGAGCAATACAGTTAATTTTAATAATTTCTACACATGAGTGATGAGAGATATAAATCAAAACCACAATGAGATGTCATTTCACCCCAGTAGCAGAGGCAAAGTTTAACAGGATTGTTTTTTAAAAAGGGTTGTGTCAGCTGCACAAGGCAGATTGTTGATGAGTCTCCTTCTAATCCTGACCCCACATTTCTCCTCATAGAGCCCAGCCTCCCAGATGATCTGTTCCACATAAAGATTGAAAAGATATGGAGATAAGACAAATCCCTGGCGTGTACACCTTCTGATTTTGAAACATGCCATGTTTCCTTGCTCTGTTCTGATGACTGGCTTTTGGTACAAGTATAGGTTTCACATAAGCACTATCAAGTGTTCTGGGATTCCCATTCTTCTCAGAGTCAGCCACAGTTTGTTATGATCCACACAGTCAAATGCCTTTGCACAGTGAACGAAATACAGATAGATATTCCTCTGGTATTCTCTGCTTTTAGCCAACATCCATCTAACATTATTGTTGTTGTTGTTGTTATGTGTCATTGAATCATTTGCGAGTCATAGCAACCCCATGTACAAAAGCCCTAAACCCTGCTCTGTCCTGTGTCATCCTCACTGTCTCTGACACACCTACTCCCATTACCCCAATCACTAAATTGGTCCATCTCATCGAGGGTCTTCCTCTCTTACGCTGTACCTCCATCCTCCCGAACATGATGTCCCTCTCCAAGGACAAGTCCCTCCTTGCAACATGCCTAAATTATGTCAGATGAAGCTTCAGAGCCCTTGTCTCCAAGGAGCAGCTCCGCTTCACCCTCTCCAGGACCAACCTGTTTATTCTTCCAGCAGTCCATGCTATATTTAACACTCTTCTCCAGCACCACAGCTCAAAGGCATCAATTCTCTTTCTGCAATCCCTAGTCATTGTCCAGCTCTCCAAGGCATAGCATGTAATCCTGAAAACTATGGCCTGGATGCCTGGATCAGGTGCACCTTAGTCTCCAGCCTGACGTTATTGCTCTTCAGTACTCTGGAGAGGCCCCTGACAGCTGACTTTCCCAATGCAATTCGTCTGTTGATTTTCTGGCTGCTGGTGCCAAGAGTATTGACTGTGGATCCAAGCAAATGAAAACTGTTAACAATCTCAATCTCTTTACCATCCATTATGATGCTGCCATATGGTCCAGTGGTGAGAATCTTTGTTTTCTTAATGTTGAGCTTCAATCTACATTGAAAGCTGTGGTCCTTGATCTTCTGCAGCAAGTGACTCACATTCTCCTCAGTTTCAGCAAGCAGGGTTGTGTCATCTGCATAATGCAGGTTGTTGATGTATCCTCCTGCAATCCTCATGCCACATTCCTCCTGATACAGCCCAGCCTTCTGTATGATCTGTTCTGCATACAGATTGAAATGGTAAAGAGACTGAATACATCCCTGGAAGATACCCTTCCTGATTTTGAACCATGCAGTGTCTTCTTGCTCTGTTCTGATGACTGCCTCTTGGTTCAAGTATAGGTTTTACATAAGCACAATCAATGTTCTGAAATTCCTGTTCTCCTCTGAGTCACCCACAGTTTGTTGTGATCCACACAGTCAAAAACCTTTGTAGAGTCAATGAAACACAATCCTCTGGTACTCTCTACTTTCTTCCAAGATCCTAGCAGTGCATGATATATTCAATACTTTTCTCTAGCACTACAGCTCAAAGACATCAACTCTCCTTCTATCATTCCTAGTCATTGTCCAGTTCTGATGCATAACAAGTAATTCCAAACCCAATTAGTTGTCAAATAAAGGACCTTAGTATACATCACTTGAATTTGATGAAGAAAGTACAGTCAATGAGCAAACCTGATCTGAGGTTGGGGGGCAGGGGAAGCGATTCCATACAAGCTGTTCTTGATGAAACCATCACAATTTCCCCTCTAGTCTTACTGTATAGGTGCAGTTTTACAATAATGATTGTCTAATTAGTCTCTCTAGTACAACTTAGGTTTCCTAGAGTTTTAAATCCAAAAAGGCATAAGATATTTGCATTGGAAATAGAGACACAACCCAACTCCAAAACGTTGCTAAGAAAGGATAAGGGTCACGTGGCTCACTCTTGGGAACCTCACAGAGAAGAGCATGCATGGCTCATGGCCTGGCCCATTGCTAGAGGGAATTAGTGCATTCACTACCCTACAAAAGTTCATATGCCTACCTTAAACCTGGCTGAAAAGCAAATGCTTCATCTAATCCAAAGGGGATTAGCGTTAAACATCCCTATAAAAGTTACACTCATCTTAAGGTGCTTCTCAAGTATTTCATTCCATCTTTGAAAGAGACGTTTGATTAAATGAAATTCTATTCAGCTTCTTCCTCCTGCTTTGGGAATAAGTGAATAAGATTGACACCTGCTGTGTATAATGCCCCAGAATCAATGTACTGTGTCAGCACACTCCAAAAATTTTAGTCATTTCTTTACGATCAATAATAAGTGCAAAGTTAAGCTGTAACAATAATTATGAGTGTTTTATATAGAGAGAAGCTTCATTTGGACTAAAACATTATTGATATAACATAAATTAATATTGAGTGTCATCGCACACGGACTGATATTTCTCATGCCTCCCCTTTTTATATCACCATTAACCACATGTTTAACTCATGTACTGCTGACATAGAAGACTATTCTCACCTCTTTAGGCATTTGTAAAGCCCCTTATTCAAACAAATCTTGATAATATCAGCAGCTTTTAAATCTAATTGATCAGTGGTTCCTCCGTTTTCACATGACACAGAATATTTAAAAGCTGAAAAGTAGCTCTTACCTTCATTTGCATCATGAAAACTACTCGCTGTCTACGGTTTTCAGGACGGTGCCCTCACCTGACTCTTTGCCAGACAGTGTAGTTCAAACTGTACACTGGAACATTGTGCTGTTTCAAAACCATCTATTTCCAGGACTGTTATGGCCATTTAATGCTAGGCCTAAGTCTGAGGGGAGGGAAAGGACACTATCATTGTGAATACACTAACCCTTGGTCCAGTTCATCATATATTTTAACTCATTTAATCCTCATAATAACTCAATGTAAAAGGTATCATTGCCCTTGTTTTAAACTGGTGGGAAACTGTAGCTCAGGAAGGCCAAGTAACTGGCTCAAGGTCACACAGCTGATCAGCAGCACATTTGGGTTGTAGACCTAGAACCCAGAATCTTCCCTGCCCATCACCTCCCTCTGTGTCTCTACTCAAGTCACTCTGGCTCTCCTTTCATCCTTCAGCATACCACTGCTTCATTTCGTTGAGAAGCCCACCCTCATGCATACATGCAGAGGTTGAAAGATGCCGTGCCATGTTAAGAACTGCATGCCAGAGTTTGCACAGGAGACCAGCAGTCCTGACTGATCCAGAGCAACCAACCCTGCAGAGCAAACTGACCCAGGCATCACATAGCCCTGTCTCAGTGTGGGGGCCTTGATTATGATATCAGACAGCTAAACTCAGCTCTATTTCATTCGTCCCACAGGGAAGATATCTCAGTCAAGGCAAAGGCAGAAGTGTTTGGTATAGAGGGTGCAAGCATAATGCAAGAACGGACTGATTTTTCCAGAGGAAGAAAAATAGTAAGGTATCTGATGACAGAACAAGAGTTATCAGCTGGCTGGACCCCTAATTCTTTCACTGTCACAGTCCATTTTCCTTTTATGGTATGGAGATGCAAAATAAAATCATTAGATCATGACCACACTTTTAGAAAAAGAGGGGTGTGTAATTCCTTTCCATCAAAAGGAAATTTATTTTCCAGCCAAAAATGTCCTTTACCACTTCTCTCTCCTTTTTAATGAGAATGTCTTAACTATTTGTGCATATTATGAAATAATTCGTGCCTGTAAGACCTTGAGGTAACATACTCTCTCCACTTATTGTTCTCCAGTCAGAACCAGCTCATAGCTGACCCTCCACTGGATTTCCCAACCGGGAACCTGTGCAAGAGGAGATTGCCCATCTTTCTGCCTCGGAGTTGCTGGTAGATTCCAACTACCAGAGAGGCGCTGCCTTTGGGTTATCAGTGCAGCTCCCCAGGGACTACAGCACCAGAGCTTCCCTTCAAATAACACAGAAGTGAATAAAATCGAAAGAAAACTCTGTATAATCTCACCCAGATGAACGATTATTGTTCCATTAGCATCCTTCCAGAAACACACAATGCTGTTGTTGTTATGTGAGGTCAAGTCCCGTATCACTCATATTGACCATATGAACAACAGATCTGAACTCTGACCTATCCTGCGCTATCCTCATCATCTCTTCATAATTAACATATGGATTCTGTAAACATTCTCTTCATTTTCACTTTCACAATTTGTCAGCAAGCCCATAAACTGACATCATCCTTTTTAACAGTTATGTAGTATTCTGATGTCAGTCTAGAGACTGAAGTGTACCTGATCCAGGGCATAGTCTTCACAATTACTTGCTATGGGTCAGAAAGCTGGACAATGACTAGGTATGATAGAAGGAGAATTGATGCCTTTGAGCTGTGGTGCTTGAGAAGAGTATTAACTATATCATGGACTGCTAGGAGAACAAACAGGTTTGTCCTAGAGAGGGTGAGACCAGGCTGCTCCTTGGAGGCAAGGATTCTGAGGCTTTGTCTGACACACTTTGGGCATGTTGCATGGAGTGGCCAGTCCTTGGTGAGGGACTCATGCTTGGAAGAGTGGAGGGATAGTGCAAGAGAGGAAGATCCTCATTGAGATGCATTGATTCAGTGACTAGGTTAATGGGGGTAGGTGTGTAAGTGACAATAAGCACAGTATAGAACAGGTTTCAGGGCTGTTGTACATAAGGTAGCTATGAGTCACAAGAGATTCAATGGCACATTAAAGCAACAACAGTAGTTTGTTTGCAGTTGTTATGTACCATTGAATTGGTACCAACTCATAATTGACCCTCCACTGGGGTTTTCAGATGTAGAAATCATTCTCCCATGGAGCAACTAGTAGATTCAAACCACATATCTTTGGGTTGGTAGCACAATTTCTCACAACTAAGCCACCAATCAATACACTTGGTGCTCACAGGAGATTAGGAGGTATAATCCACTGGGAAAGTCTGCAACCAGGGACTAAATTATTGAGGAGCAATGATGTTATTTTGAAGACTAAGATGCACTTTATTCAGGTTATAGTCTTTTCAATCACTTGCTATGCTGCTGAGAGCTGGACAATGGATAAAGATAATAGGAGAATGAATGTCTTTGAACTGTGGTGTTGGAGAAGAGTACTGAATATCATGTCTTGGAAAAGGTGCAGCCAGAGTGCTCCTTGGAGGCAAGGATGACAAATTTTGTCTCACATACTTTGGGCATGTTACTAGGAGAGGCTATTCCTTGGAGAAGGACAGCATGCTTGGAAAGCTGGAGGGATGGTGAAGGAGAGGAACACCCTCAACCTAGTGGATTGACACAATGCCTGCAGCAATGGGTTCGACAGTGTGAGAGACTGTGAGATTGCCACAAGATAGGATAGGGTTTAGGTCTGTTGTTCATAAGGTTGCTATGGATTGTATTTGATTCAATGGCACCTAATAAAAAGCCATGAAAGCTCTATAAATAAGCAATCATATAGTTTACAATAAATTACTTTCAAAAAAATAGTGATTTATTTACCAAGTTCGTATTTTCACACCGGATCTTTCTCATGTCCTTCATCCTCATCTCCCTCCAGCCATAAAATTGTGCGACCCTATGATTAACCACCTTCCAACTTCACCTGTCCTCGCCCCTCTGCTCCCACCCTACTCCTCCCTTGGATCCTCATACTCATTCTACAGTTGTGGTTTTATACAGTATTTGTCCTTATGGAACTGAGTGAGTTCACTCAACATAATACTCTCAAGTCCCTCCCAAGTTAGGTAGTGATTTACAAAACCATTGCTCCTGCATCCTGTGTAGTATTCCATTGTATGAATGTACCATAGTTTCTCAATCCATTTTATTGTGGCTGGACGTTGAGCTGTTTCCATATTCTTGTGATGGAGAATAACACTGTTATAAACATTGGTGTACAAGTCTCCATTTGTACCTCAATTCTCATTCTCTCGGGGTAAATTCCAAGCAGTGGAATAGCTGGGTCATATGGAATTCTATGCTCAGCTTTCTGAGGAAATGTCAAACAGCCTTCTAGAGTGGTTGCACCATTTTACAATCCCTTCAACAGTGTATAAGAGTTCCTATCTCACCACATCCTCTCCAACATTTAATACTTGTCCTGTTAAACTTTGCCACTGCTACTGGAGTGAGATGGTATCTCACTGTGGTTTTGATTTGCATCTCTCTTATTGCCAGTGATTTTGAGCATTTTTTATGTATCTATTGGCCATCTGAATATCTTCCTCTGTGAAAAGTATGTCTTTTGCACATTTTGTATCCAATAAATTTCTGTTATAATCAATGCTCCAACAAGCAACACGATTTTACTTACACACATGACTGATTTTCATAGAAATTGTATTGTTGCACTAGAGACTGTGTATGTTTTAAATTTTTATACATAGAATACTGTCCTTTGAAATTGCAGTACCAATTGACTCCCCAACCAATAATGAATGAGAATATCTCTTAGCCTCACATCTCCATCAACAAGGGTCATCCTAGACTTTTAACACAGTTAAAAAAATCTCTCTCATTTTCATTGCCATCAAGTCAGAACAGACACATAGCTGACCCTCCTGTAGGTTTTCAGTGGCTTTTATAAATCACACAAGAGGAGACTGCTCATCCGTCTCTGGAGAAGCCACTCATGGATTTGAACCACCAAAGAGGTCCTGTCTTTGTATTAGCAGCACAATCCCTACAGGCTATGTCCCCAGAGCTGCCTTTTTTGTTTGTTTGTTGTTGATGTGTGTGTATGTATGTGTGTGTGTACCATCAAATCAGCTCTGACTGGCACAGGAGAAGATTGCCCCTTCTTCTCCAGCAAAGCATCTGGAGAATTTGAATCACCTGCCTTCAGGATTGCAGCCCAGCTTCTTGTCACATGTTTTTAAAAACAAGAAGCAGAAAATAATAAAATTAAGTCTGTGACATTGACAACTCAACAGAACTGTCTTGTTTTTGTTTCTTTTCTCTTTGAAACTGTGTCATATCAGTCTATCAATATTTAACGGAAAATATTCGAGTTTTTAGACCTGACAAATATCAATATATGAAGACCTTCGACAAGATGGATTGATGAAGTAACACAACAATGGGCTTGGGCACCTAGTGGATTCAAACTGCTAACCTTCTCCTTAACAACCCAGTACATTACACACTATGCAGCCAAGGCTTTTTAAAAGAGGTGCAGATGAAAATTTCAATGAGATACCACTTCACTCCTGAAAAAAATAGCAATGATTTTTAAAAAAGAAGATGAAAACAACCAATGTTACAGAGGTTATTGAGGGGCTCACACTCTATGCATTACTGGAGGAATCGCAAAATGGTACAACCACTATGGAAAATTATGTGATTCTGCCTCAAAAATCTGAAAATCTAAGTATATTTTGATACAACAATTCTACTTCCAACTATATATCCAAGAGACATAAGAGCAGTGATATATATAGACATATACACTCCTAGTTCGTCACCACATTTCTTTATAATAGCAAAATAACTGAACAACCTAAGTACCTTTCAATAGAAAATGGATAAACAAATTGGGGTAGATACAATGAAGCACTGCACAACTATAAAAAATAATTCTAAGCCTATGAAATGTTAACATAGATGGATCTGCAGGGCATTATGTTAGATGAAATAAACCAATCATAAAAGGACAAATATTGTATGTTCTAACTTTTATAAAAAAAATCAAGAATAGTCATGAACAGTGAAAATAGTAGATTTGGTTTGGTTGTTTTTTTTTTTTTTTATGACTACTCTGTGTGGGTGGGGGAATCAGTTCCCAGTTGTTGTTGTTGTTGTTACTGTTGTGTGCTGTCAAGTTGAATAAGACTCATAGAGACCCTATGAACAGTAGATCTGAACTCTGTTCTATCCTGCACCATCTACAATGTCTCTGAAAATACTTGAGCCCATTGTTACAGTCACCATTTTCACTTCTAAGGAACATTCTATTTGTGCTTCTTCTGAGACAGATTTATTCATTCTTCTGGCAGTCAAGGTATATTCTATATTCTTTAAAAGTATCATTATTCAAATGCATTCATTCTTCTTTGATCTTCTTTATCCATTGTTCAGCTTTTGCATCCATATGAAGTGAATGATTGGATAGGCATCTTGGTCCTCAAAGTAACAACTTTACTTTTTAACACTTTAAAGAAACCTCTTGTAATTATCCTTCATTATATTTCTTGATTACTGCTTTCATGAGCATTGATGTGAATCTACAGTTTGCAACAATAGTAATAATAACAAACCAATAATAATGTAGTTACAAATAGAAATATGCATGCAAGTATATGCATAGAAAGAGAGAGTCCAGTACATACACATGCATGTATAGGTGTCTCTTCTATAGACACATATGGGAATATTGTGTGAGTTACATGTATATCTGTATGCGTGATTAACCACATAGAGCACACAATTGTAGAGGCCTCCTGGACATGACCAAACAGCTCACAGGATTTGGCTTACCAGCTAAAAAGGCTCAGGACCACCACCTCAAGGTATACCTTAGTCAGTTGACTCAGTATAAAGTCCATAAAGACAATATTCTACACCCTAGTTTGTTAAGTTGAAGAATGTTTTCTTCTAGGTGGTATAGCACTGGTCTGTGCATTGCTGTACAGAGGTAACTCACGGTTGCTGTGAATGCTAAACACTGTACCACTGATGTGCCAAACATGATAGTGGTTACCCATGGTGGACGATGTTTGGTGGAGTTTCCCAATTAAAAGAAGCCTGGAAGCAGGCGTGGCATCCACTTCAGAAATGGCTTGCCCCTGGAAACTCTATGAACAGTGCTCAGGTCTTTCGCTCATAGGGTCACTACGAGTCGCCTACAACTCGACGGCACCTAACTACCTAACAGCAGTTTCTTAAGTAATATTCGAGATCTGTGAGTAGACATCTAAGCTTCAACTACTGGAAAAAAACCAACAATTCAAAGAAGAAATTGGTCTACAGGACTAAGAATTCACATCAACCACAGCTTCTTCTGACCTGAGACCAGATTAGATCGTGGCTATCAGGACCAACAGTTCTGACCTGGGACACAATAAAAAGTCCCAGGAAGAATTAGAGAGAAAAAAATTAGAACAAAATCCACTCTTTTCTGTTCTCCCCATCCTGTGTCAATCCTATTTTATAACATTAGTCTTATGCAGTATCTTTTCTTTTGTGACTAAGATATTTCACTTAGCATAATGTCTTCCAGACATTTATGCTGGGTAGTGTTTTACAAGTTCATTGTTTTTCTATGCTACATATTATTTCATTGTGTGAATGTACCGCCATTTTCTATCCATTCATTTGTTAATGAACACTTGGGCAGCTTCAATTTCTTTGCTATTGTGAATAATGCTGCAATAAGCATGGGTGTGTGAGTGGATAGATAATGCACTGGGATATAGGAAGGAAAGGACTGTCTGAAAGGAATGTATGAATAGGTCTAATATGTATGACAAATTACAAACATGAACACATAGTGAATTGGAGAAGGGGGAATGAAAAGAGAGGGGGGAAAATGTGCATCAATGAGTGAATAAAAATCTGACCTTTCTGTAAATATTCATTAAAATAACATTAAAAAAATCAAAACAATATCCAAATTCTTGAAAAGGCCAGAATTACTGAACTGATAGAGACCAGAGGCATCTCTGACAATATCATCTTAAGATAACCTTTGAACTTGGCATTAAAGCTACTCCTGGGGGGTCACTTTTCAAGCCAAGAAATAGATTGTTGTTTTTAGGTGCTGATA
>NW_006399932.1:4449027-4481065 GCF_000299155.1 Elephantulus edwardii | reverse complement strand
CTGCATAACGGAGATTGTTAATAGATCTTCCACCAATCCTGATGCCACAATTCTCCTCATAGAGCCCAGCCTCTCGAATAATCTGCTCTGCATACATGTTGAAAAGGTATGGAGACAGGATGCATCCCTGGCGTACACCCTTCCCTAATCCTTAATTGTTGCTTGTATAGGTGTTGCAGTAAAGGCCTTGAGGACTTATTCCTTTGGGGTAGATGCAGTGAGTGTTTTGAGTCATAGCCTGCATCATATTGAAGATTATTTATAAGAATTTCTCTATTCTTGATGCCACATCCTTCTTCATAAAGTCCAGCTTCTTGAACAATTTGCACAGCATACAGATTGAATATGTATCAAGAGGTGATACAACCCTGATGCACATCTTTCTTAATTTTTAAAATTAATTTTAATGAAAGTTTACAGAGACTTGGGGTTTCCATTCATTCATTGTTGCACTTTTCTCCCTGTCCACCCCCTCCCTGCTAATTAGTTCTTCTCTTTGAAAATTAAATTTTTTAATTTTAAACCATGTAGTATTCCTTTGCTTTGTTCATACAACAGCCTCTTGGTCTAGGTATAGGTTTCACATGAGCACAATTAAGTGTTCTGATATTTCAATACTTCTCAACATTAGCTATAATTTTTTATGATCCACAGTTAAATGCCTTTGCATAGTCAATACAGCACAAAGTGACATTCTTCTAATATTCCTTTCTTTCTTTCAACCAGAATCCATCTGACATCAACAGTGATTGAACTTCTTTCTGTGCTATGTGCTATTTTAGCCATTTTAAAATTATCCTTAGCAATATTTTGCTTTCATGTAATAGTAATGATATTGTTCAATAAAGTTCACATTCTGTTGACTCACTTTTCTTCGGAATTAGAACAAATTCCAATCAGTACCCAGGAAGCTGTCCTCCAAATTTCCTGGCACAGACTAGTGAGCACATCCAGGGCTGCATCATTCATTTGAAACATGTCAATTGATATCTCATCAATTTCTAGGTTTTTATTCTTTGCCAATGCTTTCAATGCAATTTGAACTTCTTTCATTACCACTGACCCTTGATCATATGGTTGTTGTTGTTGTTGTTATGTGCTGTCGAGTCGCTTGAGACTCATAGTGACCCTATGTACAACAGCCCTATACTTGCTCTGTCCTGTGCCAATTGCACCATTTCCGTTACACCCATCCTGGAATATTTCAATGTCTGCAATTTTTTCTCTCTCAGTGATTCTGTGTACTCTCTCCATCTTCTTTTGATGCTTACTGGATCATTCAAAATTTTGCCCATAGCATTTCTAATTCAGGCAACTTGACAGCACATAACAACAAGAATAATTCTAAGTATCATAACTCAAGGCTTGAATTTGTCTTCCAGTTTTTTCAGCTTGAGAAATGACAAGCAAGGTTTTCTCCTTTTATTCTCTGTTTTTAGGTGTCTGCACATTCCATCCTAATACTTTGCTATGTCTTCTTGAGGTGCATTTTCAAATTTTCTGTTCAACTTTTTTTCCTTCAACATCCCTTCTCTTTGTTAGTCTTTTCAACATTCAAGTGCAATTTTCAGGGTCTCTTCTGACATCTGTTTTGGTTTTTCCTTTCACTTCTGTCTTTGTAATGACATTTTAATCTCTTCATGTAAGTTATCCTTGATGTCATCTTACAAATTATCTGGTCTCCGATCATTGTTATTCAGTGCCTGTTCTTAAGATGGGTTTTATGCTCAGGTGAGATAGACTCAAGATCGTATTTTTGTTCTTATATATGTATTTGTTTTCATTTTCTTTTGCCTCAATTTGAACTTGCACATGAGTAATTGATGGCCTATTGTTACACAATCGCCACTTGGGCTCCTTTTGACTGCTGATATTGAGCTTCTCCAATGATTCCTTCCACAAAAGTGGTCAATCTGATTCCTATGCAGTCCATCTGATTATGCCCATATGTAAAGTTGCCCTGTGTGTTTTTAGAAGATATTTGTGATTAATAAGTCATTAAATGTACAAAATTTGATCACTCTATTTCCAGTTTCATTTCTTTTACCAAGTCCATACTTTCAGACTACTTTTCCTTCTTCATTGTTTCCAACATTTGCATTCCAGTCATTAACACATTTCGATTGCATGTTTGATCAATTTCAGACTTCAAAATTTGGTAAGAATTGTCTTTTTACTCCTTTTGGGTTTTAGCTATTGGTGTGTATATTTGAATAATAGTCTTATTAAGAGATGTTCCTTGTATGGGTATGGATAATATCCTATCACACAACATTGTCCTTCAGGATAGATTTTGACATTTTCTTTTTAACTATGAATAAAACACCATTTTTTCTCTGTTTTTCATTCCTGTTGTAGCATACTACAATTCAAAGTGATCAAAGCCAGCTCATCTCATCTCTCTAAATGCCCAGAATACCAATGTTCATGCATTCCATTGCATTTTTCACAACTTCTAGTTTTCCAACATTCATACTTCATATTCCCCATGCTCCAACTATTAAAAGATGTTTGCAGCTGCTTCTCCTCATTTTGGTTGACTTCCAATCTGGGCTCTACCTCTAACACCATAACTATCCATTGTTTCTCTATTATTCATGGGATTTTCAGAGTCCTACTATTTAAGAGGTGGATGGCCAATCCTGCTTCCTCTTCTGTCTTAATCTGGGACCTCTACCAAAACCAGTGTATCGTGGGTGACCCTCTGGCATTTGACTCACTAGTGGCACAGCTTTCACAACACCCACAAGTTACCAGAGTACAGCAAACTGACAGACAAGGATTGTACCAATTAGAACAATGATAAGCAAGTAAGAATATAGGTACTCAAGCTAAAAAGTAATTACCAGTGTGAAGACCATCCCCCCAATACAACAAATTGACAGGTAACTAAGAATACAGATACCCAAGCTATAATATAATTGGTAATATGAAAATCAATCTTCATATACAGAAACTGATAAAGAAGTATTCTATCTCTAATAGAAAACCACAAAGACAATCAGGTATACAAATATTATGGTGAATGACAGCCTTCTCTGAGATCCTCGATGGTACAGCAGGATGGGGTCCCAGGTGGGACAGCACAAATAAACAGTGCACCCGAGAGTAAAATGTTTCCTTAAACAATTCACTGTACAAGACCAAATTAATCAATATTTACACAGAAGCAAAGATAAGAACACAAGGAGAGGAGGGAAATATAGATAAATGGAAAGAGAACAAACAGAATAGAAATACTGTGAGTGCTGACTCATTGTGAAAATTTTAACCAATGTCACAGAACAATGTGTGTAAAATGATTAAATGGAAACCTTGTTTATTATACAAACTTTCACAGAATAACATCTAAAATAAGAGCAATTGGAATGAAATTCCTAACTTGAAGTCTATGATGATTTCATTGATAGACGGTATAAATAATTCTCCCCCCCTTTTAATCAGTTTGTGATTCTGATACAAAAGCCTGGCTTTTGCACTTAAATGTTAGACTGAATAAAGTCAGGTTCACAGTCAGGAAAGCTAAAGCTTATCCTACTTCCCCACAAAGACCTCCATTATTTTGGAAATATTCTATGGGTGCTATGCCTTCTCCACCCAAAAACTGTACTTGCTAGGCCTGACCTAGAAGAAAAAGACAAGAAGAAAAGAAATACCTGGATTAATGAAAAAACTCCAGTATCTTTGAAAGCAGTAAAGCCTGGTGTTTATGCTGAGCTTTAATTTAAGAATTTATGTATTAAAATCACTTTTTAGTAGGCATAGAGGCAAGTAATTTCAGTTCTTTATATCTTAGTATTCCCAGTTATTTTGAGAAGTTCAAAACTCATCAGCTACTCTTCAAAAGAAATATGTGGCATAGGCTTCTACAAAGATGATAACCTTAGGAACCAAATGAACATCAAAATTGCCTCAGTAGCAATGAATTTTTTATTGTTTCTGTTCCTTGGCACCAGCAGCCAGGAAATTATAAGACATATTGTGATAGGACAGTCTGCTGTTAGAGACCTCTCCAAAGTACTGAAGAGCAATGGTGTCATTCTGGAGACTAAGGTGTGCCTGATACGGGCCATGATCTTTGCAATCACTTGCTATGCATCAGAGCTGGACAATGACTACGGAGGATAGAAGGAGAGTTGATGCCTTTGAGGTATGGTGTTGGAGAAGAGTATTGAGTATACCATAGACTGCTAAGAAAACTAACAGGTTCATCCTAGAGAGGGTTAAACTAGACCGCTCCTTGGAGGCAAGGATTCTGAAGCTTTGTCTGACATACTTTGGACATGTTGCAAGGAGGGACAGGTCCTTGGAGAAGTACATCATGCTTGGGAGGGTAGAGGGACAGCACAGACGTGGAAGGCCCCCTTTGAGGTGGATTGATTCAGTGGTTGGGGTAATGGGGGTAGGTGTGTTGCAGACAGTGAGGTTGGCACAGGATAGAGGAAGGTTTAGGACTGTTGTGCATAGAGTCATTATGAGCCACAGGTGACTCGACAGCATGTAATAACAACAACAGCTGTTGACAAGTTGAATCAAGTTCCCAAGAATATAAATCTTTAAGGGAATAGACTGCCCATCTTTCTCTCATGGGATTGTTGGTAAATTTGAACAGCCAAACTTTTGGTTAGCAGTCCAAAACATTATCCACTACGCCATTCAAATTCCTTTTCTGTACAATGGAAGAGGATGATAGCAGTGATTTGGAATCCCAGGACTATTGTGATTAATTGAGATGTCTGGGACACTGGTACATAGCAATCAAATTTGATCATTATTTTGATGATATATGAAAGTGACTCTTCACTAAAAACTTACATTTGTGACATCATCCTCCATTTGCAGGACTTTGTTTAAAACACCAGCTTTAATTCTGCTTATATAACAGCACTTTACTGGTTGATATCTCATATAAGAATTTAATTACTCTTAAAAGATGCTAATGGCTAAGGTCTCCAGTGCTAAATAAAAGGTCAGTGGTCCAAACTCACACTCAGTGGATTCTTGGCCAAAAGACTAGGCAGTTGGCTTTGATAAATTGCTGCCCAGGAAGCCCTTTAGAACAGTTCTACTGGGTCACATGGAGTCACTATCACTATGAGTCAAAATTGGCTAGATGGAACCAAGCAACAACAAGAGATACTACTGATTTCAAGTCCATATAAATGGACACAGAGGTAACTGGAGTGTGTGCAAGGCTACCCCATAATCTGGAAAGAAAGAGACATGGGAGATGATGCTGACTGGCTCCAGACAGATGGGATCCCTACATCTCCTTATCTTTTTATGTTGGTCCCACCTTAAGTTTTGTTTCCTCAAATAGATCCTTCTGGAATACAGCTGCCATCATTCATTCCGTTGTCAAGGGGTGAAGCGCTGCCTCTTCAGAGAGGAATCCCACACCATAAATCAGCCAGCAGGCTCTGTTTAGTGCATTGATGGACATCACACATCCACACATATGGGCACAAACCCAAGCGATGAACATTTTTTTTTCTAATCTGCACGTTAGATTTTTTCCTTTGTACTTTTCAATTTCTTGCATTGCTGCTTTAAAATAAATTTTTCTTGAAAAACCAGTTTCTAATATCAATTAGCAGTATAGTTTGAGACATTGTCATGACCATGAAAACAAAGAGATTACTTGCCTATATAAGGACGACATTTTATATGTTACAAAACAACCTATTTTCAAAAGAGGAGATCTGATTTCCCCCAACCTCTGTTATAGTCCAAGTCCAGTACAAGAGATAAAAACTAAACAATCCAGAGTGTAAGGGAAGAGAAAAGGGAAAGAAAACAGAGAAAGGGACAAACAGATGCACTAAGACAGGAATGAACTAAAAAAAAAACCAAAAAACCAAATAAACACGGAAGTACAGCTTTCTTCCTTCCATTTACCTGTGTTTCTTAACAGAATGAAAAGGAAGTAATAGCAGCCAAGAGTTAGAGTCCTGTTCTTAAAATAAAAATAAATTGCAATTAAAATGATTAAACTAAGTAAAACAGACATAGGAAACATATAGGAAAAAATATATTTCCTGTGTACTAAGCCTCTGATCCCATTAAGTACTTAAATAATATCTTCCTGACATTGTGACTATATAAATAACATGTTACTTTCATATTTATGACACTAAGAGATTATATTACTAGTTTATGAAGGAAAATGTTTAATTTGCAAATTTTAAATGACACTGATAGGGACTGGTATATATTACAGAATTAGATACATATGCCATTCCAGCCAGTTTTATCTTTTATTATAAACATGCCCAACAGGTGCAAAAATAGTCACCCAAAATAAAACAAAAGATAATGTATCCTATATTAATAAAAGCATATCTGCCTGGAATCTACAATGAAGGAGAAGTATATGTGTATTCCCACACCACATCCTTGTTTCTCAAGCATTATCTGACTCTTTTCAGGCACACTGCCATGTATCTATAAGCCTTTGTATCTTCTGATTAAAAGAAAATAAGTGTAGAATCATGTTTGCTACACTCTGCTGCCAAAAACCTTATGTCTATAATCCATCATTAAAATGTGACAGTGTATGGCTACAAAGAAAGAAAAATCTCAGCCGTCATGCTCATTTGCAAATGTTTCAGGGGCTTGAGATTGTTTGGCAATCCTGCTGTTACTAGGTTATTTGCAGAATAACCAGTTTAATTGGGCCGATGATTGCCTTGTGTCTGTGTTGCACTTCTGACTTCAGTCGGTATTTTCTGCACTTGGCAATGATTTATGCTGCTCAGCAAGAGAATGGCATGCACGCAACAAGCCCAAATTCCAAGGTTCCAGCCCACCTCCTCTTTGCCCTTGCCAATCTGATTGCTGAGGAATTTGCCTAAAGTTGCCCTTGGATTTTTTTATCTATTTTTTTTAATGAACAAAGAGAATCTGAACCTTACTTTGCAGACCGTCTTCTGAGAGTACTGTCTTTGGCTTGAGATGCATTGTCCTGAGAAGGTAAGAGAGTCTTGTGCACGAACTAAAGCAGAGACTTGTTTAGGATGCTCTGTTCCTTGGATCCCAGCCCACTGCATGCACTACATAATGTAAGCCAACCTGTTGCAACCTGGAGAAGAGAGCAAGTCAGATACCTGCTCCCCAACAGGGCTAGTTGGTAAAAGAATGAGTCGGGTCGGGGGAGGGGGGTAACCTAGGTTAACAGAAACCTTGTCCTAGCATGCTCTGAGGCTAGAGCATGGGGAAAATTGAAACCAGAAACACCAGGATGATCAGTGAGAAGGAAGGGCCTCTCTTTCTTTCTTTACTTTGTTCCTAACAAATGTTCGTCTTCACCGGCTCTAAATCATGTCTTTGGAATAAGGACTGTGTCAAAGAGAAGTTAATATTGGCAAAACCAGTGTGTAAAGAAACTGTCCCGGACCACTTAAACCAGAAATCAAAACCCAAACCCACTGCCATTGATTTGATTCTGATTCACTTTGAAACTCCACTGCTTTTCTGAGGCTGTAAATTCTTATGGGAGAGCACTGTTTATTATTCTCCCAAGAAGTAGCCAGTGGTTTTGAACCACTGATCTTTTGGTTGGCTGGAAAGCAAGTAGTACTTGCTTTCTATAGTATATGCCAGACTCCCAGAATGGTCTTCTTCCTCTGGAAGAAGATGACAGCTAAAAACTCAGTGTGAGAGTCTTAGAATAGGGGCAAGATGAGGTGATTAGCAGCATCATTTATAAGGGTTTGTGTTTTCCTTCCACTAGAGAACTTGAAAATGGATCCTTTGCAGGCCAACTTAGAAAAAGTTCTTAGGTATACAAGTTCTCAGATGATCTCATCTACAAATCGTTGCTCCTAAAATCTGCCAGAGAAGTAATGAGCATTCTTACTCCCTCAGAGAAAGTGAGAAGCCAGGTTGTTGTGTGCTGCCGAATCGCCTGCAACTCATAGCGACCCTATGTGCAACAGCCCTAAGACTTGCTCTATCCTATGCCAATCTTATTGTCTCTGACACACTTACCTCCATTACCCCAGTCACTGACTCAATCCATCTCATTGAGGGTCTTTCTCTCCTGCACTGTCCCTCCACCATCCCAAGCATGATGCCCCTCTCCAAGGACTGGCCTCTCCTTTCAACATGTTCAAAGTATGTCGGATAGAGCCTGAGAATCCTTGCCTCCAAGGAGCAACCTGGTCTCACCCTCTCCAGGACGAATCTTTTTATTCTCCTGGCAGTCCGTGGTATATTCAACACTCATCTCCAGCACCACAGTTCAAAAGCATCGATTCACTTTCTATCATCCCTAGTCATTGTCCAGCTTTCTGACATATAGCAAGCAATTGTGAAGACTATGGCCTGGATCAGGTGCACCTTAGTCTCCAGACTGACATCGTTGCTCTTCAGTACTCTGGAGAGATCCCTGACAGCAGATTTTCCCAATGTAATTAATCTTTCAATTTCCTGGCTGTTGGTATAAAGACTGTGGATTGTGGTGCCAAGCAAACTAAATCTGTTAACAACCTCAGTCTCTTCACCATCTATCATGATGTCATATCCTATCAAAATAGAAAGGATAATCACTCAGATGAACATTTCCACATGCTCCAATTAAAAAAGGTATAAGAACAACAGTTGTGTTAGAGTCAAGCAGAAGAATATATGGTCATTGTTTTAATCTTCTTGTACAAAAATAATTAACCACATGAAACAGAGTCAGACCTGAGCATCCCATAGGCATAGACTTTTGCTGAGTTTGGGGTGCACATCACCAAGCAAGGTGTCATCAGATTGTGTCTAGTCTGGAATGGTTGGGAGCTCTCTTATAATAGTCTTAAGAGCACTTTGCCCCCCACAGGACATTATTCTTCTTGAGGGCTAATTTGCATAAAGGCACACAATAAGAATTGACCAGCTGTTCCATGAGAAAAGGATGAGCAATCTCCTCCCATACAATTTAAAGTCTCTGAAAACTGGCTAGAGCGTCAGTTCCAACTCGATGGCACACAACAAGAAGCCACCAGAGCTCCTTTCACAAGTTAAGAAAAATTGTTATATAAAATAAAAATTAAAAGTAAATAAGAGCAAATTAAGAGTAAGGAAAACAGTTCTTATGCTTGGATATTAACCAAAAGGTTGGAGGTTTGAGTTCACATGGAGGCACCAGAAGAGACAGACCTGGAGTCAATCACTGACAGCCCTGTGGAGCACAAGCTTCCCCACATACAGGGGCCACCATGAGTTGGAACCAAATTGATGGTATCTACACTAGAGAGTGGAATTAAACTTACATTGTCTAAAGCTGAAATTTGAATTAAGACAAACATGATCTGAGTCTTAGGACTGAGGTGTTCCTTATTCCTGAAAAATCTCTTCATTGTTCTTGTTGTTATTGCTAAGTGCTGTTGAATTGAGCACAACTCTAAACAACACTATAAACAAAAGACCTGAGCCCTGTTCAATAACTATCATCATTCCACTAAGTTCACCGAATTTCCAAAGGCATGCTGTTTAGCAAGTGGATGCCACTCCGGCTTCCAAACCTGTCTTAATTTGGGAGCTCCACCAAACACTGTCCACCATGGTCAGCCATTATGGCATTTGACACACCAGTGACACAGCGTTCAGTATCACCCCAACTTTAGCCTTTTGAGTATTTTTTTTTAACCTATACAAATGAGGATTTGACCTAGATAAATTACAAGATAGCTTTGTACTGAAAATCTAGTATTCATGAAGGAAACAGGTATAGTGGAAATATTGGCCTCTCATTGGCCAAGGGGATAGGTGAATTAGAAACATTCAAAGGAGGAATACTATTAGAGAAATATCACACAATCCACAAGTTGAAATGCCACAGGAAACTGAGCTATTGGAAGCAAAACCGTGACATGTGTAATGAACCAGCCATTTGAGAAGAATAAAAAAAGACAACATCAGCATGGAACCACAGAAGCCAGCATCTGCAGCTTGTCTAGTCAGAAAAGTGGAGAAGACGGAGGTTCTTTGGACAGTGCTAGAACGTTCACATGAAAAGAAATTAAGTCTTCTGATAAACACTGGCTGGAAAAGTGAGAGTTATTAGAAAACTGACTGAAAAAGATACAAAATGATTTTTTTTTAGATTATAATCATTGCTGCCAAGTCGATTCCAACTCATAGTAACCCAATGTTGTTGCTATGTACCATTCAGTCAGAACCAATCCACCGCTGACCCTCCGGTGGGTTTTAATGACAGTTAATCACACAGAAGGAGATTGTCCATTCTTCTGGCATGGAGCAGCTGATGGATTTGAACCGCATGCTTTTGGGGCTGCATAGAACAGACAAAGTATTAACTGTAGTTATTACAGAAGCAGATTGTTACATCTTTTTTCTACAGGGAAACTGGCAGGCTCAAATCACTGACCTTTCCATTAGAAGGTATATGCTTAACCACTGTGCTATGCCACCTCTCTTTAGAACAGGGAAGGGAAAAGGCAAAGAATGCTGAAGTAGAGAAGAACAATGGTAGAAAGGAGGCAAAGATGGAAGAGGTTCTTGTTCTGACATTTGATGAGAGCAATCACATCCCAAGTACTCCTGGAGGCCACAGGAATATTCCAGGCTCACAGGGAGAGGATTTTAAAGGCAGCTGTCAAATAAAGAGAATATATAAAATCTTCTTTTCATGAGAGCAAAACTTATGGTGGCACAGTTTCTTTGCAGAATAATTCTTTACTAGCCAATTGACTTGTTTTTATTTCATGTCCTTACTGAATTGGAGTACATGAACATTTTTTTAATATGTATTTTATTTGCTCACATAAATTTATTAAAAATATTGATTTTTTTTAAAATCAAGACTGCTTTGCTTGTTCGGGGTCTCTTTCCTTTCCAAATAAACTTGCCAATTTCCTTTTCTCTCTCTTTGAAAAATGACTCCGGTATCTATATCAAAATCAAGTTGAACATGTAGATTGCTTTTGGTAGGATTGTCATTTTCACTATTCTGAGTCTTCCTGTCCATGTAAAGGGAATATTTTTCCATTTAGTTGGGTCTCTTACTGTTTCTCACAGTAGTGTTTTACAGTTTTCCATACAAAGTTCATTTATGTCTCTAGTTAGAGTTATTCCCAAGCATTTCAATTTGTGATTGACTAAGTAAGTGTATTCTTTTCTTAGTTTCCTTTTCTGTGTTTTTCTTTGTTACTGTAGAAAAATCCTGCTGATATTTGTATATTGATCTTATATCCTGCTACTCTATTAGATTGGTCTACTAGATCTAACAACTGTTTTGTTGAGTCTTTAGAGTTTTCTGTGTACGTTATCCTATCATCTGCATATAGCAACAATTTCATTACATCTTTGTTAATTTGGATGTCTCTTATTTCCTTCTCCTGTCCTATTGTCTTAGCAGGTATACCCAATTCAATATTAAATAGGAGTGGTGATAGTGGGACTCCATGTTTAGTCTCTGCTTACAAGGGAAATTCCTGTAGGGTTTCTCCATTGAGAATGATGTTAGCTCTTGGTTTTGGGGATATACTTTTTACAATGGTGGAGAAAAATCTCTGCTATCCATATTTTATTATTTTAATTGGAAAGAGTAGTGCATTTTATCAAAGGCCTTTTCCATATCAACTGACTCTCTGATCTCAAAACCTACTGTTGTTGTTAAGTGCCGTCAAGTCATAGATGACTCATAGTGATCCTATAAATGAAAAACCTGAGCACTTGTATAACTTTCATCATTTCTCCAAGTTCACAGAGTTTCCGGAGGCAAGCTCTTTCGGAAGTTGATGCCACTCCTGCTTCCAAGCTTGCTTTAATCGGGGAGCTCCACCAAACGTTGTCTTCCATGGATAACCATTAGAGCATTTGACACATCGGTGTCAAAACCTATTGCACAGCTATAATAACGAAAACAGCATGGTACTTGTGTAATGACAGACACGTAGACCAGTGGAACAGAACTGAGAACCCAGAAATTAACTCTGTTTAATTAGCCTGCAGTCAACTGATATTTGACAAAGAAACAAAACCTATTAATTGTGGAAATTTGAACCTATTCCACAAATGGTACTAGTAAAACTGGATATTTACCAGCAGAAACCTGAAGCAGGATCTACATCTCATATCACAGAGAAAAATCAACTCAGGGTGATTCACAGAACCAGGAATAAAACTCGAATCACAAAGATCATGAAAGACAAAATGGAACCAAACTTAGAATACCTAGCCTATGGTATAAACAAACTTGCCAACACAGACAGAAATGCACAACCAGGAGAGGGCAAAATCGATGAATGAGCCTTTCTAAAAACTAAGTTTCCATGTGCATCAAAATAATTTTCCAATAGGTTGAAAATAAAACCTACAGACTGAGGAAAAACATTTAGCAATGACTTCTCAGACTAGGGTTTCATAATGAAAGTTTACCAAATGTTACAGGGCCTCCACAAGGAAAAGAATGATAACACAATCACAAAATGGAAAAAAGGCATGAAAAGACTTTTTCACCATTGAGGACATTTGGGTGGCCAACAGAGACATAAATAAATGCTCAAAGTCACAATAAGACAGATACAAACAAAAACGACGAGATACCATCTCACCCCTGCAGAAGTAGTGAAATTTAACAGGCCAGTAACGATAAATTTTAAAGAGAATGTGGAGAGATTGGGATTCTTGTGGACTGCTAGTAGGATTGTAAAATAATACAACCACTCTGAAAGGTCTTTTAGTGTTTCCTCAAAAAGCTGAATATAGAAATTATATATGACCCAGCTATTACACTGCTGATAATATACTCAAAGGAAAATAGAAATGAGACCAAAATGGTGATTTATGCACTTATGTTCATAGCAGCATTATTTCCAACAGGAAGAAAATGGAAATAGCACAAATCTCCATCTACAAACAAATAGATTGAGAAATTATGCTACGTTCACCCAATGGAATACTATGCAGCACTAAGGAGTAACCATTTCATAAAATACTATATAACATGGAAGACTTTAGACACCATTATGTTGAGTGAACTAACTCAGTCTCATAAGGACCAATACATAAGACCATTATTATGAAAAGAGAAGGATAACTAATAAGATGTGTATAAACATCCAAAAGAGAAAGTGGGGAGGGCAGAATGGTAGGGAAGGATAGGAATCACTAAGATAATAGAGTTTGGTTAGTGGAGGCTGGTGGGAGAAGGAATTAGGAAATATCTGATGAAAATCTGAAAATATGAGGGTAATAGTAAGGATAGATCAATGGTGATTAATTTTATAAAACAAAATGTTTTTAAATGATCATATAAAACACAATATGAATAAAGAAATATGTGAAACACAATGTATATACACTTTGTATGCAAACCAATAGAAATTTAAATCTAAAAACTATTATTCAATGGCATGTGATGGTCTAGTGTCATTGTTAAGAACCATGGACTCAACTACGACTCACTTAGTGACCCTATGAACAATGGATATGAACGTTGCCCTGCCCTGCACTGTCCTCAAGATCTCAGATATGCTTGAGCCCACAATGGCCTAGTAGGAGCTACAAATGAAGTCTAATTAAATAACCGGGGGGGGGGGGGGGGGGGGGGGGGAAGAGGCAGATAAAGGAAAACTTATCTATTGAGTGCACACATGCCAGACACTGCATTCGGTTAAATGCTAGCTCATTTAATCCTGGCCCCTTAGAGATTTGCACCTCTAAACTGAAGGTCTTGCATCTCTTGTGTTTCAAATCCACCAGTGGCTCCGGGGAAGAAAGATGGGCAACCCCCTGTGCAATTTACATATTCAGACACCCAGTGGAGAGCCAGTTATGGCTTAGTTCTGACTAGATAGTAATGATGTTTTCTTTTCCATTTCCGTTCTCTAAGTATCATTATCCTCCTCTTATACATGGGAACAATGCCCAATCTCCTAAAGCAAGTAAAAATAGTAATTACCAACATCTATAAGACATCCAAAGACCATGTGAATATGTTTCGTTGTGTACCATTTGATCCAACCAGACCCAAGAGCTGGCCCTCCTGTGGGTTTTCAGAGGTAGTAAATTGAGTTGGAGATTGCTCATATTTCTCCCACTGAGCAGCTGGTGAATTTAAAATGCCGACCTTTGCGCAGGTGGTGTGATTCCTTACCACTAAGCTACCAGAACTCTGCAATCACTAGAGTTTTCTAAGTCAACACAGTGACCAAATAATTTTTATAAAAATGTAATGTTATTGTTGTTAGGTGCCATCACGTTGAATATTCTTCATAGCAACCCTATGAACAACAGATCTAAACTCTACCCTATCTTGGGCCATCCCCACCGTCTCTGATACACTTGAGTATATTGTTACAATCATTTTTGTTGACTTCTCTTTTGCTGACCCTCCATCTTTCCAAACATGTTGTCCTTTTGCAAAGACTCTTAACAACATGTCCAAAGTATGTAAGACTAAGCGTTGCCATCCTCACCTCTAGAGAGCACTGTGGGTAGTTATGCTTTCTCCAAGACAGACTTGTTCTCTTAACAGTCCACGGGATATTTAGTACTCTTCTCTGTCACCATAACTCAAACTCATCTATTCTTTTTCTGTCATCCTTATTCATTGTTCAACTTTAAAACGTCTAGAAAAGACATTGACTTGAATCAGGTGTACCTTCGTCTTTAAACTAATATCATTGCTTCTTAGTACTTTGGAAAAGTCATTGACAGTAGATTTTCTCAATGCAATATGTCTTCTGATTTCTTGGCTTCTGGTACCAAGAGTCTTGTTAATTGTGGATCCAAGCAAAATTAAATTATTGACAACTTTAATATTTTCTCCTTCTATCAGAAGAGAACACTGAGTAATAATATAACTGTTTTACCCTATGAATAATTTTTAATACAGGGAATAAAATCCTCATGATAGAAATGTGTTAATGTGTTAAGACTGGTTTTTTATCCTATTTAAAAAGATTAATAAAATAAAATTATCAGCAAAATCTTTTTAAAAAAACCAAACAACACATTCAATAAGCAGCAGAACAAATACAGCAGAAAAAAAGCCTCCATTTTGTATCATAACCCATCTTTCAAAGTATTACAAATGCATAAGGAAAGTCTAAGTTTGAATCTAAATCATAAGCTTAACTTGAACTCTGTTGTCAATTGCCAGCAAAAGCATTCCAGACTCTTAAGAAATGTTAAATTATTTTTCTTCTATGTTGTTGTTGTTTGATTGCTGTCAAGTCGAGTACAACTCATAGCCACTCTGTGAACAAAAGACCTAATGCCTTTCCATAACTATCATAGTTTCTCCAAGTTCATAGAGTTTCTGTAGGAATGTGGTTTAGGAAGTGGATGTCACTCCTGCTTCCAATTTTCTTCCATAGTGTAGAGAAAATGTTGAGGACTCAGGGGCCTTGTGGTGTATAAATTGCAGACAAGTGAAGAAAAACTCAGGGTACCAACAGTGATGCTTTAAAGTAATTTTCTTAATAATTCTTCAACACAAGGAAGAAAAAAAAATGCAAAAAGCACAAGAAAAAATCAATGGTTTGTTCAAAACACCAAGATTAAAAGTAGTAGGGAGAGGGGTGGGTGTCTCATTTACATGAGTTTTGTAAACATCAGAGCCTCCAAAAGAAAAGATTTCTTTTCAGTACTACTGTTGGAGAGTAATTTACTCATTTCTGGTTTAATAAAGTCATTAACAGTTTCTTTAAAATAAAAAAGGGTTTGCTGATAAGCATTAGCATGGTAAAGAATTAGATGCTTTCTTATGAACAGGCTACACAGTGGAATAAAACACTATCTACATGAGCTTTGACACAGCAGAGCAATTAATTAACTTATCTCAACGAATATTGTTCTCACTGAAACTTATTAAAAGTCTGATTCATCAGCAAAGCCCCAGGCAATCATCAATTGCCTCATAATAAAACAAAAGAAAAATAAGCTATGGTTATGTTCTCATTTAATATCCTAGGAAGAGCCTCTTTGCCCTCTGCCTTTGTTTGAAAATATCTCTATTAAGAGCTTAAGAAAAAGTAAAAAAAAAAACACCAACAACCCAGAAACGAACTCCCCCTTGACATGAAATATGTTATGGCAGGGAACTGAGGGAGTAAATCACAGAGCCTCCAGGATACCAGATTAAGAGGAGAGGCTGGACTTTCTCAAAGACACACAAATCATTCAACATGCAGCACAACAGGGCATACAGTGTGTTATCGATGCTGAGTTCCAAGCACCATTGTTAATACAGACCAGAAGAGGAATTGTTCATTAAATAATAAGAGGGGGAAGGGAATAAACGCTCAGCCTTCAGGGCTAAAATATCAGCAGAGGGACTCTGATTTCACAAGTATTAAACAGCTTACTGGCTGTTAGTCTGCGTTGGGGTTTTGGTTTAGATTTAACTCACAAATATTAACCTAATGACTTCTACTCAGCGATCATAGTTTCTCAACGGGCCTTTTTTTTAAAAAAAAAAAAAAAAGCTTACTATAGTTGACCATATCAATAGCGCCCTCTACAGGACGTTTCAAATTCAGACCTTGGGGTTGCTTACATAGTATTTGGAAAAGGCTAAACAATGTTAACACCATCTGAAAACAAGATTAAATGGGGAGGGGGGATCAGTACTGATGAAGGCTCCATTTCACACGGAGATTTAGGAATTTTAAGTAAAACAAAATAAAACCGCGCCCAATAGTCTTAAGCATTATGCTGTTGGATATTTGTATGTATGGGTATGTACATAATTTGTTAACATTCAAAATAATTTGAACAACTCTGCCTAATTGTCTTTTTAATGTTGAAATCTCAAAATAATATTAGCTTTCTTTATTCTAAATGTCTGCAGTGTTATAGAGCATATCTCAGATTAATTTTAAAATGTAGTTTACTGTTTTTGGAGAATCGCGTAAACATTTTTTCTAATATTTAGCTGCACTGCAATCTCGAAGGCATGCGGTTCAAATCCACCAGTTGCTCTGTAGGAGAAGGATGGGAAATCTCGTCTCGTGCAATTGTTTGCCTCTGAAAACCAAATGGAAGGTCGGTTGTGGGTCAGTTCCTACTCTATGGTACACAACAACAATCATTAAATTATGTTTCTCTTTCTAATGGTAAGCATATATTATTATCTTGATGTTTTGCCTGAGAGGAAGCTCCGATGCATAACATATCATCAACATAAAGAAAACAAAACTCTCCCAAACTGGACCAATAGGCAAATATAATGATAAATGTAGAAAATATTGACTTTGTCAAGGATTTCATCTATACAATTAACACTCATGGAAGCAACAGTCCAGAAATCAAACTATTCACTGCATTAGATAAATCTGTTGTCAAGAACTCTTTAAAAGTGTTTAAGAGCAAGTATGTCACTTTAGAGACTAAGGTGTGCCTGGCCAAAGTCATAACATTTTCAATTACTTTCTATGCATATGAAAGTTAAACAATCAATAAGGAAGATCAAAGAAGACTTAATGCCTTTGAGTTGTTATTATGATAATGAATATTATATTTACTATGGACATCCAGAAAACGGAACAAATCCATCTTGAAGGAAATACAGCCAGATTGTTAAGAATAGCGAGACCTCTCCAGGGATATTGTCAGGAGGGACTAGTTCATGGGAAAGTGTGTCATTCTTGGAAATGTGGAGGGACCGAGAAAGAGGAGAAGATCCTCAATGAGATGAAGTGAGTCAGTAATGACAACAGCGAGCTTAAATCCAACAGTTATTGTGGTGATAGTACAGAAAGAGCAGGATTTGGTTCTTTTACACACAAAGTCACTAAACGGTGAACTCAACTCCACAATAAAGTAGACATTCAGTGAATGAGATATCATGGGGAGTTCTGATCTATGATTGGTGTCCATAATGCAGACTTGGAAACTGGAATCTGCTTGAGGAAACAATTAGGATTAACTTATCTCATCAAATCCTTGAAAGCCAGAAATGCTAGCTTATCACACAACTATAATACACTGAATGACCTTGCTGCAATGATTTAATCTCATGTTAATTTAGTAAGTTATCACAATTTGAAAAAGTTCACTTCTGATTTCATCTGTATTTCAAAAGTTATTACAAGTGTCGTCTCTAAGAATTCAGCATCATTGTAAGCAAGAGTTAGGAAGTTTGGTTTTATTTCCATGTGGCTTTTTTTAAAATTGTATTAATTTTAATGAACATTTACAGAGATTTTGGATTTCCATTTATTCATTCTTGCACTTTTCTCCCTGCCCACCCCTGCCCCCCAGTTCGCTCCTCTCTTTGAAAAGTAAAAGAAAAATTCTTTCATTGGTATATAATCCCCCCACACCCTCCCCCACTGCCCCGAGTACACTCCACTTTGCAACGTTAATTCTCGACTGCTATAACCATAATACCCTATCATATATGGCTTTCAAACTGTTCTCTCCGTCATCCGTTTCAATGCAGTATACATAATTTATCCAGTTTTTCTCAGTCTCACCCCAACCCTAATGTCAGTCCCATTCTACAACAGTGGCATTATACAGTATTAGTCTTTTCGTGACTGAGATATTTTACTCAGTATATTGTCCATCCATGTGGCTTTTTAAAGTGAATTAACATTTCTGGGTCTTACCCTCTTTATCAGACAGATAATGCAAAATATTGGCTTAGGGAAATATTTGGACTTGTTGTTGCTGAGTGCTATCTAGTTAACTACAACTGATATTGAGTCAGTGAACAAGAGATGAAAACCTTGCCTACCTTATCCTGTGCCTTCCTCATGCTCTGTCACACTCAAGCCCATTGCTGCAGTCACTGTGTAAGTCCTCTCATTCAAGATTTTCCTCTTTTTTACTGAACCCTGAGCTTCCCTTGCATTATGTCTCTTTTTCAAGGATTGGCAACTTCTGGCAACGTGGCCAAAGTATGTGGAATTACATTTAATCCTCCTTGCTTCCAAGGAACACCTGGTTGCACTTCCTTCAAGACAATTTGTTTGGCCTTTTGGCAGTCCATGGTGTATTCTTTGCCAAAACCACGAGGCAACGGCATCAGTTTTTTTTTTTTTTTTTTGGTCTTCCTTATTCATTGTCAAATTTTCACATCCATATGAAACAATTGAAAATATTGTGGCTTGGGGTCAGGTGCATGACTTTGGACTTCTTGTATGTTTCTGTCAAGAGTGTTGAATGTGGATTCAAATAAAATTAAGCAAATGACAACTTTTCTCTATATATCATGATGCTTCTATTGGTCCAGTGGTGAGGATTTTTACTTCCTTGATTTTGAGTCATCTATATTAAAGGATGTACATATTTGCAACTGTTGTTTTTAGGTGTTATCACGTCTAGTATGACTCATAGCAGCCCTATGAACAAAAGATCTAAACTCTGTCCTACCCTCTGCCATCTTCATCATCGCTGACACACTTGAACCCATTGCTGTAGTAATCACTATGTCAATCTACCTCAATGAGAATCTTCCTCTCTTTCACAGACTCTACATTTTCCACAGGTAGGGACATTGCTTGGATGTCACTTTCAAAGGAATAGCCTTTCCTAGCAATACATTCAAAGTATGAGAGACAAAGCTTTGCCATCTTTGCCTTCAAGGAGCATGCTGGCTGCACTTTTTTCAAGACCTAGCTTGAAAATTTTCATAGTTATGTTTTATATCTATTTTGGGGTTTTTCCTTCTCTGTTTGTAATATACATAAAATTTAATAAGCATATGTTTGCTAGTTGAACTCATAAGAAAGCAAGGATAAACAAATGGATGAACTCAGAAGAGTTGAGGAGAGTGTTAACTACATGTACAGGTGCACTGTAGACTTTTGTCAATCAGACTAACCAGGAAACTGGAATTTAATGGCCACACAGGAGTCTAAGCAAAATGGGAAATTGGAACTAAGACTTCACATAAAGCCAAAATAATAAAGGAGTTTTCTTTCTCAGCTGGAACTCTGGGTATAAATAATGTATCTCCCCTGAAAATTCATAACCACAGCCCAGTCCCCCAAGAGGTTAAGGGTTAAACTGACACTACTTTTATAGTCCAGGAAACTCCAGCATGGATTCACATGAGTAATAACCTCCAGGTGCTGGAAAAGGTACACACAGACCTTGACTGAGGGATTCACCATCAACTTAGGTGCTCCTGGAATCCCACTGACAGAATAGAATTCAATAAGCTGAAAACTGTAGAGTACATGAAGAAATAGGTCTCATGAGTCAAAGTCAAGAGAAAAAAATTACAGCTGAATTAGAAATCCAAAATACTTAAAGTTTGAAACTGAGAATACAGAATATAAAGTAACCAAGCATTAAATGTTAACGAAATAAATATAAAAAACCCAACCTATGGAATTGTGTCACTTTTGACTCGTAGTGGCTATTATTACAGGATAGAGTAGAGCTGCTTGCATAGGTTTTGTAAAGCTGCCATCTTTATGTGAACAGATCGCCACTTCTTCCTCCCTCCAAGCAACTGATAGGTTCAAACTACCAACCTTTTAGTCAGCAGCAGTGTTTAACCACTGTGCCACTAAGGCTCACATGAAATGAATAGAGAAATTTTTTAAAAATACAGAGAAAATGATATTTTTGAAACACAAGACACGTGAAAATTGATCAAGTGCTGAAAACAAGAACTGGCATTAAAAAGTACAATGTTGTAATGTTACATCTTGTCAAGTTGAGAATGACTCATAGCAATCCTATGAAGAATGGAGCTGAACCCTATCCTATTCTGTACCATCCTTATTGTCCCTTGAGCCTATTATTGCCTCATGCACTATATCAATCCACTTCACTGAAAGTCTTCCTCTCTTTCGCAGAACCTCCTCTTTGCCAAACATAATGCCCCTTTACAAGAAATAACCTCGCTTAACAACATGCCCAAAGTATATGAGGCAAAGCTATGTCACCTTTGCCTCCAGGAAGCACTCCAGCTGCACATAATCCAAGACATATTTGCTTGTTTTTTGGCAGTCTGCTGGATATTCAGTACCTTCTCCAACATCATTGGTCAAAGGCATACATTTTTTTTCTGTTATTCTTATTCATTGTCTAACATTCAGATACATAGCCAGTGATTGAAAAGACCATGGCTTGAATCAGTTGCACCTTAGTCTTCAAACTGAAGGACCATCATTGCTCCTCAGGACTTTGGAGAGGTCCTTGACTGATGACTTTCCCAACACACTGTGTCTTGATTTCTTGACTGCGGGTACCATGTGGATCCAAATAAGGGAAGATTGTTGACAATTTCAATCTTTTCTGCATCTATCATGATGTGGCTTATCTGTCCATTGGTGAAGATTTTTGTCTTCTTGATGTTGAGGTATAATTCATACTGAAGGCTGTAGTCTTTGATCTTCTGCAGTAAATTTTTAAGATCCTCCTTAGGTTGAGCAAGGAAGGTTTCATCATCTGCATAACGAAGGTTGTTGATGAATCTTCCCCTGATCCTGATGTCACATTCTTCTTCATAAAGTCCAGGTTCTGGATTGATTTGTTTAGTGTACAGATTGAATAGGCATAGAGAAAGGATACAGCCTTGAAGCACACTTTTTTAAATTTTAAAACATTCATTCCCTTATTCTATTCAGACAACTGCTTCTTGGTCTAGGTATAAGTTGCATAATTAAGTATCCTGGGATTCTTCTTTTTTCTCAATATAAGCCATAATTTGTTATGATCCACACAGTCAAATGCCTTTGCATAGTCACAAAAACACAAATAGCAGAGGGATGGGGATGAGTCAGGGCGAGGGTGTGGGGAGGAATAATCATGGGTTGTACAATTTGATGGGGAGGGGGGTGAGGGAAATTGGAAGAATCTGGTGTGAAAAGCAATGCATATGAAGTTTATAAATAAACTAGTATAATTCAATATATTTAAACATTTTTATTATTAAAAAACCCACACACAAATAGACATTCTTCTGGTATTCTCTACTTTCAGACAAGATCCATCTGACATCAGCAATGGTGCCCTGTGCCTCTTCTAAACTCAGCTTGAGCTTTTGACAATTCTCTGTCAATGCACTCTTCTTGTCATTTAAAAAAAAATAATCTCCAGCACTCTTTTGCATGCACAAAAGACATTAATGATATTATTCCATCATCTCCACATTCTGTTGGATCACTTTTCTGAGGAATGGGAACAAATATGGATCTCTTCCAGTCAGTTGGCTGGATAGCTGTCTTCCAAATTTCCTGGCATAGACTGGTGAGCATATCCAGGGTTTCATCAGTTAGTTGAAATATGTCAACTGGTATTCCATCAATTCCTGGGGCCTTATTTATCACCAATGCCTTCAGGGCAGTTTGAATTTCTTCACTTTAGGCTCTTTGTCATATACTACTTCCTGAAATATTTCAGTGTCAGGCAATTCTTTTAGGTACATTGATTGTATGTATTACACTTATCTTCTTTGGATGCTTCCTAAATCATTCAAGATTTTGCCCATGACATCTGTCAGTATTGCAATTCTGAAGCCTGAATTTATTTTCAGTTTTTTCAGCTTGAGAAATGCTGAGCCAGTTCTCTTTTTATCTCCAACCCCACCTCTTTGCACATTCCTTTACAATCCATTGTTTTGTCTTCTCAAGCTCCCTTTGAAATCTTCTATTCATCTCTTTTACTTCATAGCTTTCACTTCCTTTTGGTTTGGCTTGTTGGCACTATAGTGCAATTTTCAGAGTCCTTCTGACCTTTCTCCTCTGTCTTTGTAATGACCTTTGTGGTCTCTTCATGGGTGATATCCTTGATGCCATTACACAACAGCAACACATTTGGTCTTCAATTATTAGTGTTCAATGCCTCAAATCTATTCTTGAGATGATTTTTTTATTCGGTTGGAATAGAACTGAAGTCATTTTTTGGCTCTTCTGGATTTGTTTTCATTTTTCTCCAGCTTCAACTTTGACTTGCACGTGAGTAATTGATGGTCTTTTCCACAGTCAGAACCTAGCCTGATTTTGACTGCTTATATTGAGCTTCTCCAACATTCTTTAAACAGATGTAATTAATCTGATTCTTGTGCAGTTTATTAGGCTAGGTGTATGTGTATAGTCACTGTTTGTGTTTCTTAAAAGGTATTTGCAATGAATAAATTATTGCACATATAAAATTCAGTAGTTCGATATCCAGCTCCATTTCTATCGCCACGTTTGTAATTTCCAACTACCATTTCTTCTTCTTTGTATCCAGCTTTTGTATTCCAGTCATCAATTATTATTAAGGTGTCTTGATTGCATGTTCAGTCAGTTGTAGGCTGCAAAAATTGGAGGAAATCTTCAGTTTCCTAATATTTTTATTTAGTTGTTGGTGTATATATTTGAATAATTGTTGTTGATGTATACCGTCAAGTTGGAACTGACCCATAGTTGACCCTCAGGTGCGTTTTCAGAGGCAAATAATCTTATAGAAGAAGATTGTCCTTCCTTCCCCAGCAGAGCAGTTAGTGGATTAGAACCACATGCCTTGGAGTTGCAGCACAGCCTCTTTCTACTAGGCTACCCAACCACAATATATTTGAATAAATAGTTGTATGTGTATGGATAGTATCCTACTGCTCACAGCATTGTACTTTAGGACAGATCTTAAAATGGTCTTTTTTACTACAACTGTAACACCATTCTTTCTTAATTTTTTATTCCTAGCATAATAGATCATATGATTGTCTGATTCAAAATGGTCATTAACAGTCTATCTCAACTCACTAATGCCTATGATGTCAATCTTTATGAATTCCATCTCTTTTTTGACAACTTCAGGTTTTCTAAAATTCATACTTTAAATATTTCATATTCCAATTATCAGTGGATGTTTGAAGCTGTTTATCCTCATTTTTTAGTGACTTCTAATCTGGAATCTACCTCTAATACTGTGTTTTCTATAGCTGATAGACTTTTCTAGAATCTTTTCTTTCAGAAGTGCATGGCAAATCCTGCTTTTTAGTCTGTCTTAATCTGGGAATTTTACTGAAACCTCTGCTGGCATTTGAAACACCAGTGGCATAGCTTTTGGCAACACAGTAATCTACAAGTTACCCCAGTACAGCAAACTAACAGACAAGTGCTGTACAAATAAGAGAACTATAAGCAATGGATTAATGAGAAATGCCAGGCAATTGATCTAATAACACATTTAGTATCTCTGTTCTACCTCTGAGTTTGATACATAATATCTGGAATTTTAAAAGCTTAGAAGCAGGTATACAAGGTACAACAGCTGGTCTCTCTTCACCTGGAGCCACAGAAGGCAGAAATAAGAACAAAGTCAGGAATAAGAAGAGATGAGATGTGTGACAGATTATCTCCATAACAATTTGCTCCTTTGCTCTGAGACCAGAAGAACTGGATGGCGACAGCTATCATTATTGGGAATTTTAATCAGAGATTCACAGTCAAAAGGGGGGAAATACAAGAACTTCTTGGAACCATTGAGGATGCATGAATCCTGAAAATAATTTCCCTGAGATAATCTTTAAACTTTAAACCCAAAATATCCCCTGAAGACTTCTTAAAACTAAACACTAGTTTAGCTTAGCTAGTAAAAAAAATGCTTTGAGCATTATGATCTTCTGAGAACTATGTATGAAATGAAACTGACAATGGCAAAGCAAAAGACTAATAAGCAGATAAGAGCCTTATGAGCAGTGAGTAATTATATTAACAAGAGAGAAGCAACTCAGAAAAGAAGGATGACAATAATTGTACAATTTGTAAAATGTAACCAGTGTCACTGTATTGCACTTATTGAATGAGTGTATGTTTTCTTTCTTTCCTCCCCTCCCTGCATCCCACACTTTGCTCTACACAGCTTCTTTCATTACCTTCAAAAAAGAGCTATTTAGCCAGGGAAACTTCATGGAAATGCATCTGTGATTAATGGATTAACAAGCAAGTGAGAAAATTTCTTACTTAATTTTGCTTTTGGTTTTAAGTCTTATAGAAAAATGCAATATTGTTGCCAGGTAAGAATTTATTTCAGAGACCATCCATACTACTTAACTTTCAAATTTAATGTACATCCCTATAATTTACCCCATGGTAGCAGCAGTCATGAAATTAAAATACCCATTACATTAGGAAAATTTGCTGTCAAGATTCTCTTTCAAGGACTAAAGAAAAATTATGTCATCCACACCATGGTATTTTCAGTTTCTTCATATGCATATGAAAGTTGGACAATAAATAAAAAATGGCAGAAGAACTGATGTCTTTGAACTATGCTGTTGGAGAAATATACAGAATACCATAGGGATGGCCAAAATAATAAACAGGTAGGAACCAGAGTATCCATTAGAGGCAAGAGAGTGAAACTTTGTCTGACATACTTTGAGCATGTTCTCAGGAGGGGTCAGTCTTTCTGAAAGGACATCATGCTGCGAAAGATGGAGGATCAGAGGGAAAGAAAGACCCTCTCGAGGGGGTGATTCCGTACTGTAATGATGGGCTTGAACGTCTGTTGTTCATAGGTTCACTGTGAGTGGTAGTTGACTCTATAGTGTATAACAACAGTTTACCGTTGAACTAACTGTGTGCTGTCAGATTACATATCATTATTTCTTATAAATTCTGAGTGACAGATTGTTATAAAATATATAACCAAATAACAAGAATCAAATAGGTAATCAGCGAGAGACTCTTCTTCACAAAGACAACTAAGGTTACAGTGTTGGGTTTTGTTTTAGAGATGGAGAGAGAGAAAGAAGTATTTTAGAAATGCTGATTTGGCATTTTCAACTGGATTTGAAGCATTGAAAACCTCTGAATTAAGACATACTACGCTATACTTTGAATCTTTCACATAAAATTATTTTAGTTCCTACACAAATATATATATAAGAATCAATTAATTGATTATAGTGTTCAATAGCAAAATATTTCACTGAAACTCAGATTACTCATCCATTTTACTTATTTCAGTGAGAAAAATAAAATCTGGAAGACATTTCCTCAGTATCCTATGTCTCTATTTTTAATAGGCTGTCTTTGGTTACTACTAAATTTGGAGTCCCTGAGTTGTGTAAATACTTATTGCTCTCTCAGCTGCTGATAGAGTCTGGAATTCAGAGTTCATGCTGAAGTGCCTTGGAATAAAGGCCTGGAGATTCCCTTCCCAAAACCGATGACCTACAGGGCATAGTTTTATTCTGGTACAGGAGATCAACATGAGTTAGAGTTGACCCAATTAATGGTAAATGGTTTGGTATTAAACTTATGTCTTTGACAATCAGCATTATCAAACAGAATGTATATGAATTCATATGTTCAAAATATATTAAATTAATAATCAACTTTTCATTTTTAGGTTATAATACTGTCAACTCATTTTCTTTTAAAAATGACATTTTTTACATTATTTATTTTCCAATATGAAAATTGTAATTATTGTTAAATCCAGAACCTGAGAGTTAAGGATGGAGGTCTCATTGGAAGCATATAGCCACAATACTGGTGCAGGCAGAATAATTTTCAGCCATAAACTTGTGGTTATTTGTTAAGGCAGCAATAGGAAACAAACACAGACATCATGCAAAGATGCCACAGTATGAGCTTTGAGAAAACACTTGTATCTTTTGCACTTTGTTTATGATAGCTCACACTTACTTTCCACCAGCAGTAATGCACACTGGGGTTCCATTGTTAATCCTGCAATTGTACTTTTCCAGTTCAAGACACTTGACCTTTGACTTCTTTTCATTCCCACAGTGCCCTGTGGGTGGCCTGTGATATCTCACTGCTAACCTTAAATAATGTTTCCTTCATTCTAAGACACAGTCAGCTCAGATGGTCATCTGTGCAAATGACACAAAGAACAGCTCCCTTGAAATCTGAAAAAGTACTCATTTTCCAAAGAGAATAAAAACCTACAACCATAGCATGTAAAACAAGGGCTCCTTAAAGAGTCTGGAGACTATTTCACTGTTTAGTTATACTTTTATTGTTGTTGAATACTATGGCAATTGGAACCAATTCATAGCTGGCTGTCCAGCGGGTTTTCAGAGGCAATGAGTCACACAGGAGGAGGTTGCCCATTTTTCTACCATGGACCAGCTGGTGCATTTCAACCGTGTACCCTCAGGTTGACAGCACAATTTCTTACCAGTAAGCCACTAGAGTACCAGTCATACTTTTAGGAAAAGGGAGGCTTAAAGCCTTAAAGATCTCTATAACCACTTGATGCTAGACATCAACTAACAATTTTATCCTGCACTCCCTAAATGGTCATAATATTCCAACTATACCAGTTTCTGCCATTTTTCGGGTCTAGAAGCTCTAAAACAGTAATTTTTTTTTCTCCTTCTGAGTTATCTTTTAGACGAGGTTCTCATTAAGTCCTTGGGGGTATCAGAACCCTTCAAAATTGTCTTTTCTAGCCATTGTGTTAGCCCCCATTGTAGTGGTAGTTATGGTCTCCAATTACTTTCACTGTGGACACATGGTCTTGGAAATCATCAAAAGCTGTGAGATACATATAAGAGAGCACTTTCCACACTGTGAGAGCAAGTGAAGACAATGCTGGTGAGATTGTTCAGAGACTGTAGCACTGCTGGGAAGAGATTGTTGCAAAGTGTAACCAGAGGAACCATAGAGAGAAAGGTCACAGTTAATGGTTTTGCTTGCTGAATGATTGAAGTAAAAGCTGACTCATAACAGCTCTGAGATAGAGTCTGTTAGATGACTAAGGAAACCAAAGGCTTCTTGCATTCATGATGCCAAACTGAATCTAGACTTTTACTGGTTGATTGAGTAGGTGTCTTTTAATAATTGAGGAATTATGTTCTACTGTTAATCTGTGTAAGATTACTGAACTTAACCTGAACTTACAGTGTTATATACTTATAGTGTTATATTCTTTGTCTCCTCAAGTCTCCAATGTATTTCACTAGTAAATTCCACAACTGTGAGTGAAGTCTGTGAGTCTTGCAACAAACATCAGACCCAATGATTTCTAGGAAAAGGTACAAGGACATAAGTAGTTTCATATCTGACTATATAGCTATGTGTATGGTGCTATGGACATTATTGATGGGGACAATTCTCCTTTATGAAGTGGGTAGAAGTCAGACTCAGCCAGTTCCATGTTGTATCTCCTTTTGCACTCTTGTTTACTCAGAGTTTCTTCTCTCTCTAAACTTTCATGCTTATTCACAACTCCTCCCCTAACTCTGATTCCAGAAGCTGGGTTCAGGGTCATGCTCATTGGTCCTTGCAGCCCTCCAGAATGCCTTTTGCACCCTGGATTCATCTTCCTTATTTTACCTCAGCACCTCCAATCCAGGAGTGCACAGTAGTTCCTGCTACCTCTATCTTAAGTATAAAGCCTTCTGCTTGGTTTTCAAGTCCTGCCTTTATCTACTGAGCTTTGTTCCTGACTCCTACTCAGTATCTCTGCCCTCTTTCAGAAAATCACATACTCTCCACTGATTCGATTTTCTTTTTTTCTCTTTCTAGAGAAGAGGAACAGAGCTGAATAAGTCATTGATCACTTTTTTTGGCAAGTAAATAAAAGTCTAATGAAAGTTGGCATAGGGGAGACAGACAGTTTAATCAGTGTTTCGAGTGTCATTGTAAATGGGTGTTACAAGGTCACCAAGTAGGACCAAAGGATCAGTTCTCCATGTAATGTGAAATAGGAAAGACTGTGAAAAGAAGTTTCATAGATGAGCTGCTATTTTGGAAAGTGATTGCTTTCTGGGACATTCTGCAATAAATAGTGGGCACTGTTTAATGATCATGAAAACAATGTCATAAGTGATGAGCAAAACTCAGTCACCACCTAATTTATTCAGAAAAGAATGTATTAACTTTGTTATGGTTCTAGTTTGTATTGATCAATGATTATTATTTTAGATTGTTGTTGTTGTTAAGTGCCGTTGAGTCATAGATGACTCACAGCAACCCTATAAACAAAAGACCTGAACAGTTGCAAATCATCCTTTCTCCGCACTCATAGAATTTCTCATAGAAATGAGGCAAGCCATTTTGAAAGTGGATGCCACTCCTACTTTAAACTTGTTTGAATTGGGGAGCTCCACCAAACACTGTCTACCAAAAGTAACCATTATCACATTTGTCACACCAATGTTACAGTGTTCACCATCTCAGTAACCATGAGTTACCTCTGTATAGCAAATGAACAGATCAGTGCTATACCACTTAAAAAATGTTTGACCCAAAAGAATTAAAAACAGGCCTGAGGGCCACAGATTAAAATCACTTACCTTTGGCTTGGTGACATAAAAAAGAACTCAAATTTTATTGGAGTTGACCAATCACTAAACATACATTTCTCACCCTATAGAGTGTATATTTGGTTGCATTCATTCATTCATTCATTTATGTTGAACATATTTTTGCCATTTGAGGGAAAGTTTACAGAGCAAATTTATTTTTTCCATCCAATAACGTGTATTTCTTGGGATTCCAAGATTATAGAAAAGAATTCCCAGTGGTTTTTTTTGTTCCCAATTGCTCTGTTTTGTCCTAAAGCTACACATATACAAAATGTGGGTTTTAAACTGTTCATATTTGATCTTCCTAAAGGCCAGTCTAACATGGCAGGGAGTCAAAGTCCAAAATACACATGGTATTTTGAAAGGTCCTGAGAAAAATTTCTATTTCCCAAAGGCCTGCATAGAAATTTTTAAATTCCACTACTGATTTTCCTCATATTAAAAATGGGTATAATAGTTGCACTTCTTATGAGGATTATAAATTATACATATAAAATAAGCTGTACAATCGAAAGAAAACACTTGTGGGAAGGACTGGAAAGTATTATGCTAAGTGAACCAACTCAGTCATATAAGGACAACTACTGCATAATACTCTTATTGTAGAAATAGAAAGCTAACTAGCAAAACGTGTATGAGGACCCAAGGGTAGGAAGCAGAGGGATGAGGAGGGGGGTGGGTAATCATAGGGTCATACGATTTGATGAGTGGAGGGAAGGGTGGATAAAGGCAATGGGAAAGATATGATGTGAAAAAACACTATATACAAACTTTGTAAGTAAACCAGTGTAAAATAAAAATTTTATTTAAAAAGAATAAAAAAACCATCACTATTTAAAAACAGTGATTGAACAATTTAAAAACAAACAAACAAACAAACAAAACACTAAGAAGACACTCGTCCCTGGGGGATACCTCCCCTCTTTCTGGTTAAGCGTCTCTGTGGTTTAATTGTATATAATTTGGGGCATTGAAGAAGTGACTAGCTGTAAGGCATGCTTAAGGAGCATTGGTGGTGCAGTGGCCAAACGGTTGGTTGCTATGAAAAGTTTGGCAGTTCTAACCCACTAGCTGCTCTAAAGGAGAAAGAACTGGTAGTCTCCTTCTGTAAAGATCTCAGCCTTGGAAATCCTATGGACTAGTTCTGCTCTGTCTAGAAGATCACTGTGAATCAGAATCAACTCGGCAGGCATGAGTTTATTACGTCACACATACTCTAGTCTTTATTATATTAGTACACTAACTCGCTTAACCTGACTGATAAGTGGAAGTATATTCTGGAAGGATTAAATGAGGCCTGAATTTGAGAATGAGAAAGTTGTCACGAGGTAAAAACAGAAAGTTTTTAGAACCAGCATCTGATAAATGTTTACTGGCAAACCATCTATTTCTTAGATTAGCTGAGGCCTAAGAAGTTTTCCTAGGAGGATCCCTGGTGACACAGTGGATAAAGTACTCCCCTAATAACCATTTGAGCTGCTAGTGATTTGAACCCACCAGCTACTCCACATAGTAAGATGTAGCAGTCTTCTTCCATAACAACTTTCAGACTAGGAAGTTCTATGGGGTAGTTTAACTCTGTCCTACAAGATTAGGACTCAGAATCAACTAAATGGCAGTGGACTTGCTTTTGGTTTTAAGGAGCTCCTGAGTGACACAAATAGTTAAACACTTAACTGTTGTTGTTGTGTACAGTAGAGTTGGAACCAACCTATAGCTGACCATCTGGAGGGTTTTCAGAGGCAGTTAATTGCATGGGAGGGGATTGTCCATCTTCTCCTGAAAAGTTGGTGGTTCAAGTTCATCCAGAGAGGTCTCAGAAGACAGGTGATTTGTTCCTGAGAGATGATAGCCTTGAACACCCTATAGAGCAGTTCTATCAGAATTGATTTAAAAGCAAAAATAACAATTCTGAAAAACTAGACAACAGTTTAATGTCAAAGGTTGCAGGAAGGGTGCTCTGGTAGGCTTGCAGAAAGAGGCTGTGCTGCAGTCCTGAAGGCACGTGGTTCAAGGCCACCAGCTCCCTGGAGGATCAGCTATGTGTTGGTTTCAACTCTATGATACACAAGACAATAGCACCATGTAATAGTGCTCTGCTGGGTGTGGTTGCATTTATCAGCTCTTTGAATTCTCAAAACATACTCCATGAGGTATAAAATTCCCTTTTTGGATAAATAGTGCATAAGTCCACTATTGTAAAACAGGACTGACATTGGGATTGAGGGAAGACAGAGAAGGAGGGGAGGAATGATGTATACGGCATTGAAACAGATGAGGGAGAGAACTGTTTGAGGGGGATGATCTATGATTGGGTATTATTAACATTACAGGAGTCCAGAATGAAGGCTGCACAGTGGAGTGGAGTTGGAGGGGGGAGGAATTGAATAACAATGAAAGAGTTTTTCTATCACGTTTCAAGGAGAAGAGTGAATTGGGAGGATGGGGTGGACAGGGAGAGTGGTGCAACAATAAATGACTGGAAACCTTGGGTCTCTGTAAACTTTCATTAAAATTAATTAAAAAATTATTTAAAAAAGAATGTCAACTACAAGTCAAATGGAAACTGTAAAACACTTCTGTATTTAAAACACGACTAAAAGAAAAATATATTGCAGGCAACAAATACAATAAATAATTACCAACAATTTGGAGAAATGAATAAGAATAACTAAATGTGCATTTTTAAATGAACAGGAGCAGTTAAATAAATTCTAGAAAACAGTGTTGCCTGTACAGTGCAATCTGAATGACACATTTGATTCTATTGTTGTTGTTATGTACCATCGAGTCGTTTCCGACTCATAGCGACCCTATGCACAACAGCTCTAAACCCTGCTCTATCCTGCG